>NC_140940.1:77768851-78161559 GCF_014529385.1 Adiantum capillus-veneris
TCTATACTGTATATGAAGCAGCTTAAATTTTTGAAGCAAGGAGAAGGCATCCCAGTGTCACTCCTAAGTTCACCTTAAAGAAAACTTTGCAAAATGTTTTATTTCTCTAAACCTTGGAACCTGTGAATCATTTGAGCTTTCAATCTGACAAGTTAAAAAAAGGGACTTGACTTTACTTTTTCTTTTAAAGCAGACTTTACTTATCCTTGTGTGAAAGCTAAATTTGGGTGGCTCAACTTTGCTTTTCAAAGGCCAATGGCCATAAAAATTAAAAATTTAAGGAATTGTTCGTATATGCACTATCAAAATTTCAGTGGTTTACTTCAAGGCAAACTTGGAATCTAGCTAGCATTTTGCAATTTTAGACCATTAAAAATATACTAAAGCCTACTTTTTATCTAACACCAGACTCGAACAGTCTCAAAATGAAAGCACATGTGTGTGTGTGTGTGTGTGGGGGGGGGGGGGGGGGGGGGGGGGTGTTCTCAAAGGTGGCACCAAATCTTTTCTTGCGATCAAGATAATTTAAAGTAAATAAGGGGCACAATAAAAACTCTTTTGAAGAATTGATGGTATTTATACTAAAACTTGCAGAATTTTTTTGGTTTTCTTCAAGGTAAGCTTGGAATCCTCGGTGGGAGGTCACTATATGTAAAACCTATATCACGTGTGTTCAAGCACTATTTAAAAAATCCTTAGGTGTGAATTTCTCACCAATAAAAGGGAGCATTTTTTAATTCAATTTATAATGTTTTTTTTTCAAGAATAGTTTTTCAACACCCTTTTGTATGTAAAATTGTGAAAAAAGTATTTATTGAAATAATTCACAACGTTGAACCCACATGATAGGTAATTTTTAATTCTCGTGACCCCTTGAGTTGGAATCTATCTGGGATTTTGAAATTTAAGCTGGTTAATAACATAATAAACCTTGGTTTTTTGTGAACACTGATTTTGAATAGCCCCAAAATAGAAGGGGATGATAGATGTAGAAAAGTTTTAGGCTTGGTACATCCAAGATTTCTCTCCCCATCTCGAGGACATGCTTTGCGAAGAGAGGAGGGAAGTACCTGCTGAGAATCTTTTAGATCCTCACGTGTAACACTAACATGAGAGAGAGAGAGAGAGAGAGAGAGAGAGAGAGAGAGAGAGAGGAGCCTTGGAAGTATAACACTGCTCGATGAAGGGTGACTCTATTTTTCCTCTTGAAGACAATTTGAAGCATGGCACTTATTTTCCTTGTGAATGCTTTAAAGAAACCCCCCTTTTCTTTCTACACAAATCTACAGAGAGCTCTCAAATTTGAAGGGAGACTCTATTTTGATATTTTATCATTTTAATATCTATAACAATACTCAGAAGGGTTAGTAAATTAAAACCACCACCGATAAATACGCCTAATGCCAAGAAATTGCCATTTCCATGAGGAGAAAACACAACTGACCATACCAATTCACAAGGCTATCTACAAGGAAGCATAACCCATAACCATCTCATCATATTGAGGAACATTGTGCCCATATGAACATGGACCATGAACCATACAAAGCAAAAGAAGAAGAAGTCATGAGAATAGCACATGCTAAGCTCTCCATGATTCCACATGTCAGATAATGCTGAGCAGAAACCTTGTGATTGGCACCTAAATGCATAGCTTTTCTACTAACTTTGAGAACGTGCACACTACATGTTACAACTTCACCCAAAGAGGCAAAGTCAAATGGTCTCGCAGTCAAGCTGGCACCACTTGTGCCTCATATGGACAACATAAGCATGTGGCGTGTGAGGTCTCAAATAGGGCTTGCCAAAAACATTTTTCCTAAAACAACTAATTTGCTAGGCTTGCTAAAAAAACATTGTACTCAAAGTAAAGAAGGACACAATTAAAACTTTGGTTTTTATGCCAAAATTTGAGAAATTACCGTTAAAACTTGCAAAACATTTCCAATTTTTTTCAAGGCAAGCTTCGAAACTAGCCAAGATTTTTCAATTTCAACTGATTAAAAATATAGTAAACCTTGGTTTTTTGCAAATATTGGAAATATATAAGCTAGGTTGCACCGTACGTTATATAGTGTACGTATAATACGCCTTACACGGGCGTATTATACGACACCCATTTTTATTCGGCCGTATTATACGATGCCACATCAGCAAAAACAACGTATCGTATAATTTCTCAGCAATTCGATCGAAATATTATTATGATCGAAATATTAATTGGATCGAAATAAATTTGTTTATATACGCTGAAACGGACTGTTTTGCTCATTCCATTGATCTCTCTTGTCTCATCTCACCTATAGGTGAGCATTACAAAACGGAAAAAAATCTAAAAATATTAGTTTAAATATGCATATTTTTTCTAGTGAAAATTTAGAGCTTGTATATATTTATTTTTATAGGCTTTGGAGTTTTGAGTTACCTGCTCTCTGTGAAGTATATTTTACACTGAGAGGTAAGTTAAGTAATATAGTTAATGATTACTTGCCTTGTGTAGAGGAAACTCACACTTGGAGGTGATTCAAGGTAGTTAAAGTTAGCGGTTATTTGCTTTGTGTTGAACTATGTTCACACTTAGAAGTAACTTTAGTTAAATAGTTAAATCAAGAGTTACTTGTTGTGTGTTGAACTATGTTCACACCTGGAAGTAACGTACGTTAGATTTATCTAATGATTGGCTGTTATGTGTAAAACTCACACTACAGAGAATTTAGGTGGAGATTATTATTACTTTAGTTAAATAGTTAAATTAAGAGGTACTTGTTGTGTGTTGAACTATGTTCACACATGGAAGTAACTTACGTTAGATTTATCTAATGATTGACTGTTATGTGTAAAACTCACACTACAAACAGTTTAGGTAGATTAAATAATAATCTCTCTCTTTGTGTAGAGGTATTCTCACACCTAGAAGAGATTTACAGAGTAGTGAATTTTGATTGCTTGCCACGTGTAGAGTTACACTCACACTTGGAGGAAATTTATATAGGTCTTTTGAAGATATCTTGCTTTGTGTAGAGTTTACTCACACTTGGAAGTTATTGAGATAGATTAAGAAATTTATTTATCATGATTCATGTGTAAAGTGAAAGCTCACAACACTTAAAAATTTATTTTTGGTATTTATAATTTAAAGAAGTTGAAAACGTTGACGAATAGAGTAATGTAAATGGTATTAGAGTTTGATTTTAGATGTGCGTTTAGTAACTAGTTCTGTTTGAGTTTGCAGAAGATGGTGAAAGGATACGAGTGTAACTACGTAGATGAATTGGTCAGTGGGAAGAATACATCAAAGCTGAGGTGTAAGACTTGTGGCCATAATTTTAGTGGAAATGCTCATAGGATAAAAGAACATGTTTTCAAAATCCCTGGAAACGTGTTAGCTTGCAAATACCCCCCCAAAAGGTATTGCTGAAAAATTTCTAGAGTGGGCGCTCAAGGCAAAGAGAATTCTTGAGGGCAAAAAAAAGGGAGGTCCCAAAATGATGGCTCCATCTATGGCTAGGGACATCGAGATGTCGCTTGAGAATGATCAAAACCCTCACTCGACCCCTACTACAGGTCAAGGAACAAGTCAAGAAGGGTGCCATTCATCCTTTGCTGGGAATTGTAGCTCTAATCCTACCGGAAGCTCAACTGCTAACATAAGCCGAAGTGAAGCATGGACTAGAGGAGACTTTGAGAATTTGCACCAAGTGATCCTACTCTTCAATAGGCATTTGGGAAACAATGGCTGCTTGAACTCCATCTTAAGTGGACTCAAGCATTTGTTGCATGTGGAATTCCTTTTAATGTCATTCGAAATCCTATCTTCAAAGATGCTTTAATGAGCACGGCGAAGAAGGGTTTTGTGGTTCCTGATTATAATAAGATGCGTACAAAATATTTAGATAAAGTAAAAACAACATCAGAGAATATTTTACAGCGCACAACTCTTGATTTTGTGCCGGCGTATGGATGCACAATTGCTCTAGATGGTTGGACAAATTGCTAGAAAAAACCATTGATTAATGTGATGTTGATTTGTCCAAGAGGTGCCATCTTTCTTGAAGCAATCGATACATCCCTGAAAGAAAAAACTAGTGGATATCTTGCTGGTCTTTATGAGCGTTCGATTAGAAGAGTAGGGGGACCTAAATATGTGACAACCATTGTCACAGATAATGCATCTAACTACAAAGCAGTTGGAAAAGAAATTGAAGCAAAGTATCTAGAGATTACATGGGTTTCATGTGTTGCTCACACTTTGAATTTGCTCTTAAAGGACTTTGGAAAAGTTCCTTCTATTAAGCAAACTCTTCTAGATGCAAACCACTTGGTGAAGTTTATAAGAGAGCATTCATTTTCTTATGCTTTGTTTAGAACAAAGTCGCCAACCAAAACTTTACAGATTTTTTGTGTGACCCGCTTTGCGACAACATATTACGTTCTCTCCACACTGCAACAGGAAAAGCAACCCTTGTTGAAACACTGGCAGATAGAAGATGGGACATTTGGCTTGATAAATATCCCAAGTATGAACCTGCTGCTTCCAAATGCTATCAACTTGTAAACTCTCCTATTTTTTGGAGAAATGTAGACAAAATAGTTACTCTCACAAAACCTTTCACTCATCTGATACGATTAGTGGACAAAGAAGCCTCTATCTTTGGATGGGTTTACTGGTACATGCATGAAGCCACTCACAAGTTAAAAGATAGTACATCTTATGCAGGAAAAGAGAAAGCCATGATGATGACATTTGTCAAAAGATGATGGGAGAAATTGCAGGAAAAGAGAAAGCCATGATGATGGCATTTGTCAAAAGACGATGAAGTGATCAGTGATTTCAAGAAAGTGTGTGCTCAACTATTAGGCAATGTGGATGGACAGGTGGCATACACACAGAAGACGACATACACTAGTAGAGAGGGAACGTTTGGGGATCCTTGGCATATAGATGCTATCAAGACGATGAGCCCACCAGTTTGGTGGAAAGAGTACGATGGAGAAAAAGTGGAACTTCAACATGTGGCTATGAGAGTATTGTCCCGCCTCAAGTGGTAGCTATGAAAGAAACGGGTCTTCATTCGCTTTCCTGCATACTAAAAACAAAATCGATTAAGTCCTAAACGAGCTGCGGACTTGGTGTATGTCTTTTGTAACATGCAACTTATGCAGAAGCCTGCAAAGTTAGCCACATGTGCCACAGAAGAAAGTTTTGGGCTCTTCCAAACACACGAAGCAGTTGCAAATGAGCTCAACTCTGATGATGAAATGGAATGGAACCCAGAAGATATTGATCCGGAATGTTCAGATGTCGAAGAAATTGATCATGGTGCCTGTGATTGAGGGGACGAATGAGCTGTAAAGTTTGTACTATATCCTCAATTAATTTTGCAATGTGGAAATTATGTGGAGTTTAGCTTTACAATCCATACCTTCTCTCTCTCTCTCTCTCTCTCATTGTAACAACACAATTGCACAACTTACAATTGCAACATAACTTACTCAATTGCAACAACATCTGTCACGTCTATTTGTTCCAACAAACAGAGATTTACATATCAAAAAGAGGTTTTAATTACTAATCTTGAGATTTAAGATACAAAAAGAGCTATGCATTGTTTGGGAGATTTAATTTAAATCACGGGCTTGTTCTCCAAAGAGATCAGATACACAAAATTCTGAAGTGCCAAATGAATCACTTGCGCCGGCATTGCTCATCTCTTCTTCGGGCACAGGCCCATACCTTGCCTCGTACCATGCCAACTTTCTTTCTACCTCAGCTATATGAGCGCGCAACATGGCTGGGGTCTCTCCTTGACTTGCCAAATCCACGCATTGGGTTGCAAGCTACTCGATAACTGCAGTTTCTTCGGGCAAATATGTGTAACCTCTCTTGCGAGTAGGGTCTTCTTGATTAGCTTCCCGTGCAGGAATCTTCTCGGTTGGGCGCCCTTTCCCAACACCTCTTATAGTGGGATGATCGTTCCAATCAACTTTGAGCCGCAATACATAGTAGCAATAACATTGTTGCATAAAGTAAATTGCCACTTGATTATTATTTGGTGACGATCCGTACACCTGGATAAATCTTGCCAGAATATTTCGTGCGAGGATAGTGTGTTGTGGATCTGAAACCTTCAAGGGAGCAGTAGCCTTAACATTTCCACTGACTCGGAATAATGTGTTGCATACGAAGTGATTCGGGCATAACTGTCTGCATTGCCTGTAATTCAGTGGCTCCCCTTGAAGCTCTAATTCGTCTTGTTGGGTTGTAGCCAAAGCACTGAGATCGCCTTGAGCCACCCGAATCTCTTCCTCTTTGTAAATTTGTTGAGCCAATGCATGATTAAGCAAAGGATCATTAGGATTTTGTGCATTCTGGTCGGGAGCAGTATCTTCCATAACTAAAATGCAAAATAATAAACTTTAGCGAGACAAGTTTTAGCACTTGAAAAAGAGAGACGGTTTAAAGAATTGAGCGATCTAACTTGAAATACTTTAAAACTTCAACTTGAAGAACTTTAACAACATTGCACACATGACACCAGACATTGCACACGTGACACCATTAATGCCAAAAAAGTTGATTATTGGTTTAATCATCAATAGATCTCAAGCTAGATTCGGTTACAATATGATAGCCAACATTATGGCTTCCATTCAAACAAAGGCTTCAATCCCATATCTTAGGTCTATCTGATGGTTTGGGAGATTTTCCACTAGCAAGATGTTTATTTACATTGCGCAAAAATTCGTGCTTGAGAACTTTGGCGGGATCTGGAATACATGCAAGAAAGCTTCTAAGAATATAGGAGAGACTATTTATATCAGATCCCTTGGTGAATGGAGGAGGATTGGTGCTGATATTTTCAAGGGCAGTCCATGGATAATCTCGCTCAAATTGAGCTCTACACTGAGGGGTGAGATTTGGCAGCTTGGGAAATGTTGCCAAAGTGTTTGATGGTGTACTTTGTCCCCAGTCCGCAATGACACTCCTCGCTTGCCAAAATGGAGTAGAATATTTCTAGTGTGTAGATCATTGTGAATAAATTCATGACTATGCACGAATTTAATCGTATGTAGAAGTGCATTGCATATTGGCAAAATGTTGTCTGTAAACTGCTGTACGGTTGCAGATGTGTGTTGGAACTCTCTGATTGCAGGCTTGCTTCCATCATGATGACATGCCTGAATCCACTGCTCAAGATGACCTCCATTCCAAAGCTTGAAGATCAACATAGGTCTTTTGCTATACCGAACAAGAGCACGGGGCAATATCATGCCGCAATACTGAACAGTTGTAGCAGTTGCCTCCTAGCACGATTTGCAATGTTGGCTTGCTTCCTATTTGGTCTTTGTATATCTTCGCCGCATAGACGGGATCTTTGAAGAGAGGATGAGCCACTGATACTTGTTTCACATTTGCAAAATTTCCTTCACCTAATTGGGGTGCTTGCAAGTGAAAGATGGAATGCTCCCCAAGTAAGTGTAGGACAGGAGGACACATCGTATCATCCAGGTTTACAGCGGACGACTGAGCACCTAATGAAGGAGGTACATCCTCTTCTGTCCTAGGACGTTTTGAAGAGCCTTTGATCTTATCTTTGCTCTTCAATTCTGAATGTAGCTGTGCTACAAGCTGCATTTGCTCTTTGATTCCAGGTTTGGTTTTGATTTCTGGATGAACCATACTTTCAAAACTTCTAGTGATCAGGCCAAATAATTGCTTTACTGTGTTATACATCACTCCATTAGTGCGCAGAGCTGGGTTAAACAAAATTGGGAATGCACTGCACAGCTTCAGCAAACAATGTTCCACAAGTTCAATCACAAAATTATCAAACTTTGCCTGCAGTGGATCAAATGCTCGTCGCAAATGATCTTCTGAAGCTCCATAGAGAGACAAAATAAGAGCATCACTAATAATTTTGCGATGCTGACGCGTTAACATTTGACATATATGATTGTTAATAAATCTAAACAAAAACATTTCATGGCCAATAATAACCTCTAATAAAAAATTGACATATATGATTGTTAATAAATCTAAACAAAAACATTTCATGGACAATAATAACCTCTAATAATGAAAGATCTAAACATTTCATGCATCATAATAACAACAGTAATGAAAGACACGGTGGTTAAAGCATTCAGGATTGAAGAATGTATAATATATATCTTCTCCTTGCAATGCGACACATGGTCAGCAGCAACCAAAGACGAAGAATTCATTCAATCCAATCTTCTTGCAGTGCGACGTGATGGTCAACAACAACCAAGAATGATGGATTTAAAAATCCTAAACCTCTCCCTGCAGTGAGGCACGATGGTCATCAGCAACCAGAGACGGGGAATCTATTGAATCCAATCTCCTTGGAGTGCGACACGATGGTTAGCAGCAACCAAGGACAATGGATTTAAAAACTTGAAACCTCTCCCTGCAGTGCGACACAGTGGTCAACAACAACCAGAGATGAGGAAGTTATTGAATCCAATCTCCTTATAGTGCGACACGATGGTGGTCAGCAACAACCAAGAACGATCGATATAAAAATCCTAAACCTCTCCCTGCAGTGCGACATGATGGTCAGCAGCAATCAGAGACGAGGAATCTATCGAGTCCAATTTCCTTGGAGTGCGACACAATGGTCAGCAACAACCAAGGACAATGGATATAAAAATCCTAAATCTCTCCCTGCAGTGCGACATGATGGTCAGCAGCAACCAGAGACGAGGAATCTATTTTTTTTAAATCCAATCTTCCAATAGTGTGACGCAATGGTCAACAATAACTAGGAAGAAAAGATGTATAATAGCTAACTCCTCCCTGTAGTGTGACTCGGTGGTCCACATCGTGATGTGGGCCACCGACACGAGAGAGAGAGAGAGAGAGAGAGAGAGAGAGAGAGAGAGAGAGAGAGAGAGAGAGAGAGAGATTTCCCAACAACCTGGTAGCCAAACAAAAGCAATGACATATTATTTCAAGAAAAAGGGAGTCAATTCTATGATAAGAAATGCTTCATCTACTTATATTATTTTTCCTAAGTGTAGTGATTTAATAAATACGGATACAGATAAAACTCTTCTAGCTTTTAGGTTAAAATTTGAAGAACTGTCAATTTTCTTAAAGGAAAGCTTGGAATGTAGCATGGGTCTTTCAATTTTAGCAGGTTAAAAATACACTAACCCCTTTTTTTGTGAACACGGGTCTCAAATAGACCCAAAATGGAAGGATATGAGAGGCACTAAAAACTTGGATGTACAGTACATCCTTGGTCACTCTTTTTCCACATCAAGCACAAGCTATGCAAGAAGAGGAAAGTGGACCTATCAAACATCTACTACACTCTCGCATGGGACATTGGCATGAGAGAGAGAGAGAGAGAGAGAGAGAGAGAGAGAGAGAGTTTTTTCCCAACAAGTTGGCAACCCTCCATAAGCAATTACATATTGTTTAAAGAAAAAGGGAGTCAATTCTACAATATGAAATGCTTCATCTACTTATACTATTCTTCCTAATTGAAGTAATATAATAAATAAGGGCAAAAATAAAACTCTTCCAATTTTTAAGTTAAAATATGAAGAATTGTCAGTATTTACATTAACGCTTGCAAAATTTATTGATTTTCTTCAAGGCAAGCTTGGAATGTAGCCTAGGTTTTATAATTTTAGCCGGTTGAAGGTACATTAAACTCTGTTTCTTTTTGTAAACAGAGGTTTCCAACATGCCCAAAATGGAAGGGCACAAGAGGCACTGAAAAGATGCACTCTCAATACATCCACGATCACTCTCTCACGACCTTGAGCACAAGCTATGCACAAAGAGAAGAGGTGCACCTTATCAAAAATATGTTACACCCTTGTATGGGACACCAACGAGAGAGAGAGAGAGAGAGAGAGAGAGAGAGAGAGAGAGATTCCTTGGCAAACTAGCAGCCTTCCTAAAGAAACTACATACCATTTCAAGGAAAAAGGGACTTATGCATTTTGCAATGAGAAATACTTTATCTAACTAGCACTTGTTATTTCGGCTTTCACATACTCCATAAAATAAAAGAGTGTCAGTGTTAGAGTTTGTAGACATGTCATCCCTACGAGGGGAAGATTATGGAAAGCCAAAGATGAAGTTGCTTAATATACATTGATACAGTCTGATTACGACTCAAGTACCCAAGGTTGTGAGCACCAAAAGAGGGAGAAACTATTGTGCTGGATTGAGATGGTTACACTATTGGCTACTGAGGTCGTATTTTTGAGGCTCGAAATAAAGCAAAGGGTGGTTCATTTGATGGAAATGAAAAGTGTTATTTGAGAATGCAGCTTTGAGCTCATGAGATTAGGTGATGTGTGCAAAACTATATTACCATTAGAATTTGGATATCTAGATAATGATTTCAACTACTTTCTTGAGGGAGAGGCTCTTTCATTTGTGCTACATAAGACATTGCATTTTGACATAGAACTCTTGAAGATTTATTTCATATAGAGACATTCATTTCTTGAAGGTTTGTTTATCTTGGAAACTTATTCCACATAAAGAGATCAAGGCCCTATAACTGAGCATATCCTTCTTGGAGAAGATGCCAACAAGGATCAATTGTCAAAATTGTATTACATATACATTTTTATAGAGATAATTGTTACAGCATACTTCCAATTACAATTTTCTAAGTTTAAGTGTGTGTGTGTGTGTGTGTGTGTGTGTGTGTGTGTGTGTGTGTGTGTGTGTGTGTGTGAGAGAGAGAGAGAGAGAGAGAGAGAGAGAGAGAAGTGGCAGCTTCTTATGGGCTTTCATTTTTCCATCAAAAGAGAAATATTGATGGAGGGAGAGAGAGAGGGTGATCACGGGGTTGAATGCCAATATGCATGTGTGTGTGTGTGTGTGTGTGTGTGTGTGTGTGTGTGTGTGTGTGTGTGTGTGTGTGAGAGAGAGAGAGAGAGAGAGAGAGAGAGAGAGAAAATTTTTAATATCATAGGAACACACTAACAGATCTCAAAATTCTAATCTAACAAGTCTTTAATTTAAGAGTTGGTTTTTAAGAGGGAATTTTGCTAACCAATCCACCACAGTCAATGGTTATTATAGTTTCCTCTTTTTATTTACTAAAAGAGATCTCAAAGATCTACTTGACAAGTCTCCATCTCAAAACTCTATGTGCCTCCGTGTATGTGTGTGTGTGTGTGTGTGTGTGTGTGTGTGTGAGAGAGAGAGAGAGAGAGAGAGAGAGGTTGGGGGGGGGAGGAGGGGAGAAAGAGAATTTTTATTGATGCAAATAGATATCAAAGATCTACTTGACAATATGAGAGAGAGAGAGAGAGAGAGAGAGAGAGAGAGAGAGAGAATTGTCATCTTTTTGGAGTGATCCACTCTCTCCACTTGTGTGCATACACACTTATCCACACCTACAAATGTGGGTGTGTGTGTGTGTGTATGTGTGACCCAATGGCCATGTTTTTCTTGGCCGTAGCAACGTGGGGGTCACACACTAGTTTTTTTTATGTAGAATAGAAAGTCTCTTGATTTTACATTTGAAAAGGCTTGTCACTTCTTACATTTTGAAAAAGAAAAGGTTTGTCACTTATTACATTCTGAAACGGGCTGTCATTTCTTACAATCTTACCCTTTACTTTTGCATTTTAGATAGATGATTTGTAAGGTGTTTTTTGAAATGAACCAGGGAGACACGTGGACGCCCGCTCCTTCCTTGAAAATTTTAAGCTGCATTATAAAGAGTATAGAAGTCTTTATCATGCAATGAAAACTATGAAAGTCTCCCTAACCCAGCCCAACACTAAGGGTTTATTTTAGAAAGCCAAAAAAGAGGCCTTGTTTAGAAAGTGAAAAAAGAAGGAAGGGAGAAACATTTTTCGAGCGAGCGGGGCTTTTCTTGGGGAAGAGGAGAGAAAGGGGAGGAGTTTTTTGTGTGATTGCGATCAAAGCCGACACACAATGATGAAAGATCATTTGTGAAGTAGCTCGGAAGGGCAAGTGCTCTGCAGAAGAAGAAACCAGCGAGGGTTGCCAAGAGGAAAGGCTGTTTCCAAAGTGAAGCGAGAGGTGAATTTTCCCATGGAAGTGTGTGTCGATGGATTCGATTTATCCAAGGGAGGTGTATGCCTCTTTGTATAAAGTGGCGATGGCCATAGTGCAGCCTAGAGCACGATTTACAGAGTTTGTACATGGGTGTTTTCCTTTGAAGAAGAGGCTTTCATTATTGGTTTTGGCGTTGTCTCTCCCCCCTTCCCCCCTTTCTTCTTTTCTCGTCTCCAGGTTGTGTGGCACCGGTGTGTGTGAGCATATGCGCCCTCCTAGGCCCCTTGTGTGTGTGAGAGAGAAAGAGAGAGAGGTTTTGAGATGTGGAAGAGTTCAAAGCGGTCAATATCGGTGTGATCTATGTCTAGTGATTGTGTAGTGTGCGTTGGGTGAAGTGCAGCCTGCTAGTGTGAGTTGTCTTTTGTGAAGTTGTCTTTCAAGAGGACATGGGTGCTCTGAATACCTTGAGCTATATAGGGGCAATTGTTTGTGTGCTGGGTGTGTTTCCCATTCCCCCTCTCTAATGTATGGAAACAAGGAGATGAGTGTTAATCACCTACTCAACCGTCTAGGACAATCTCTACTCAAGGAAACCAGATCTAAACGTCATATGAGCTTGTGAATGCAACTTAACGTACAATGTTCATGCTATCCAAAACTAAACCAAACGCGATCAAAAAGTCACAAAACTCATAGGAAATACTCTTCTCATCGAGAGGTCATTACCCTATGGTGTCCTACCTAGAACCACCCCATGCAACAATTGCGTATGAAGATAGGCAGCAAAATTCAAGTCACCACTTTTTAGTTTGTATGATCCTAATGTGTAGCTCTACTTGCCATGAATCCACAAGTATAAAGAAATCACCAACTGGACACACGATTTGCAAGAAAACGCACCCAAAAATTCGTAGGAGCTCGCTTCGTGACGACATCAAAATTGTACAAGCTTCACATTGGATTGAAGCCCCCGTTGTTGCTAACGCATTGGTGGTGTCTCTTTTGCAATGGAATCTCTGTAGAGTGCGTAGGGAAGATAAGAAGCCTCTCTCTCTCTCTCTCTCTCTCTCTCTCTCTCTCTCTCTCTCTCTCTCTCTCTCTCTCTCTCTCTCTCTCTCTCTCTCTCTCTCAGACACAGCACACCGTAAACATAAGATTAGGTTAATTCAAAAGTTTTCCTTAGGGTTACAAAAATTGGCTTATATACAATTCTTTCTTAGAGGCTCATTATTCAAAATAATATTGGCCGCTTAACCCATTACAAAATGTCATGTTTCTTCTAAAAGATGAGTGATACAAAAATTGAAAAGTTGGGATTAAAGGCTTCTTCTGTTTTCAGTCGTCAACACAATGTCTTGCAATAGTTTGTGAGTGTTTTGGGGTTTGAAAATATGTCTCTTAAAATAATCCAAAACCTCCCTATAGCTCTCTCTAAATTCCTCAAACAGAGAGGAAAACCAAGTGCTAGCTTCCTTCCTCAAAACTACATTAAACATTTCTAAGTATTCCTCATCTCCTATCACTCTTTTTATGCGGCAATCCATTTTGAAATTTTCTAGAAAATAACTCGGTATCCTTGTCCAAAAAAGAGAGGATATCTAGACATTCGGCATTGGGACTCCATTGAAAAAATTTCAAACTGATAACACGTTTCTTTCTTAAAAAGATTTACACAACAATGTTTGCTAAGTTGAAATCTATATAAAACTAAAAATATGCACATCAAATGATCTATGCTAGTCCACAAGAGGCAGGATGATAGGGTTTGGTGACATAAGAATTTCTCCTACCCTTTGTGCACAAAACATGAACACCATACGTTGTTTAAAATGAATCTTTCTACTAATTGCAACATTTATTCTAATGTGTGGAGTGAAATGAAAGGAAAAAACCTCTATTCTTGGACCATTATCCATGGTCTATGCATGACCTAATGATTAAAACAAAACAAAAATACATACGTCCAAACTAAGGTCGTACTTAATGAGAGAAAAAGTAAAAGGATTTACTAAAGCGTTTATTTCAACCAACGTAAGAGGGTCCAAAGTTTATACGAATTATTTGTTTAAATTGTAATTTAGTGCTAACAGTAATATGCACCTTTTTTCTTGCAATGGGAACAAATGGGTCATTCAAGTTTTTGTGATTCATGCAACCTACTTGATTATACTAAAAGCTAAGAATTCATGCATATGAAACAACAAAATATACCAAGTCCTCTTTAGTGGGGGCAAGGAGAGAAGGTCTCTATCTATAGGTTTTTGGAATTCTAATAAGGATTAACCCTAAATAATTTTATTAGGAGATTTTAAGGATTATGAATATTTTTTATTTTTAAAAGAGAGTGGGTTTCCTTATCCCTTAAGTCACATGGATGTGGGCTCAAGGAGAGAGCATCATTGGAGGTGAAAAAGAGAGTGGTGTCAAGTGAATAACTTTGGTAGTGCCTACTCAAAAATGACGATATAGTGGGTACATATTTACAAAGGGTTAGTAATTAATGTTAGCAATCAGTAATGTATCATTTACAATGGCATCCATCGAAGGGTGAAATGAATGATAAGCATGGTAGAAAAGAGGATTGAAGATGATGATGTTGGAGAAGTCAAAAGCTCACTTATCTATGCCAGTAGAAGAACGGTGGTAACGTGATGAAATTGTTGTTTTTTGATGAATTTTCCTTTGAGTTGAAGAGCTCAGCCATCAACACTCTCCCCCTCTGCGTCCATGCCATCCTTGACATGACGGTTCTTCTTCTCGAATGTCATCTGGTTGATTTGTCTCTAGTGGAAACCGGGTGGTGTGATCATCTTTAAGTATGATTCATACCTAATTGACAATATTGATTGTTGGCCAAAAATTTTGCTATCATAGGTGAAGAAATCAGTGTAAAAATATTGCTCAAAATCTTACATAGGATAGCTTGGCAAAAACATCACTCGCTGGTAGAAATGATGCAGCACATGTGGTGATGGTTGAGTGGATATATCATAAGAGAGTTTGGTGATAGTGTCACCCACTGAGAGAATACTAGAGTCTGTGGCTCTATAAGGTGTGAACACTTTGATGCAAGCTAATAAGGTCTTGCAAATTTTTTTGAGCATCACACATGTCAAGTTAGGAGAGCCGGTGAAAAGCTTAATTGAACCTGTTAGGGTTTTCATCATATAAGTGCCACTTATTCTCTAGCCTGTCGTAGGTGCTAGAAGTTGATGGTAATTTAGCCATGTAGGATGTTTTTGTATTAGCATGGCATGTTTTGACCTCCTTCTCATTCTAGGTACTGGGCAAAAAGAGACGTCATCTCTGATAGTCGTTGGTGCTTTAACTAAACGTACAATGTATGCTGGGAACTTTGTTACCTCCTTTTCTCCACCTCGATTGTAAGTCGAATATCTTTTTAGAAACTAATTCATCTTTGATATCACCGTCAAAGAGTGGTAGCATCTCCTCTGTCTGTATCCTTTTCTTTATTGCTAACACTTCGAATTGCCGTAGTGGTTATGGTAGGGATGGTTGAATCCATTCCTCCCTGATGACATTTGTGTCAATTCTCACGGTTCCTATGGAATTGAGCATCCTCTTTTCCCACTCGATGGCTGCCCAGGCACTATCTTCAGTTGCTTTTTTTATTAAGTGTCTTAATATGTCCTGTTCTTAAGCTGTGAGTGTAGGAAAGGAGATCTCTTCTATCTCTTTGGAGATCTCAGCTATTTGTAGAGTGAGGTTTACCCTCTCTGCCTCTTCTTGTAGCGCTTTTCGTTGACTTTCTTGTTCCTTCTTAGCAGCTTCATCTTTGTGCATATATCTTTGTAACTCGCTTTGAAGGTGTCATGCTCTCTAGTTAAATTTTCTTCTCTTGTGCAAAGAATACTATTTTCTTGAGGGTTCGGGTTTGAACTTTGTCAAGGAGTTGGTGTGCCGTTCGCACATCATCTTCATTTTTTGCCACTATGCTCCTTGTTGTGGACTTTTATAGAGCTCTGACCAAAGGGATTTGGTGGCCCATGCTTAGCAGGACACCCTCTAGTAGAGGTTTCCATGGCCTTTCAAGTGCTCTCCCTTGAGGCACTGATAGAGCCGGCCTCCATTCATGGAGTCCTGGCAGCGAGAAATCCGGCGAGAAATCCGATTCATGTATTCTAGTAAGGGAAACTCATGTCTAAAATATATCATCCATTGTTTCTTCTTCTTTTTTTGTTCTTGATGGGATTTTTGTGCCATATGTTGCTTGGGAGGCTTCTGTAGGGGTATAGCCCTCTTCAAGAAGATCCTTGTAGATCTATTGTCTTTCCTTTTTTGTCAATGGTACACGTTCAAATGCCTTTCAGGTTGGGATGTAGATGGGTAGGGCTTTGTATAGTTTTTGTGGTGGTAGGAGGAGACATTGGTGGGACTTCTATCTTTTCTTTTGTTTTAGTATCCTCTTGCACTTTTGGCAATTCTTTTAGTTTCTTCTTGATGTTTTGTATTTCTTCATTAGTGAAGGGTTCTAGACTTTGTTGTTCAATTACCCTTTCAAATTATTTGTAAGCCCAGAGATAGTGATCTAATTGGTCCTCAAGTGGTCTTGAGGAGCTATCCCTGATCTTGGCTGGATCTAGCACCTAGTATTCTTTGAAGTTGCCTTTTAGCACTCGTTCAGCCTTGAATTGCTCAATGAGTCTTTTGATGCGAGCCGATTTTTGAATTTTGGTCTCCTTTGGATTTTTGTCCTCTTTGCTTTACCTTTCTTCTTTGGCGGCTCTTGTTCAGTGTCTTTTGAAACCCTTTTGAGCTTTTGCCTTACGGCGAGTTGTAATTGTAGGGGTTGCAGCCATAGGAAGCTCCTCTTCTACATCGTCTTTCAATCTTAACCATTCATTTTGAGATGGTGGTTATGGCCACCTTCTGTGTGCACCAATGGCTTTGTATGCAATCTTTGCTAGAATTTCTCCACCTCCAATGTACCATTAGGGAAAATTTGGACTCACAAAGGGGCCTTATAAGGAGTTTGACTTTCACTCTCATGTCCAAAATGAGCGTGCGGTAAGATTTTTGCAAATCAACTCTAAACTTGGCGGAGGTTTGGCAGTTCGAATCTACTCTTCAAGCTCTTTCTAGATATATAGAACTCCACGAGATTCCTCATATTTTGAAAGATTCTATTTTTGATTCTCTAGATTCTAGATGGAGTTGTCACATCGCAAGAGAATAAAAAATAGAATCTTTTAAAATATGAGGAATCTCATGGCGTACTATATATCAATAGAAAGAGCTTGAAGAGTAGATTCTAACTATCAAATCTCTGCCAAGTTTAGAGTTGATTTGCAAAAATTTTACCGCATGCCCGTTTTAGACATGAGAGAGGAAGTCACACTCCTTATAAGGCCCCTTTGTGAGTCCAAATTTTCCCTAATGTTCAGTTTGTCGATCCCCATTCTGACCACTTGCTCATGCAGACACTCAGTGTAATTTGCTTCTTTGGGTACACTATTCTTCAATGCCCAGGTGATGGTGGTGGCTATTGCATGTGGCAGTGTGGTGTACTTTTGAGGCCGCTTACTGCACACATGAAAGTATTGATTGTAGAGTCTGCAGATGTTGGTCACTCTTGGATCACCTATTCCTCAAAAATTTAATTAATCTTCTTTTGAGAAAAAACCTTGACTTTGTCTCTTCTTTCTCTAACTGAACTGCAGTCACTGTGTAGCCCCAAAGCATCGGCAATGATTTGAGGGGTAAGGACCACCTTTGTCTTCTGTCCACCATCAAAAGTTGTAATCACAGCTTTGCCATCTCTCTCAATAAAACTGGCTATTTCATATACTCTTTGAGTATCCATTCCTACTAGAGGAGCCTTGAAGAAGTTGTGTAGATCAACTCTTTCTAGCTGGTTGAGGATGTCCTCCTTGATGGCATAATCATTAGGTTCTATGGGGATCATGGGCACATCAACAGTATTCCCCTGGGGGATCTCTAAAAGTGCCATGGTATAATCTGATCCCTTTTGCTTCCAGTGTGACATCATCCATCCAAGCCTTAGTGGGATTTAGGGTTTTTGGTGGGGTGGTGAATGGATCTGCTACAGCTATGATGTCCTTAAGGGCAAGCCTCTTCTTCTTTGCTGGAGATTTGCTGGCATCCATTGTTCTTGCGTGCACTCTAAGTTCAAAGTTAGAGTCTTTCACAAAATTTGACTTTTACTTAGCTTCTAGCTACCCAAATGATTTCAAAGTTGAACCACAAGCTAATTACAACATATACTTGCTGTCCACAAGAACAAAATTGCAATTTGGTGCTCATTTCATGTTGTGAGACATCATACGCATATGATGTCTATGTGCTCAAATTAAGGTAAAACTTGTCTTGTGCATAACATATAGCTTGTACATCACATATATATGCCTGGTTTGGGATTTGAATCAGGGTTGAGCTAACTTTTGTCTTATAGGCTCTATAGAGGTTTTGAAACCGGAAATTGGGTCTAATTGGATGATATGAGATTCAAATGGTTTGGCACTTAGTAAATGGGCTCATTGGCACATAGTCAAAACCTCTATTGGTGACCAATTTGGCAATGGAGACATCATACACATATAATTTCTTTTATCAACAAATAACTCCAGATTCATTGAGCATGATGTCTATAGCATATACAAAGTGTTTGTGGATTTTGAATGAAAATTGAGATTGAATGTGGGTGTCAGAGGCCAAGACAGGGTTTTGTGTGTCTTTTTTTTGTACTTGGGCAAAAATAGGTCAAATGAGGTTCAATAGGATGAAAAATTGGTGGGAAGGCTTATGAGGATTTTATCAAGGTGCTTGTTACTCCAAATTCACACTAGTAAGTCAATTTATAAGGAGTGGACATCATATGTGTATGATGTCTACTATGAATCTTTTTGGCCCAAACTTCGTGAGTAGCTTCCCCATGGTGTGTGTAATGCTCTGATGTGCTCAAAAGTGGAATTGGTTAAGAGTGCATGTGACCAAGATCAACGATGGTTTTTCGGACTCAAAATTTTGAAAAATGATGTGGATTGTGAGAAAATCTTGACCAAATGTATCCAAACTTGGTGAGGTGGCTTTCATGAGGTGCACAACAAATCTAGATGCTCAATATGCTGACAACACTCTATTTTGACAGGTTTAGACATTATACGTGTATGATGTCTAAGATGAGAAAATGGGATTTTAAGCATTTGGGTATGAAGTAGATGCCTTGGAAATGCCATATGTGAGTTTTTTCTAGGTTTGGAATCCATTTCCTATAGGTGAGACCAAATCTTGCCAAAAGACTCTAAATGTGTGTTTTTGCTCCATCTGGTGGCTTCAAATGATCCAAATTGCATTAAACTTGGTGTATGAGATGTAATGAGCATTTGAGAAGAGTTGGTATGGTCAAGTGGTGCAAAACCTATGTAAATGTGGTTCCAGGCATCATACGCGTATGATGTTAGAATGAAAAAGCTACAATTTGATGCCTTGGGAGGATGTGTGCTAGTGAAACAAGCCTATCTAGCTCTAGTTCAACCTTAAAACACATGTGTTTAGCATAAAAACTCCATGTTTCACATTTCACTCTCCGAAATGAATTTTTGTCTTTGGAGATGAATTTCCGCGGTGATTCTTCTTGAGATCATTCTACCAAGCTTGTAGATGCAGTAGAGCACCTTCCCATGGCTTTGATGTAACCTTTGGCTTTATGGATACCATTTTTGGCGATTTGTCTCTCAATTTGTGTCTTTTTGTGAAGAGGAGGTCGGCAAAGAGGGTTGACAATAAGTTTTGGTTGTCGATGATATGTTGATGATGCCTATGAAGTTTGGTGGCAAACGGACGCATCGCTTGACTATGAGGGCCAAATGATGCTTTATGTGTCTGAAGCCTACTAGCTCAATGTTTTGGTACGCCTTTTGATGATAGATCCATGAGGAGGTTACATGGGCTTGTAGACATACTTGAGACATAACTCCTCATGAAGTTTTGTGCTGTTTCGACGATCCGTTCCCGATCAACTTCTATAGTGTCTGGAGAGGTTAGGTTTTTTATGGTTGACCTAAACCCACATTGGAGGTCATAGAGGTGCTCTCCTAGGTTAGGGTTAATCTTCTATCAAGTCTTGTAGCTATTGGGTTAGTGGTTGATGCGTTACGGGCCCGTTTTAGTTTCTTTCTC
The DNA here is from genome assembly GCF_014529385.1 of Adiantum capillus-veneris. NCBI lineage: Eukaryota > Viridiplantae > Streptophyta > Polypodiopsida > Polypodiales > Pteridaceae > Adiantum > Adiantum capillus-veneris. The sequence continues at coordinate 77,789,040 of NC_140940.1, forward strand.
GCGATGTCACGTTGCATTTTTTTGGATTTTTTTGCGACAAAGTGAGTATAGAACAAGAAGATCATACGATAATGAGTCTACCTCTCATGTATGGCTTCAATTGGTGTGTCATGTGCATCGTACAAAGTTGTAGAAAGTCCATGCGCTCTAGGTCTCTCAAGCTCTCACTCACTTGTGAATGGTGAGAATGAGCTAATAAGTGGGTCTTATATCGGGGTTCCCTGGACCACTTGTTACCAAACTTGACATGTGATCCTATCTTGCTGCAAATTGCACTTTAGGCTTAGAAATTTATTCATTTGGACTCCATTTGCTCTGTTTTTCAAAAATTTGTCATTTCCTCCAAAAACTGACCGAATCGAGCTTTTCGCAACTTTCTCATAATTGCACCCCATCTTCACCATAAGCTGTCATTGACTTGTTAATCTCTCCCATATTTTTCTTTTGTCACTATGTCGCAATTTCCTCTGCTTTTTCTATTTTTCTTTGTTTTTCTCTTGAAAATTCACAAAAAATAAAGAAAAATAGCTAACTTGACCCGAAAAATATCAATAAATCAAAATAATTAGAAAATAGCATAAGAAACCACTATATACATCCATCTATAGTATTTTTGGCCGGATGGCTTCGTTTTTTTACTTTTTAAGGATGAAAACTATGATTTTCATATATGTACACACACCTAGAGGCTCATCTTTGGTGTTTGTCCTTTGTTTCCTATTGCACCACATTAATTAAGGGCATATATACTCGCTTTTACCAACATTCTCACAATCAAACAAAAAAAAACCCCAAAATAATGAAAAACAATGCCCCTTTTTACACTTGTAAGCCTGTCGGGTCCGCATTGAGAATGTCTCTCCCTTCCTCGTTGGAGTCCTCCTGGATGACGGTGTATCACCCTAGGGTATGTGCTGTGCATTAGGAACCAACATTGTATTAATGTTGGCCATGTAATGTGGTCCTGTATGCATACTCTTTCAATGCATCAAAAATTAATGTTTTACAAGAGGAGGGCATAAGCGAATATGCTTATTGGCATGCGATGGTGAGGTTTTCTTTATTTCTAGTACCAATATTGGAGCAAGGAAATAAAAACCATTCTAGTCATTCTGCTCTCTGTTTGATTGACAATGAATGCTTTTGTACTGCTAGTGCATGTTGCATTGTCTTTGTGATAGTGTTGTGGAGTCGAATACCCTCAATGGTCATCTGTGCATGGTCTTGTTGAACTTGTTGTAAGTGCTTGGGTACCCAAATTTTCTTTACCCTTGTTTTTGAATCATAAGGCCAAGATTTTAGTTTCATCCTGATGAATATTATTGTATGGATTGGCATAATGTTCCTCTTGGGAATCCAGATTTGCGGTTGATTACTTTGTTTTTCAATCAATTTCTTCAACACCCATACTTGCTGATACCCTTTGGTTTTGTTTGTCAGATCTATCGTTTGGCCATGTCAAGGTAATTTGATACTTTGCATTCGTAATTTGTTCGACCTCTGATTTCTTGACCCAAACTTGTTTTTGTGGAGCTTGTGATTGTTTTGGTTGCTTTTGTTTGGTGGATTGGTTGACTGGGCTCCTTGGAAAATTCTCGTATTTGCGCTCTGTATAGGAATGACTTTGGCCTTGCTCTTTACAACCCATTGCTTTTCACTAACTATTGGATGTTTTGACACAAAGGGAACCTCTTAATTTTTGTTTGTAGACAGAATTTTCACTGTATCTGAGCTCCATTCAATTTGTACTTTGTACTTTCTTTGTCAAGGTTGTCCAAGCAACAATGGATGCTACGTTGACATATCTTCTACCACATGAAACTTATGCGGATAGAGACATTGATTCACCTATACATGTAATATGATCCAATTGCCTTGATAGAGTGTTCCAAATAACTTTAAATTGCCTTCCTTGTTGGTGAGGGCGAGCTTTTTGAAATGGGGTCTCTAAACCCAAACCAATGGGCCTACCCTCACAAAATGTTCGTAAAGAGGTACGCACACTACTTGGGGAACCACCTTCTTTTGGGAATGGAGAAGGAAACCAATCAAAATAACACTTGCACTCACCCACTCAAGCAACACACTTTGAAAACCCCCTTACTCTATATACACTTTGGACTCCTGAACACCATCAACGATTATGCAACCCAATGCCGTGCATCAAAATGAAATATGCAATTTGTGGAATAGCATTCACCTTCTCCCCGTAAGAATACCCATAATACATCCAGACTCTTCCTCTCTCAAGCACTCATCAAAAAATCATGCGCCCAAGACTTGCCTCTCAAACACACAAGAGAATCACTTACATCAAACTAACACACTTTGCATAGAGAGCTCATCTCCATCTATGCAATGCCATGACACAAATAAAATCACCATGAGAGGTAGCCACATGCATATGTAATGAAGCAAAAGAGAGTTGGAGTGAGAAATTTCTTTAGACCAATTGAATAAGTGTGGAGAAACAAACCAATGGTAAATTGAGAATAGAACACTTACTTGATTTCTCGCACACCTTTTAAGGGGAGGACAGACGCTGGCTAACCATCACGAATTGCGACACTTGAAAGTTTTGAAGATGATTTCATGATCATTGACATAACCATGAGAGAGATCATGATGTATTTACAAGTTATTGAGGTGCTACAAATGATTTATTGGGTTGATGGAGTAAGAGATTGTAGAATGGAAAGAGTGGAGAATAGAGTTGCACTTCCTCCAAAGAGGAGGGTTAGGAGGGAGGATGTGAAAGAGGGAGAGTTGGGGTTTTCTCTACTATTGATCAAGAAACAACATGAAGTTGAAAATATAGGTGTGTGTCCTTGAGTCTCTCCAAGGGGGGCTATTTATAGTTGTGTAGGAGTGGGATTATGCTACACTTAATTAGAGTAAGTGATTAGACCTAATTAAGTGTCCTTTGACCACTCATTGAATATTGGACATAAAAGGGACTATTTATTCACCAAAAATATCATTTTAGACCGTGAAGGCTCCATAGGGGTGCATAATGTAGGTGGGCCCCACCATGAGGCCCTACGGGTGGCTCCTGCGGGGTATTTCAACTTGTCTGTCTTGGCATTTAGAAAGCATCTTTAGGTTGGTCCCATCACATGCAAGTGACCTTGAACACTCATTGCTCTTCTAGAAGATGAGTAGGGGAAAAATAAGATCTCACCCTCTTGATTTACTTGATTTACAGTTCCCTTTTGCTGCGAATCTGAAAGATTTACACTATTTTGACCATAACTTTTTACCTGTAGCTCGGAATGACATGCTTCAAAAGGCAAAATTGACCTTCTCAACATGTTTGATATGAATTTGGACTATTCTTCATGCCCATGCACCACGGAATTCGGTTTGGAAGGTCCACACTAGGCTAGGGCACCTTTTGCTTCCAAGTCTTCTTGTATGGGCCCTTTGCTTGTATGCATCCAAGGGGAATCATGCTTTTTCAAAAGGCTATGATGCTTAAACAAATAGAGGAGGGCCCAATATTATTTTCTTGTGAAAAGAATATACAATTGGTGTCTTTTTGAAAGGAGAGAAACTATATGTATATTCTTAAGAGATATTGGGCCACCTATGTAGGGGGCATAGAAGACTTGCAGAGAGGGACCATAATCTTTGGTAAAGACAAGTGGAGAGTTGATTTCCATGGGAATTTTTCTATATGGGGTGGAAGATGGATATATTATTTTTCTACTACTAATTCACAAGAGGTAAGAAAGTTTGGGGGTATATAGTTGGTTATTGTATGCTTATTCTATTTACAAAGCAAAAAAGAAAAGGGTGGTAATATAAATATATGACTAAGGTGACATTTTTGGGAAGAGTATAATGTATGTGTCGCCACAAAGGTTAAACGAAGAGGGGGAATTTACTCTAGATAACTTAATAGTGTAGAAAAATATATACACATATGAGGAAGAGGACGTTGAGTAGGCTGACAAATGTTGCAAAAAGATGGTTACCATTTTATGCCACTCATATTAGCCCTCCCCCAAGCTTAGAGATATTCATATCTTTAGGAGGACGGTGTTGCTTCTTTTTCTTCTTTTTTTTTTCTCTTTTATTTGTCATTTTTCCTTTTCCACTTTTTTTTTTTCAATAGGAGGAGTGTCATGCACTCTTTTACTTTATTAGACCTGCTTTTCATTACCTCAATCCCATAAATCGGAGATGGGAGGGTTGCCTTGGGTATGTTCAGATTCCAAGGCTGGTTCTTCTTTGCACATCAAAGCTTTAAAAATAGGTGGAGCATTTGCCAAGCCGAAGGGAGCCATGTCAATTTGGAGCTTAGACGATGTAGGTAGATGACTGTCTATCAACGGATTGATACGTTGAAAGTAGGGCTTTAATCTCCATCTATTGACTCTGGTCTTGTGGAGTTTTCCTGATAAATCTGCAACTACCATTCCCAAACTTTGTTTTTATCATGAAAGGTCCCTCCCATCTTTGCAAAAACTTTTTGTCGAGTCAAGTATCAAGTCGGTTATCATAGCGAAGAACCAACATACCTTCCTTCAATCCTTTCCCCTTGAGCTTCTTGTTGATTTTATCCCTTTGGCTTGTCGCTTTGGTGATGTAGTGATCAATGGACTCTTCTCTATCTAGCTCAAGTCATTGGAGATCTAAGATCCTTTCATGTAGAACCTCTTTTGGTTTTTTTGCCACTCTTGCAAGAACGCGCAAGCTTGAGAGCTCTACCTCAATGGGGAGAAGTGACTCCTGTCCATAAACTAGATGAAAAGGGGTGAATTGGGTAGATACCTTGAAAGATGTCCTATACGCCCAAAGAGCAGCCGTCAAATGGCGATCCCAATCATTAGGCCGGTCCACAACCTACTTAGAAATGATCTTACATATCATTCCATTCACTTTTTCCACCAATCCATTGCATTGAGGATAGTAGGGTGTGGAATGCAAGTGTTTCACTTTTAACCTCCTCAAGAGATCATTCAGAAGGTCAGCCCTAAAACCCGGGCCTCGATCTGATAAGATTTCTAGGGGTGTTCCAAACCTACTACAAATATGATCAAAAATAAACTTTGATACCTCTTCAGCTGTGATTCGGGTTGTGCTTGTTGCTTCTGCCCATCGTGTCATGTAGTCAACACCCATGATGATGAAAACCTTCCCTATAGAAGTACGAGGTAGGGGACCTATTGCATCCACACCCCACTTTTCAAAAGGGCCATAAGATATTATTGGGACTCGAGGCTCATATGTTAGTCGTCTATCCCCAGCAATTTGGCATGGCTTACATGCCTTACACCAATAATGGACATCACGATGTAAGCTCGGCCAAATAAACCCATCTTGTGAAATCTTCCTACTTGTAATATCTTGAGAAAAGTGACCACCACAGACATCATCATGACATGAAAGAAGAATTTTCTCTATCTCTTGCACACCTGGTACTCTCCTCAAGACCAAATCTTTCCCTTTGTGATATAAATCATCCCTGATCAACTGGTAAGGTGTGGCCTTCTTAACTAGTCTATGTCTTTGCACCTTGTCTAAGTGTTTGGGACACTCGCCTGCTTGTAGAAAGAAGATAATGTCTTTTAGCTCCTCTTGACCTTGATATTTGGGTTCATATAGTTTGACACCTCCTACCGCCATTTGAAGCTTTTCATTTGCGAGTAAGTCTGCTTCCTTGTTATGAGTTCTCACAATGTGTTGTACCTGTGTTGCTTTAAAACCCTTCATCAAAGCTCTTACACTACTAAGCCACTCAAACAATGTACGATTCTTGCACCTCCAAGTCCCTTGGATTTACTTGACCACTAGCAAAGAATCACCTTTTATAATAAGTCTTTGTATGCCTAATTCTTTGCATTCTTCTAACCCAAGGGTTAGAGCAGCATACTCAGCCTCATTGTTAGAGTGAACATTGGGTAGAGTGATACCTTTTCTAACCATTACCTCCTTTTGTGGGTTCAAAATGATGATTCCCCTTGCTGCTTTGTCTTGTTGGCGTTGATAAGCTCCGTCAAAGCATAAAGTATGGGCATTATCAATCTCCTTCACTTTGAACTGTTTTGAGCCTTCCTCTCTTTGTAGTCGTGATCCTTCCCTTTCTCTCACTTTGTAGGTGAGAATGTCTACAAGTCTTGCTCTTGTGCTATCTTCTACAAGGAAAGTATATTCAAATTCTTGGAGTTCAAGCACCCACTTTGCTATTCTAGATGAGAGGCTCATGTGTTGTACTACATATGGTAGATTGTGCTCTAAGGTGAGAAAAAAAAATGGCACAGGGAGAAGATACGATCGAAACTTCCTTACCGCAAACAAGATTGTAAAGACCACTTTGTCCATTTCAGTGTATCCCTTCTCGGCCGGAGTCATCACCTTGCTTTCAAAATAGATCGGCCTCATGTATGATGTTTTAGGATCTTTTTGCATCAAAACAACACCAATTGCTTCGAAACCTACACTTGGAGTGACATAGTAGGTCTCCTTTGGATCTGGTGGCATTAGGATTGGGAGAGAGCTAAGAATTCCCTTCACTTCCTCAAAACATTTTGCATGTTCCCTCCCCCATTCCAATGTAGATTGGCTTGACAACCTATGCAAAGGGGCGATGGCTTCTGCTAGGAGATGGATGAAGCGAGACATGTATCTCACTTTGTGGTTGAAGGTCATTAGCTCCTTAGTTGTTGTTGGTGTAGATAATGACAAAAGGGCCTCTACTTTAGAGGGATCCACTTGAATTCCTTGTGAAGAAACCACATGGCCTAGCAAAACCACCTCAGATTCACCGATATGACACTTCTCTGGGTTGAGTTGTCCCCCAAATTGATGGAGCCTCTTAAGCCCCTCTTCAACCTTTTGGCAATGAAGTGATCTACAACTATAAATACAGAAATCATCCATAAAGACTCTTATAGATTTTCCAAAGAATGGCTGAAATACAAATATTGTGAATCTCATGAAGGTGCTAGGAGCATTGATGAGCCCAAAAGGCATTACTCTGAATGCAAAAAATCCCCAAGGTGTGATGAAGGTGGTTTTTGGTTGGTCCTCTTCTGCTATTCTAATTTGAAAATATCCTGAATACCCATCACACACAGTGTAGCATTCGTGACCTGCTACTTCATTCAAAATTTCATCTTGGAAAGGGAGAGGGAAGTGGTCCCTCTTTGTCGCAGCGTTAAGGGGTTTGTAATCCATGCAGACCCTCCACTTACCATTCTTCTTGGGAGTGACTACAATAGGTGATACCCATTCGGAGTTGGATACTGGATAGATGAAGCCAGCCTTCAAGAGTTGATTCACTTCTTGTAGGAGACCCTTTTGTTGCACAGATCCTAGTCGCCTTAACTTTTGAGCCATGGGTTTGGTCCCTGGTTTCAATTCAATTCGATGCTCTATTACATCTACACCTCTTATTTGTGAGTAGTCAGTGATAAACAAATTGGGATACCTCCTTAACATATTGATGTAGGACCTCTTCTCCTCACAAGTAAGATCTTTTGCAAGCATCTTCTCAAATCCTTCTTCAAGGTGGTGGCATCTTTCATCCCCTCGTGTGTGATTGTCTGTTGGCTTTTCTTCTACAGGAACATCTTGAGTGTTGGCGTTGAATACAATTCCCATTACCTCCAAAGAAGACTCCTCTTCACTGGTTGATGCTTCCTCATCACTTGAGTAAGGACTCTCCTCCTCGCTCTCTTCATCTGCCGTGGTTTCATAGTTGATATCTAGTTGCTTTCCTTCTCACCAATCATACACCACCGGTTGACCCTTCTTAAGAATCAAACGACCACTTCCCCATTTTTGATCTGCATTCACAGCAATGAGCCAAGGCCTCCCTAGGATGATGGGATAGCCCTCCCCCTTAGCTGGCATGACATACATATCCACTCCTGCATCTATGTTACATACAGAGACTTTTACATTTTCAATGATCCCCAAACACTTCACACTTGAGTTGTTGGCTAGCCTAGCTTGACAATTAGAGGACTTTGTAATTTCAAGCCCTAACCTGTTCATTGATTTTTCCGTTATCACACACATTTGAGCTCCACCATCAACATATACATTAGACACCTTTTTACCCCTTATGTAAGCATCCACAATGGGTTCCACATCTTTTTGTAGCTTTGAGGCCACAACCTTAATGGAAAGATTTGCTTTCTTTTTTGGAATTCTTGTACTTACCAACTTTGGCCATTGCCTTCTTACTTTGGCCGATAGGTGTAGAAGTTGAGGCCATGAAATGTTTGGCTTTTGGGTTTGTAAATCCTCCAGGATGTAGTAGGGCTCTAGCTCCTTTCCCAATGGGAAGTCATTGATACCAATTTCCCTTCTCCTTGATCTTTTCTTCCTTCTACTTTCAGCTTCTTCCATCTTTGACTTCTTCTTCTTGTCCCTTCTGGCTGAATTTGTTCCTTCACTTCTCATGTCTTCATCCTTATCATGTGCTCTTGTGCGTTTTTCTGCCGGCATAACATCAAAGTTTAGAGTATGCTCATCTATTACCTCTTCTAGCTTGATGATGTTCACTCCTCTTTCTTCCTCCTCATGTGGGATGGGAGGTATATTTGCTGGTGGTGGTGGTCGACGAAGGATTTGTGGGCCTTGAGCTAGTTCTTGTTGCACAGTGAGAGGAGGCGGTCTGGGGGGATATATGTCTCCCGGAAGTCGCCTTGGATGTAGACAATTGTACATGCCATGGCCCATTTCATTGCAATTCCAACATCGCAACTCTTGAGCTTGTCTTCGTTGATTGCGATTCCCTTCTCTTGGTTGTCGTTGTTGAGGTAGGCCTTGTACTAGATTCAGAGTGAGGTTCTCAAGCTGTTGAGTTAGCCTTTGTAAAACCTCTTGTTGAGAGTTATCTCCTATTTGTGAAGATTGTGCGAGAGGGGCCCTAATTGGTGCTTCCATGGTTTGTGAAGACTTTCTCTCACTCACTTCATTCAAACCCCTTGCTCTATGTGCTTGGAAGTGTAGTTTTCTAAACTTGATGATGGCTACCTCACGTGCTTCTTCGAAGGTGGATGGGAATTTTAGCTCTACTTTAGCCTTTAAAAGTGGATACAAGCCAACCATGAATCTCTGTTTTTTTAGAAAGTTAGGTGCACCACCATGATTTTCTAATGTAGCCTCCCACCTACCCCATAGATTGACAAAGGTTGCTTCATAAGAGGGATAGTCTTCAAGTGATACCTGCTTATGTCCAATAAGACATTTCCATAGTCCTTCAGAAGTATCACCTTGCCCGAACTTGGAGAGGAAGCTTGCTCGCAGTCTCTCCCAATTGGACTTGATTTGGGGTTGCAAGCTCTCATACCATGCTTTAGCTTCTGCTTTTAGAACCAACGGGAAGGCTCATAGCTTTACTTCCTCTTCATCTCTCCCGGATATGAGATGTGCCATCTCCAAGTTGTCAAGAAACTCTTGCGCATCTTCCCCACTTCTTGCATAGAACGTGGGAAAAGAACTTGACATTTTGTTTAGACTTTTTGAAATTTATTTTTTTTAAAGAAACTTTTCTCTTACGGGCCGCACAATATTGTTGACACTATAAATTTGATTACATTAAAATGAAGATGTACACATCCATTGTTAATTCGTACTTTATCATAGGTAGAATAAATGGATTAATTGAAGCATTGATTTCATTGAGGCGAGTGGATCCAAATATCCTCCTTATGATAGATTGAAACCTAAACTTAGTTGCACTGATTATATGAATGGATTGCCGAGCAATAGGCCTAAAAGGTTCATTGTTTTGATCGTGATTCATGTGCTACTCCTCGTTGTTGGTTTGAAGACCTCATTCCTTCATATGGACCTTGAGCACCCCTTCACCACTCCTTGTTCTTGCCTTTAAAACAAAATGAAAACATGAACATCAAAAGAAGTTTCATAATTGATGATTGGAAGTATAATTGGATTGGGTGATGCCAGTATTTCTCTAAGTCTTTCTGCACCAAACATAAAAACAATGCGTTGCTGGAAAAAGACTTTTCTATCTATGTGAACATTTACTCTAATGTGTTGTGCAAAATGAAATGGATAGATGGGAACTCCATTGTTCATCACTAAAAAATTTGAAGGTAACTTGGAAATATGTTCCTCAGTGGGGGCACCACTTTATGAGGGCGAGCTTTTTGAAATGGGGCCTCTAAACCCAAACCAATGGGCCTACCCTCACAAAATGTTCGTAAAGAGGTACGCACACTACTTGGGGCACCACCTTCTTTTGGGAGTGGAGAAGGAAACCAATCAAAATAACACTTTCACTCACCCACTCAAGAAACACACTTTGAAAACCCCCTTACTCTATATACACTTTGGACTCCTGAACACCATCAACGATTATGCAACCCAATGCCGTGCATCAAAATGAAATATGCAATTTGTGGAATAGCATTCACCTTCTCCCCGTAAGAATACCCATAATACATCCAGACTCTTCCTCTCTCAAGCACTCATCAAAAAATCATGCGCCCAAGACTTGCCTCTCAAACACACAAGAGAATCACTTACATCAAACTAACACACTTTGCATAGAGAGCTCATCTCCATCTATGCAATGCCATGACACAAATAAAATCACCATGAGAGGTAGCCACATGCATATGTAATGAAGCAAAAGAGAGTTGGAGTGAGAAATTTCTTTAGACCAATTGAATAAGTGTGGAGAAACAAACCAATGGTAAATTGAGAATAGAACACTTACTTGATTTCTCGCACACCTTTTAAGGGGAGGACAGACGCTGGCTAACCATCACGAATTGCGACACTTGAAAGTTTTGAAGATGATTTCATGATCATTGACATAACCATGAGAGAGATCATGATGTATTTACAAGTTATTGAGGTGCTACAAATGATTTATTGGGTTGATGGAGTAAGAGATTGTAGAATGGAAAGAGTGGAGAATAGAGTTGCACTTCCTCCAAAGAGGAGGGTTAGGAGGGAGGATGTGAAAGAGGGAGAGTTGGGGTTTTCTCTACTATTGATCAAGAAACAACATGAAGTTGAAAATATAGGTGTGTGTCCTTGAGTCTCTCCAAGGGGGGCTATTTATAGTTGTGTAGGAGTGGGATTATGCTACACTTAATTAGAGAAGTGATTAGACCTAATTAAGTGTCCTTTGACCACTCATTGAATATTGGACATAAAAGGGACTATTTATTCACCAAAAATATCATTTTAGACCGTGAAGGCTCCATAGGGGTGCATAATGTAGGTGGGCCCCACCATGAGGCCCTACGGGTGGCTCCTGCGGGGTATTTCAACTTGTCTGTCTTGGCATTTAGAAAGCATCTTTAGGTTGGTCCCATCACATGCAAGTGACCTTGAACACTCATTGCTCTTCTAGAAGATGAGTAGGGGAAAAATAAGATCTCACCCTCTTGATTTACTTGATTTACAGTTCCCTTTTGCTGCGAATCTGAAAGATTTACACTATTTTGACCATAACTTTTTACCTGTAGCTCGGAATGACATGCTTCAAAAGGCAAAATTGACCTTCTCAACATGTTTGATATGAATTTGGACTATTCTTCATGCCCATGCACCAAGGAATTCGGTTTGGAAGGTCCACACTAGGCTAGGGAACCTTTTGCTTCCAAGTCTTCTTGTATGGGCCCTTTGCTTGTATGCATCCAAGGGGAATCATGCTTTTTCAAAAGGCTATGATGCTTAAACAAATAGAGGAGGGCCCAATATTATTTTCTTGTGAAAAGAATATACAATTGGTGTCTTTTTGAAAGGAGAGAAACTATATGTATATTCTTAAGAGATATTGGGCCACCTATGTAGGGGGCATAGAAGACTTGCAGAGAGGGACCATAATCTTTGGTAAAGACAAGTGGAGAGTTGATTTCCATGGGAATTTTTCTATATGGGGTGGAAGATGGATATATTATTTTTCTACTACTAATTCACAAGAGGTAAGAAAGTTTGGGGGTATATAGTTGGTTATTGTATGCTTATTCTATTTACAAAGCAAAAAAGAAAAGGGTGGTAATATAAATATATGACTAAGGTGACATTTTTGGGAAGAGTATAATGTATGTGTCGCCACAAAGGTTAAACGAAGAGGGGGAATTTACTCTAGATAACTTAATAGTGTAGAAAAATATATACACATATGAGGAAGAGGACGTTGAGTAGGCTGACAAATGTTGCAAAAAGATGGTTACTATTTTATGCCACTCATTGGCTGAAGTGATTTTGCAAGTTCTAGATGCTTGTATAAGCTGTAGGAAAGAAGATTTCCTTGAGCTCCAGAATCTAGGTGTGCATGAGTCTCCACTTGCTTATCCCCAAGTTTGACTTGTATGATTGGATCAATTGTATGCTCTTCGTCAAGATCCACCATATTGATGATATTGATCTATAATGGTCGCCCATGTTGTTGCTGTTGTCGTAGAAACTTTTGTTAAGTGATTCGTTCCTTTGCTTCGTCTTGAGCTTCCTTGACTATTCATTGTTTTTCTTGAGATATTCTCTTGTCCGCGTGCATTTGTTGAAGCATATACTGGTAAATGATACTTTTTAATCCAACAATTGCTAATCCAATTAGGCATTTCTTCACCATCCAATGTAGCAAGCTTGATGGCACCACTTGGTGATAAATCTTTGATCACAAAGGGTCCCATTCCTTACTTGGTGATAAATCTTTGATCACAAAGGATCCCATCCCTTGCTTTTTAAGCTTCTTAAAGTGTTGTATTAATGTATAAAACAGGACATAGTCTCCTGTTTTAAACTCTTTAGAGCATACATGCTTATCAAAAAATTCTTTTTGCCTTCTCTTTTGAGCATACATAGAAGCTACAGACTTCTGGAGAAGCTCATATAATTTTTCAAGGTCATGTATCCTAGAAGACATATCATGGCTTGTCCACTCAAGTTGTTTGGCTAATCTTAGGGTTAGTATTGGGAATTCCATAGGCAAGATAGTTAAGACCAAATACCATGTTGAATGGTGTGTTCCAATTGAGGTTTTATAAGCAATTCTATAAGCCCATAGTGTCAAATGTAATTTTTGATCCCAATCCGTTCTTGACTCTGAGACTATTTTTGTTAAGATTGTACATAGAGACTTATTTGTAGCTTCTGCCTGCCCATTAGCCTGATGGGTGGTACAGAGCAGACTTTTTATAAACTATGATGAACTCATCAAGAATATTTTCAATCACTTCATTTTCTATAGTGTCCAGAGAGGTTAAGTTTTTTACGGTTGACCTAAACCCACATTGGAGGTCATAGAGGTGCTCTCCTAGTTTGGGGTTAACCTTCTATGAAGTCTTGTAGCTATTGGGTTAGTGGTTGATGCGTTACGGGCCCATTTTAGTTTCTTTCCCACGATGCCACGTTGCATTTTTTTTGGAGTTTTTTTGCGACAAAGTGAGTATAGAACAAGAAGAGAATACGATAATGAGTCTACCTCTCATGTATGGCTTCAATTGGTGTGTCTTGTGCATCGTACAAATTTGTAGAAAGTCCATGCGCCCTAGGTCTCTCAAGCTCTCTCTCACTTGTGAATGGTGAAAATGAGCTAATAAGTGGGTCATATATCGAGGTTCCCCGGACCACTTGTTACCAAACTTGACATGTACTACTATCTTGTTGCAAATTGCGCCTTAGGCTTAGAATTTTTTTCATTTGGACTCCGTTTGCTCTGTTTTTGGAAAATTTGTCATTTCCTCCAAAAATTGGCCGAATCGGGCTTTTCTTAACTTTCTCATAATTGCACCCCATCTTCACCATAAGCTGTCATTGACTTGCTAATCTCTCTCATATTTTTCTTTTGTCATTATGTCCCAATTTCACCTGCTTTTTCTATTTTTCTTTGTTTTTCTCTTGAAAATTCACAAAAAATAAAGAAAAATAGCTCGTTGACCCGAAAGATACCAATAAATCAAAAAAATTACAAAATAGCATAAGAAACCACTATATACATCCATCTATAGTATTTTTGGCCGGATCGCTCCGTTTTTTTACTTTTTAAGGATGAAAACTATGATTTTCATATATGTACACACACCTAGAGGCTCATCTTTGGTGTTTGTCCTTTGTTTCCTAGTGCACCACATTAATTAAGGGCATATACTCGCTTTTACCAAAATTCTCACAATCAAACAAAAAAAAACCCCAAAAGAATGAAAAACAATGCCCCTTTTTACACTTGTAAGCCTGTCGGGTCCGCATTGAGAATACCTCCCCCTTCCTCGTTGGAGTCCTCCTGGATGACGGTGTATCACCCTAGGGTATGTGTTATGAATTAGGAACCAACATTGTGCTAATGTTGGCCATGTAATGTGGCCCTGTATGCATACTCTTTCAATGCATAAAAAATAAATGTTTTACAAGAGGAGGGCATAAGAGAATATCTTATTGGCATGCGATGGTGAGGTTTTCTTTATTTCTAGGACCAAGATCGGAGCAGGGAAATAAAAACCATTCTAGTTGTTCTGCTCTCTGTTTGATCGACAATGAATGCTTTTGTACTGCTAGTGCCTATTGAATTGTCTTTGTGATAGTGTTGTGGAGTCGAATACCCTCAATGGTCATTTGTGCGTGGTCTTTTGAGCATACATAGAAGCTACAGCCTTCTGGAGAAGCTCATCTAATTTTTCAAGGTCATCTATCCTGGAAGACATTTCATGGCCTGTCCACTCAAGTTGTTTGGGTACTCTTAGGGTTAGTATTGGGAATTCCATAGGCAAGATAGCGTTAAGACCAAATACCATGTTGCATGGTGTTGTTCCAATTGAGGTTTTATAATCAATTCTATAAGTCCATAGTGTCAAATGTAATTTTTGATCCCAATCCGTTCTTGACTCTCAGACTATTTTTGTTAAGATTGTACATAGAGTCTTATTTGTAGCTTCTGCCTGCCCATTAGCCTGTGGGTGGTACAGAGAAAACTTTTTATGAACTACCATTAACTCATCACGAAGCTTTTGGGTAGACCATATCTAACAAAGACATTTTCATATAGAAATTGTGCAGTAGTTCTTGAATCAGCTTTTTGGTAGCTTTAGCTTCAACTGATTTAGTGAGATAATCCCTCGCGAGGATTAGTATGTATAAATTGTGTATATCATGTGTGTTCAAGGACTATTTTTAAAAATCCTTACCTTTGAATTTTTAACAAATAAAATATACCCTTTGACTATTCAATCTATAATTTTTTTCTCAAATTTCATTTTATAATACCCTTTTGTATGTGAAGATGTGAACATACCCTTCTGGTGCACTCACGTGATAGTCACATAATTATTAAGTGACCCCCCCCCCCCGAGGATAATCCGTGGCTACAATGATATATTGGGCATGTGTTTTGTAAGTGGGGGGTGAAATTGGTCCCACTTAGGAAAAGCTCTAGCTCCCATCATTGGCCGTAAGGGCATCTCATCCCATTTTATCGGCACTTTGGTGCGTTGACAAGAGTCACATCGTCTTGTATATTTGTTTGCATCCATACATAATGTTGGCCACCATATTCTAGCGGGTGGTCAGGACAATTTTTGTTGTCTTTTTCCCTAAGAAATAGCCTCCACTTATTCCTTCATGTGCTTGCTCAAGGATTGGAAGGTACATGATTTTCGTTGAGCATAGCCTCAGCTGGTTATCCTTTCCTCATTTATAAAACTGATTTTCAATCAAAGTGAAGACACGAGCGTCTTTATTGATCTTTGACATTCTCTAGTGGTATTTGCAAGAAATATTTGTGTTTTCAAGAATTCAACAATGTATTGACTACATTCCGATGTACCTGTTATTTGGAACAGTGTCGCATGTTCTACTGGTGGGTTGATCTTCATTTGGCACAACTAGTCATATAATCATGAACATCAACACGCATAGTTGGCCAATACACTCCTAATTGTCTCAAGCATTGATAATTTTTTGTGGATGAGTAATGAAATGTTAAGTCTTGATTATGTGCTTCCAACAAGTAGGCATCGTATTCCTCAGACTTACACACACTCGTAGGATACTTCAGAGCCTAAATGATATAAACATCTGCCAATCAAGTGAAAGTTCTTAGCTTACCAAACCGTTCGTGGTTTATGGTCTTGGTCATTCTTATCCAATTCTCTGTCGTGTGATAGTACGCTTACTATCTCTTGGGACCACTTAGGTATCATTTCTACATTGAAGAGATATGCATCATGGAAATCATCGTCTACTCCGTATGGAGCTTGTACATTTTGCAATCTAGAAAGGAGATCTACTTGCAGATGCATCTTTCCCTTTTTAACTTGAAAAAAAGTCAAACTCAAGCAGTATGATGAACCATCTTACAATTTGTCCTGTATTGCATGGTTTGTTTACAAGGTATAAGAGGGCTTGATGGTCTGTGAAAAACACAAACTTATTTGCAAGGAGATAATGTTGAAATTTCTTAATAGCATAAATCATTCCAAGCCCCTCTCTTTCGACGGTGATGTAGTTATTTTCAGCACAATTCAGTTGTCGACTAGCATAGCCGACTGGGAAATCCATACTTTCGTCTCCTGGTCGAGCCAAAATACATCCTATAGAAAATGCAGACACGTCACTATGAACACGAAAGTTTTTTGTACAATTCCATGATTTTAACACTGGAGCGGATATGAGAGCATCTTTTAATTTCTTAAATGATTCCTCAGACTCATCCATCCATTCAAAGATCAGTATAAGTCTATATAGAGTTTGGACAATGATTGCATACACATGCATACATGTGTATGAACCTCCTCTGTAATAACCATACTGTCCCATAAAGCATTGATAGGTTTAGGCATTTCAATTATCACTTCTATCTTATCCAAATCCGTGGATATGCCCTTTTTTGAGACAATATGTCATAAGATTCATCCTTGTATGACCATAAAAACACACTTTTCTGGGTTGTGACAGATCCTATACGTCCTGCACTTCTTGAATACTTTTTTGAGCTATTATGTATGTTCCTCTCTCAGAACAAAGTGTACACATAGGTCATCCATATAGATTTCCAAGAAGATCATAAAGTACTCTTTGAAAGCATGTGCCATCAATCTTTGGAATGTTGCAGGTGCATTTGTCAAACCAAATGGCATGACTCGATATGAAAATATGCCCCATTTTGTGGAAAATGCCGTTTTATATTGGTCCTCAAGTGCAATTGCAAGTTGGTTGTAGCCAGAGAATGCATCCAAGAAGAAATATGCACGCTTTTCCGCCACTCATTCAAGGACATGATCAATGATCAATAGGGGATAATTATCCCTTATTGTGGCTGCATTAACCTTCTTGAGATTGACACACACTCGGAGTTTTCCATTCTTTTTGGGCACGATGATTTGAGATACCTAGTCGGTGTGTTCTATCTCATAGATGAACTCTGTTTCTTTTAGCTTATTGATTTCTTCCTTGATGCGCTTAGCAAAGGTGTCATTGTATGTGTATGGACTTTGCAAGAATGGTGGTTGTGTAAGAGATTTGTAAGAGTGGTCAAAGGATGCACTCTTCCCCCCAAAAAGTAGGTGGATAATTTTATGATTTTTGGCCTTCCATAACTCCCACATGCAATCTTTGATTTGAGCGGCAATCATAGATCGGTAATCTACGTATCAAGCTCTTTCCATAGATATGCTACGTGATATGGTTTTACCCCGCTAGATTTTAAATTCATTTTGGGGGGAAATTTGAATTCAAATAAACTAGCCGTTTTGCTTCTTTGAATTCAAAAGATGTCCTTTGATTATTTTCTCAATACTAAAGGTTTGACTTCCTCAAGCTTCCAAATAAAGAGGCCCTCCTAGACCCCATTCTCTTCCTAATGGATCAACAAGTATAGACTGTACCTAAGTAAGATAGGTAAGCTTAATACCAAAACCCTAGAATCACTACATTAGAGAAATGTAGCTGCACCCCAACAAACATTTCAAGGCCGTTTTACTTACACCTCAAAGGTAAGCCAATACCTACCATAAATTAGGGTCATAGAACCATTAAACATTACTTTTCTTTAAGGAAACACAAAGGAAACCATTAACCTCCATTGAGAAAGATCTTTCAATGTATTTTATTGTGAATATACATCTCTACAATATTTTAGTAGACAAAATTTGGAAATTTCCATTGAGCTTGAAAGAGATAAAAAAACCAGAGCCGCGGATGCCTAAGGGTCATATGAAGTAGCCAACTATTTTCTTAATTGTCATACATCGACTTAGTATAGTGAAGGGCATGCATGAGTTCTACTACAATACCAAAAGATGAATCACACCACAACCAAGCAGCTTAAACAATAGTTTATATTGCTTGCAAAGTCACCTGAGCTGGAGTCGGAGCAGCTTAGCCTGCTTGTCTTTGCCTTTTGCCCATAGAGCCAACAACACACCCCCCCTTCTGGGCTGAATCCTCACAATCTCAAGGTACACACACCTTTCACTAGTACACACACATACCACAGACGTACACCAGTACCAATGCTACGTGAGCATGGAATCTCACCTTTTATAGGCATTGGAGCCAATAGCTACATTCCATTCATAGTAGTAGGGCAGGTCCGTCTTCCAGAGGGGAAAATAGCATCACTGCCGCCTCGTACAGTGTGTGTGTGTGTGTGTGTGTGTGTGTGTGTGTGTGTGTGTGTGTGTGTGTGTGTGTGGTACCGCGTCATCAATTTCAGAGGACACCGTATGCAGAGTCAATCTATCTCACCCAAACCCTTCCTTAACTCACTAGGTGTTAGGTAATATATTAAGAATCCACCAACAATTTTTCTATTTAAGAATTTCACTTCTTAAATACACACCCCTCTTTTTTACAAGAGATTTCCTAGGTCAGTACAAGATATTGAGACTAAACCCCATTTAATTATACCGAGGCAATGGCAACAGGTCCCTCCAATATACTGGAGGGAGTTAATCCTTGTTTTAACAGTAGCATGTGTGTGTGTGTGTGTGTGTGTGTGAGAGAGAGAGAGAGAGAGAGAGAGAGAGAGATTTCCCATATTCCAGAGAGATAGTAGTAATGGAAGATGCTCCCTCTTTACCAGATAGAGACTTTAGGGACATAGTAGTTTGGATCATACACAAGCTGTCACTATGACAACAAATTCTAAACTACTATAATATAAAGATAATCTTTCCCGCGAGAAAGAGAGAGAGAGAGAGAGAGAGAGAGAGAGAGAGAGAATTGAACAATTGGTCTAAAATGTGGTGAGATCCAAAGAAAATATTAATGTCTTTAAAACATCAAAATGACCTACGAAACCAAATGTTACAACCATCATCTATACTATATATGAAGCATCTATATCTATACTATATATGAAGCAACTTAAATTTTTCAAGGAAGGAGAAACCCTCCATGTGTCACTCACTCCTTCACTTAAGAAAAAACCTTGCAAAACAAAAGTGAAGGTTTAGATTTAAAATGCAAAAGTAAAGGGTAACATTGTAAGAAGTGACAGGCTTTTCATAATGTAAAGTCAAAAGACTTCTACTTTCTACTTTGCAAAGAATAAATGTTTCAGTTTAAATGTACATAAGAAAAAATAGATGATTTTAGTCAAGATTTTATTATTTAACAAGAATTTAATTTTTGAATATATATATCTGGCTTTATCTTTTCAAGGGATTTTTTCAAGACCAATATTGATATTTTTTAGAGATTTCTAAAAGTTTGTCTTTTTTGAAGAGATTGAAAAAAAAAAGCTCGCCTCACGTCGGCTTGGTGATGTCTTGCTTTGAGGACATGCATGCAAATAAAGAGGTCGATCCACGTTATTGGCTATGTGAGAGAGAGAGAGAGAGAGAGAGAGAGAGAGAGAGAGAGAGAGAGAAAGAAAGAGCGAGAGAGAGAGAGAGAGAGAGAGAGAGAGAGAGAGAGAGAGAGAGAAAAGATTTTATCTTTGGGCTCATATGCACTATATCTCACCAAGGGCATCCTTCAAGCCCTTCCAATTTCCTAGATTTCATAGTTTTCTTTGAATTATAGTGTAATTTCAAAAGGATAGCTAACGGTTTTTATCGGTAGAAAATGAATGAAATGCCTAATAAAAACCAACCCTCACATTGGCATCCCACATGAGAAAAGAGATTTCCCAGTTGATGGACCTTTTACCAATTCTTGAATATTTTTCCTTTTTATTTTTAAGAGTTAAAATGTAAGCCATACTTAAAAACTTATAAATTCTCTAAATTTTGACATACAAGGGTGTCTATTAAAAATCAACCCCAGAGAGAGAGAGAGAGAGAGAGAGAGAGAGAGAGAGGTTTTGCTGCAAGGGGGGAAAGCATATAAATTTTGAATGTCATAACTAGTGTACTAGAACAATAGCAAGAGGCCTCAAGGCGTATGTGGCAAATCCCTAATTCAAGCATAATACACACACACACACACACACACACACACACACACACACACACACACATATATATACGTTTATTTATTTATTTATACACACAGATACATACATTCATATGTATACACACACACACACACACATATAGAAACATGCATATGTATATGTGTGTGTGTGTGTGTGTGTGTGTGTGTGTGTGTGTGTGTGTGTGTGTGTGTGTGTGTGTGTATGTGTGGGTATATATAGGAAAAACTACCAAAATACCCCTCTAATTTGTGGAAATTTCCAAAACATCCCTCAATTTTCAAAAATCCTAAAAATACCCCAAATTTCTTGTCATAAACCATTCAAATTTTCCAAAATACCCTTGGTTGTGAGATTAAATTCCTCCAACGATAAAAAACTTTGTAGATTTTCATAAGAAGACTGATTCTCTTTGAATACAAGAAGCTAAAACTAGAATTTGAGTTGGTCATGTAGGTTTTGGAGATAAATTGTTTTATTATTTTTAGACATAATATGTATATATATGTATGTACACACACATACACATATATATATATAGAGAGAGCTTTATATCTTAAAAATAACCATAATTTCAATGAAATATCTATTCATAGAGTCTTGAACTCAAGCACACATTGTGTGTGTGTGTGTGTGTGTGAGTGAGAGAGAGAGAGAGAGAGAGAGAGAGAGACTTATGTGTATCTTTTTATATCATTCCAATTTTTATTATTTATTATATACATAGACACATGCATATGTATATATGTATATGTGTGTGTGCTTAAAAACAACCATCATTTCAATGAAATATCTGTTCATAGAGTCTTGAACTCAAGCACACATTGTGTGTGTGTGTGTGTGTGTGAGAGAGAGAGAGTTATGTGTATCATTTATATATCATTCCAATTTTATTAGATGCTTCAAATATTTAAAATAATTTGAGGTTTTTTCTATGATGTTAGAATAATCTAGAACTTCTTTATTGATGTCAATGGTGGCATCTTCTTTATTGGTGGCATCTTTAAAGCTTCCATAAAGAAGATGCTCCCCTACTATGGATACAATAGTGGCAACTAGCAAATTGAGTCCATGAAGTTTCTAGGAGAGAAAGAAATGTAGGTTGTGATCCAAGCTAAAATGTCAAAAAATAAATTTGACGTGATCAAAAGCTGGACACTAAAGTAGGGTATGATATTTGTACTCTCAAATTTTCAAAGGATATAATGTGCATACAAAAAAATGCTCTCCTACATTGCCTCAATGTTTGGTCTCAGATGTAAGGGAGCAGGAGCTAAGGAGCTAAGCCAAATGGTTGGGATGATATAGATTTTGCATAAGGGAATAGTTTCAAGCATGTAGATGGTTAAATACAATATCCTCTCACAAAGAGGAACATGCTTTTGTAATTCGGTGAGAGAGGGAGAGAAGATCAATGGCATGCATGATTTCAGGTCATCGACTTCATTTTGCACCACATCCTTCAGTTTAACATAATGGCCAAAACTCTTACAAAAATAAACAACTAAGCAACCTTATTCTAATTTTAGTTCTATCACATTTAAAGATGCAAATGACGTGAAAGTGTAAATGAACAAATAGTGTGAACCTTATTGTATTAAGTTGCTTATGCATTATTGTTATTAGGGGATGATTTAAACCATTACTATGCTTCTGCACAAAACATAGATAGAGATGCAAGCGAGTCATGTAGCGAGAAGCATAGATGGAAGGGACGATCATATTATTAATATTAATAGAAAGACAAAACATCTCTGGGAAACTTGAAACTTTCTTCGTACATTGGAAACTATGAGCCCTAATCTTTTCTTACACAATGTAGCAGTCGTTGGTCATCATCTTTAACAACTTGCTAGCTTACCCAGTTTATACTTCCTGACTTGGTAGTACTTTTTTCAACCCTAGGTAGACCAAGGAAAAGACACCCTTCTTATTATATAGGTTTTTATGATGTGCACTACTACCATGTCTTGCTTATAAGAAAGACTCAAGGATAGAAGCAAGTAGGAAAGTAGAGTAGAGACATTGAATCCAATTGTGTTCGTATCATTGAAACCAATCCTAGAACCCACTCCATTTTGAAAAATAAATAAATCACATTGACTTCTCTTAGCATTTATTTCTTCACACCATGCTAACTTATCTAATCTATATCATCAAGTTTGGTAGAATTGCTAGATCAAGATAGACCAAAAGGAAGAGTCTCTCTCTCTCTCTCTCTCTCTATGCGTGTGTATGTGTGTATGTTTATTGAAGAAAGGTTAACACCTCATGAAAAATAATGTCTATGAGAAGATCCCAAGCTTGGTGGTAAAGTATGCTTTGCATCATCTTACATATAGACCAAAAGGAGAACTCTCTCTCTCTCTCTCTCTCTCTCTCTCTCTCTCTCTCTCTCTCTATGCCCACCCCAATAGAAGGAGAGAACTCCTAAGTTTGTTGAACAAAGGCTAGCACCTCATGAAAGATAATGTTTATGAGAAGCTCCTAGGATTGGTTTTAAGGAATGCTTTGCAGCATCTTACATTTATTCATGTTTGTTAAAATCTATCAAGAGGTTGTGCCATGCTTTTTTTGTAGAAATACAATAGACTATACATGTAGAAAGAGAGTATTGATAGTGTTCTAATTGAAACATAAGATATTCCTATGAGAATACATGCCATGTTTCTTTGATCGGAGCAACACGCGGGTCAGGTACTAGTATTTTTAGTACAGCCAGATTCTTGAAGAAAAGAAAATAAAACGTGACCCAAAGGAAGAAAAAAGTAAATAAAAAATGTGATTTCCACAAGTTTGGATCATGGTAGTGAAAAAAAAAACCTAGGTTTATCTTTTTGATAAAGTTCCTTCGTCTAAGGTTGTATGTTGACTTATGTTGGCAATGCCTCTTTACAAGATAGTTTAAGCACTCTCTCTCTCTCTCTCTCTCTCTCTCTCTCTCTCTCTATATATATATATATATATATATATATATATATATATTATATATATATATATATATATATATATATATATATATATATATATATATATATATATATATATATATATATATATATATATATATATATATATATATATATACTAGTATGAGACCCACGCGTTGCTGCGGCCAAGAAAAAGCAAGTCCCAATTTTGGTAACCCTCCTCTTCCCCTCCCCCCTTCAAGGTGAAAACATGTGCAAACATTCTCTATGCGTCCACAAGGTAGTGCCAATTATATCTTCAATGCTTCATTATCAAAATGAATTATCCTATCCAATGCTCTAATAAGGTTCTCCATTCACTATCAATAAATAGTGATCTTATGTAGGAGGTGGCATCTCAAAAAGACAATCCAATGAAGAGCCATCCATGTGCTCAACTTATTTTTGTCTTTCTAAAAGAAGCCTTAGTGTTGAATCGAGTTAGGAATCCTTCCAATATTTTCAGTGCCAACAATGGAGACTCGTCTTAAATGTTGATGGAGTTTGTCAAATGGGTCCCTTTCATTTCATAGCCTTAGAGGGCTTTTTAAGACTTTGCCTTGTTTATTTTTTTTGTCCTTACTCATCTTATATTATTTTCAACATGAACACACAATTTATACTTGTTCTTTTTTCTTAGGATGGGACTACATTGCTTTTATTTTGTGTACCTTTTTATTTTTAAAGCTTTTAAAAAGTGAAGAGCTTTTTTTCACAAGAACAAGCGATTGTGACAAATCTCTCCTTGTTCTTTTGTTGTTGAAGTATAAAAGTAATTGCTAATTTTTTAAGCAGTTACATTGTCCCATGGAACTTTATATTGTTAAATGTTGTTTGGTAGCGATATGGACATGGAGCTCCTAGGATGATAAAATTTTCAAGGTCTATAGATAGTATGTATAGCCATGGTAACTTGGTGTTTAAGCTATGAGGATTTATAGCTCTACATAGCGTGTATTATTCCAAACATATTTGAATGATTCTTTAAAACACAAGCAAAGGTGAATGCATTTGGATGTTGCATATCTTCTTGCATTTGCTTATGACCAAACCTTCCTCATCTTGCCCTTGTAGTGGGCATATCTTGCATTTAATGTAGTTCAATAGATTCTAGCTCATACTCAAATTGTAAGTAAGTTAAAGCCTTATTGTACTTTCAAAAGAATGAAACACTTCTAAAACCGTCTTGCCAATACTGCCCTTTACCTCCTTTGAAAGCATCACACAGCTTCCGTATCATTGTTTGCAGTTGATTGCATATTAAGAGAAGACCTTGCTTTGCCTTCCCTAAAAATAGCGAAGAGCTTCCTCACCTTTTTGTAGTGTTTCCCTCATTGGGCATAAGCATAGTCCAAGATCATATAGCACAACAAACAATGCAATCATAGAGGCAAAATTTGGAATGAGATCCGAAAAGAAGCCCTTCCTTTTCCTCCTTTGAAAGCATCCCAAAGCTAATTGAGAAGCCCTATCTTTGGCTCCCCTATAAAGAGCCCATAGCTTCCTCACCGTTATCTCGTCTTTCCCTTGCTTGGAATAAGGGCAACCCAAATCATATATTGCAACAAACAATGCAATCCAAGAGACAACATTTTGCATAATAAGACCTCATCAATGGATTTTTAAAGATCACCACAATTGACATACATGTTGGCCAAATAATTGCCAAAACATGATGTTTTCTTCTAGGAGCCCCACTTACCAAGGGAGAAAACATCATGTCCTATACATGATGCTCATCACAATTATGAAATTTCATTTGGAGAGAGTCTATCCCTATGCATTAGATGACAATGACCTACAACTTGTTTCATGGGTCCCACACCTGACATAAATATCAACTAAAGCAATGTCAAGGTCAATCAAGATTGTCATCGAGAACTTGTTGTGCTTCAAGAATACGCCACACTTGGAAGACACAACAACCAAAGCTCTGCCAAGCAAGATGTTGTTTTCCAACTACCTATATAGATTAGACTTTGTCCTATGCTTTACTCGTCAAGGCAATAGTAATACCTTGTGTGTACATGTGTGCAAGTGCCCCATGTATGCATACGAAACTTGTGAATTGATATAAAGTCATGATTGACACTTGAAGTGCTTGCTTTTTTCATGAAAAAAGAGCCAAAATTGTGGTTGTAGATCTTGTGTGAGTGCAAGGTGCAATTCGGGAACAATAACAACTTCAAGTTGTAATACAACATTTCAAAGGGGAAAAACATTGACAGTACATGAACCACACCAAAAGATGAGATAGGGATAAAGGGATAGCCTTCATGAAAAAGTTCAGGAAACTTGAATAAAAAAATCTAACAATTGCTTTCATATTCGTAAGGATAACAAAAAACTCTATATGTGAAACGACCATCATACAAACTTGTATATCTAAAGTACATTTGTAAAATTTCGTCGTGGCCTTGCTTAACATGTAAAGGAAAACCAATTCTTCAAGCGATAAACCTCATATAGATGACCTGTAAAAATTGAACACAACATAGAAATGGAGTATTGTTCTCCAATGTGATTGTAAGCATATGTAAGGAAACTCTTAGCTTCTTGCATGAAGAAAACAAAAATGATGGCATGCTATATACAATATATTAGAAGGTTACAAAATAAAACATGTAGATATTATCTTGCAACAACAAATTTATCGATTGCACATCACTTTATAAAAGATGGCAACACACATGCTCTCTCTCTTGTGCTAGATGAGAACTTTTGTGTGCGGGTGCGTGAGTGCATGTGCGTGTGTGTGTGTGTGTGTGTGTGTGTGAGTGTGTGAGAGAGAGAGAGAGAGAGAGAGAGAGAGAGAGAGAGAGAGAGAGAGAGAGAGAGAGCAGAAGCATACCTTCATAGCCATATGGAAGATAGTTTGAAATGCAATCTCTAGGCTCATAACTCATATTGATCATCAACATTAGGGCTTGACACAATTCCCTTGAAGGAAAGGAGCGGAGTAGAGCGACTTGAGCATCCTCACAAAACCTACTCAACACACACACACACACACAGGGGTAGAGCGGGGGGAGTTGTGCATGGAGATTTAAGAGAGAAGCAGAGAGGTATTGGCCCTCATAGATACATCATATATGTGGGCTATCGTTTCTAGCTAAACATTGAGCGGGAGATTATGCCATTTTGGTCCTTGACAGGCCACGTAATCGTGAGTATCTACTACACGCTCAATGCCACCATGAAATGCTACAAGCTCCTCTTCCAACACAGGATGCATAGAGGTGTTCTCTCTCTCTCTCTCTCTCTCTCTCTCTCTCTCTCTCTCTCTCACACTCACACACACACACACACACACACACACGTACGTGTACACAAAATTGGGTTGCATATGCACGTTCAAGAGTGAAGTGATTTGATGACACGTGGTAGTTTCCATCGCTTGAGAATTTCTCAAGTTCAATAAAGAATAGTATAGATAGATTTACTTTAAAATTATTTCAATCAAATTATTTTTTTGGCACTCTCTTTGAGACCCCCCGTCTCTCTCTCTCTCTCTCTCTCTCTCTCTCTCTCTCTCTCACACACACACACACACACACACACACACACACACATACACACGAACACACACTCACGTCCTTTCATTTTGGGGTTATTCGAAATGTTCGATTAAAATTGGACTTTAGTGTATTAATGAAAAAATCCTAGCTAGATTTCAAGTTTATCTTGAAGTAAACCCACAAAAGTTTGCTAGTGTACATATCAACAATTTCTTAAATTTTAAAATTTATGGCTATTGGCTTTCCAAAAGAAAAGTTCAGGCATTCTTCAATTAAAGAAAAGTAAAGTTAGAAAGTACAATCAAAACTTTTTTAATGCTTTGAAAGGTTTAAAATTGAAAGAATAGTATAGATAGATTTACTTAAATTATTTCAATCAAGAAATTTTTTTTGGCACTCTCTTTGAGATCCACCCGCCCTCCCCTCTCTCTCTCTCTCACACACACACACACACACTCACATCCTTCCATTTTGGGGTTATTCGAAACCAATGTCCGATTAAAATTGTACTTTAGTGTATTAATTGAAAAATCCTAGCTAGATTTGAAGTTTACCTTGAAGTAAACGAACAAAATTTTGCTAGTGTACATATGAACAATTTCTTAAATTTTGAAATTTTATGGCTATTGGCTTTCCCAAAGAAAAGTTGAGCCATCCTTCAATTAAGGAAAGTGAAGTTGGAAACGTACAATCAAACCTTTTTTTATGCTTTGAAAGGTTAAAAATTGAAGGGTTGAAAAAGTTTTTTTGTAAGGTTTGCTTTGAAGTGAAGCAGTGAGTGACACATGGAAGGTCTCCTTCTTTGAAAATTTTAAGCTTCATTTTATATATATATATAAATATATATATAGGATGGGTCTCACAATCATAACCTCTAGGGACTCTAAAGCCCATTATGTCAAACCTAGTTTTTCCATGTATTTTATTTTAGTACTTCATTATTGTATCCAATGTTCTCTTAGGTGGGAGATTTTTTATTCTTTTGAGATGTTCCATAATTGCTTATGCATGTAAAGGTTGTGGAAATACAATTCATGGTATAGAAAAATCCCTAGCCTTCTTATAAAGCTTCTTGGCATGGAGTCGATTGCAAGAAATTGCTATGTTGAGTAAAATGCAGTATTACATCAACTTTGAAAGCTTACTACAACCAAACGGTAACATTCTCGAGGTACGTAGTGGTCTAAAAACTCTCAGCTCAAGAAATGATTTTTCAAACAACAATTGTAAGGACACCTTTTATGTCTTGCTAAGTTACATTATTGACCCAGTGTTAACACATGTCTTAGAAAACTTAGGTCTTGTTGATCATTTGCTAATGATACTTTACCAAGCTAAGTATATGCAAAAAGAAATAAAATTTCTCACTTATAAGGATAGAGAAAAAACAAATATTGTTTCTGATAAGAAGAAAAACTTTGACCAAAACATATAAAGTTTTGTATGATTCAACTATACTTTTCTGTCTTCTAAATTCATTCCCTCAAAGATAAAGAACAAGGCGAGGCGTCACAATGGCCTGCTGAAGGTAAGGGGGGGAGGGGGAAGATTTATCAGAAGCAGGTCTTAATCACTTGTCTAATTTTATTGTTTTGATATAAAATGGTATTATTCATATACACGTACAAATTAGCGGTTCCAAACCGACCTACCGATTGGTTTGACCTCCACCACCACCTTTTACGACTGATGAGCTAATATAGCGAAATGCGTTTGGTGTATACACATGAGTTATTTCCCCTTACTCTCCCCCTCCCCCGTGTCCACTTTTTCTTGTTGCACTTGTCTTAAGCGAGGTTCGCTCGCCATGAAGTAGTTTTTATAAGAACACATTTACATAGAGGTGAAATGGTAGACTATAATGAGTTAAAATTTACATAAATGTAGAAAGAAAAGGGGAGTTTTTTAATGACCTTCAAAATGAGAAAAGTGGAGTCACCATCAAGTAGACACTATTTTTTCCAATCTCCATAAAGTAGTAGAGAAGGTCGTTCAATTCTTGTTGTTTGATATGTGTCCCTCAAAAGAGCCTTGAAAGTCTTGAAGAGAATTGAAGTGAAAGAAATGATGTACTTTCAAATAATCTTTCCCAAAAGATGCATTCAATTGCAACAATGATTTGAAGTTAAAAATAGTAATCTTTTAACAACTTTTTTTTTTACCACATATCATTTTAAGAAATAAATTAAATTCCACAAAAGCTTAGAACGTTGCATATAGGCCACCCCTTTATATATAATAAATGAAAGGTTTTTTTCAGCACCCTCAATAAAATAAAAATCTTCTAACTTCCCAATTCCAAGAAGCTTTTCATTTTTTGCACCCTTCACTTTTTCATTTTAGATATTTTGAAGTGAGTTTCTATTTTCTCCAATTATGAAAACTTAATCATTGTAAAATTAAGACATTTGGTGAAGGGGTTTGATTGTTAATTGTATCCAATTCGAACCAAAAAATTCAAAGTTCTTTTTAGTCAAGGGAAAAAGAGTGAGGCAAGTTAAGGAAATGCTTGCTAAACATGGGTTAATGCCAAATTTACATCTCATATTGTAAATGTTAAACCAAACATACTTTTAAAGTACATATATAAATCTCTCTCTCTCTCTCTCTCTCTCTCTCTCTCTCTCTATATATATATATATATATATATATATATATAAATAAATAATAAAGTCATCTCCTCAAATACATTAACTAGTTACGAAAAAATCTCTTCAATATGTTTGGATGTTTTTTTGTGGAAGAGTACTTTTATATAGTGACATGCGAAATGCTTTAAGTCTCTAATCTCCCACCATGGCAGATGAGATAGAGCAAGAAGTATTGTAAGGAGGCAAGCTTTTAGAGTCTTTTTAATGAGGTTCTCTAGGAATGCATAGGCGCACAATTAATAGCTTAAAGTTTTTAAAATGTGAATTTATAAACTTTGTAAGTAGATTTTCAATTAAAAGTGATAGTTATCTATTTCTATTTTTTGTACCTTGATTATTATGGTTGAAGTTTGTGGGCTTTTAACCATAAATAGCAATAAATAGCTTAAAGTTTTATATTCCACCCTTTTATATTAAGGGATAAGTAAAAGGTTTCTTTTAAACACTACCCTCTCTCTCTCTCTCATATCATTACGAGCTTTTACCTTTTTCAAACAGATTTTTAACTTTCATGACCCCTCCATAGTCATTTTTTTGCCTTTTGAAGGCCCCTATGAAGACTTCACCTTGTTTATTTTCTATGGCATGCTCAAACATCTTATCTTTTTGGCCTGGAGAAGGCCATAAGGGGGTGGTGGAGAAATGGTGCAATTTTTGAGCCGTTGATGGAGAGGTTTTCAATGGTGGACACATATCTTCATGGCTTGAAAATCAAAGTAGTGTAAAAATTATATCTTCCTTTTAAATTGTAAATGGGTCTTTCCATCATTGTAATTTGGTACTTCATTTAAAGCTCCCTTGATTTATTTCTATTTTTTTTAATTTGTTAATTTGGGCTGCTTAGAAAACCTTAAAAAACAAAGCATTAGAAGTACATTCATAAAATTTTGATCCCATGATGTGAAATATTGCAATATTTTGATTTATAAAAAATTCTTTTCATTTAAGACCTCCTAAAATGACATTTCATAACTATGTTTTTTTATTTCTTATTCTTATTACCTACCTTTTCTTAAGAAATTATTTTCTTATTATCTATGCTTATCAAATCTACTTTTTGTTTGTAATGTGATCTCTTTATTTTGTTACTTTTATTTTATTTTATTTTTATTATTTTACTTATTTTATTTTAGAATGCCAATGTGATCTTTTCACCTTGTTGTTTAAGTGGACCAATCGTAATAGATAAGGTCCATATGGATACTAAGGCCTTTAGATACAAAAAACATTCCATAGAAAAGAAATGAGAAAGGTGTACAAATACCTTTGTGCATATTCTAGTAGTTATGAGTTCTTTTATTAAAGAGTTATATGTACGTTTTCATTTAAATCGTTTGAGCATTTGATTAGTTAGTGAGTGGTCCCTTCATCAAAGGACCACATGCACTTTACATTTTTAGCTTTCTAAAAGAAGCCTTAGAGGAATGTTGGAGCATTTGATTAGTTAGTGAGTGGTCCCTTCATCAAAGGACCACATGCACTTTACATTTTTATCTTTCTAAAAGAAGCCTTAGAGGAAAGTTGAGCTAGGCATACTTTCAATGTTTTTAGTGATGATTGAGACTTATCTTAAATGTTATTTCTGTTTTAAAATATTAAATGGATCTTTTTATTTCACCTTTCATTTCACATCCTGACATGGCTTGAATTCCCTTGCATTCTATTCTTTTAATGCTAAAGTGAAGCTTCACCTTGGATAATTCTAGTAAATTCTCTCTCTCTCTCTCTCTCTCTCTCTCTCTCTCTCTCTCTCTATATATATATATATATATATATATATATATATATATATATATATATATATATATATATATATATATATATATATATATATACACACACACACACATATATTTATATATATATATTTATACTCATACACACACATACATATATATATATGTATATATATATATGAGAAAAACAATTGAGAACTAAGGTAAAAATTCTTGCAAATTTTAAATTTTTAAAACTATTTTTGCTTTGTTTCAGAAAACATTCTCGAATAATGCTTCACCTTATATA
Source organism: Adiantum capillus-veneris (assembly GCF_014529385.1). NCBI lineage: Eukaryota > Viridiplantae > Streptophyta > Polypodiopsida > Polypodiales > Pteridaceae > Adiantum > Adiantum capillus-veneris. Next base: position 77,820,553 of record NC_140940.1, read on the forward strand.
ATTCTAGTTAAACTGAACCTAATGATTTTATCACTTTCTTATTGTTTTAGAAAGCCACCGTGACTCTTTCACTTGTTTTATTATTTTACTAATGCCTAAGTGAGAAATAGAGAACTAGCACGGTCAATCTTTAAAAAACAAGTGAAAGGGTCACGACGGCTTTCAAAAACAATAAGAAAGTGATAAAATTGTTTAAACTGGTATCAGTGTTTGGGAAAGGATTGCATCAGCTTAGTCTTGAGCCGATTGAAAATTGAGACTAGCTAGCTGCAAACCATGGTAAACGAGAAACGGATGAAACATGTAAGAAAGTCATCCAAACATTTTGAAAATCTCAAAAATTTTGCTAGTATTTTCGGATTTTTTCTTTGTGAGGAGGAAACTCGATCAGCACTCGCTTAATAAAAGAAACTTTCTTGAATGTTAACACTAATTGGAATCAAGCTATAAAATGCAAAAAATGTACAGCCATGTGAAGTTGTGAAATGTAAGATGAAATAAAAAGAACTAATTAATATATGTGTGTGTGTAGAATTTATTAGAATTATGCAGGGATGAAGCTTCATTTTAACATTCTAAAACAATAGAATTAAAAAAAAACATATATGTTGTGTGTGTGTATGTGTGTAAAATTTACTTAAATTATGTAAGGTAAAACTTCACTTTAGCATTCTAAAACAATATAATGCAAGAAAAATAAAGACATGATGTGAAATGAAAGGTAAGTCTCCATCATGCACTAAAAACTATGAAGCCTTCATAACCCAGCCCAACACTAAGGGTTTCTTTTAGAAAGCCAACAACTGCTTTTCTTATAAAAACGCAGTACTCAACTTTCATTTCAAACACAAGAAGATTTCATGTTTACTATGTAGCCAACAACACAATATTCAATAGTTTTTGGCTTTCTAAAAGAAGCCTTAGAGATGTGTAGGGTTAGGCATACTTGATGTTTTCAGTGATGATTGAGACTTACCTTAAATGCTATTTTGGTTTTAAAAGTATTAAATAAATATTTTTATTTCATCTTTCATTTCACTTCCGCACATGACTTGACTTCTCTTGCATTCTATTCTTCTAGAATGATAAAGTGAAGCTTCACCTTGCATAGTTCTAGTAAGTTCTGTACATACATACATACATACATACACACACACACACAATATAAATAAGTAAATATATAATATATGTTAATGAGTTCTTTCTACTATATATGCAAATTAATTTATTTATCTATCTATTTATATATACGCACACATACATATTTTTATATATTTATATATTTATTCATTCATTTATATATATATATATATATATATATATATATATATATATATATATATATATATATATATATATATATATATATATATATATATATATATTAATGAGCAAACCATGGTAAATTGGTGCAATGATGTCAAAACTTAGTTCAAGAATCCTATAAAGTTCAAAAACTTTGCTAGTATTTTTTGTTTGCTTCTTTGAGAGTACACTCGATTCCATAATAGAAGCGACATTCTCGAATACTGCTTCACCTTATATAATTCTAGTTAAACTCAACTTGATGATTTTATCACTTTCTTATTGTTTTAGAAAGCCATCGTGACCCTTTCACTTGTTTTAATTATGTTAAGAAACTTTGATATAGTGTGTACTTTCTCACTACGATGGTATCTCTCCAAAGTAGCTTTAGATACAACTATATTGGCTTTATGTGTGCTTATGGTTTTCTATTAGTTATTAATTTCAAAATCAATGCATCACATTCATTAGTTTTCTCATAACATACTCAATTTTAAACTAGGTCTAGAGTCTCATCTTTGTACAAGAGATCAACTCAATGACAATGACAAATTATCGATGTTGATGCGGGGTGTCAATATATGTGTAGCTAAATCGGAAAGTCTTTAAAAAATTGAACTTTTTAATTTTGACGATGATATCGACGTCTGTATTATGTACGATGATACCCACGATGGTACCGATGCACTTAGGGACATGCATATTGATGTTGATACCGAGGGTTATGCCAACATCATCTGCAAAAACAAAACTAGTGGTTTCTCTTTTGCATTTTTTGCCCTATTTTTCTAAATCTCTCTTGCTCTCCCCTTCTCTTTTGCTTCTATGAGACAGATGAGTGTGCTACAGACGCTGACTTTAGCAACAGAATGTCAGCCCTTGCTTTGGGGAAGAAAGAGGAACCATTTACCTTGGAGGATGGTTATCTTCTCCATGGAAAAGGCTATGTGTTACCCATTCCCTTCGTGAGGAGAAAGTTATGTCTGAATCCCATGCTCCTCCCTATGTGGGGCATAGAGGTATTCAACCTACTCTTTGGGGAGTAGAGGCGTATTTCTATTGGCCACCATGAAAGTGGACATACAAGAGTATGTTTCAAAATGTGTAGTATGCCAAAAGACCAAGTATGATAGAGGGAAGCAACTTGGATAACTCCAGCCCCATTGCCTATCCCAAATTCACCATGGGAGAGTATATCCATGGATTTCATCTTTGGATTGCCCAAGTCTATCCATAGGAATACTGGAATATGGACAATAGTCAACAGATTTAGCAAGCAAGCACACTTTATTCCTATCAAAAAGACTATTAAGGCACACCAAATGGCAACTCTCTTCATATGAAATATTTTCAAACACCATGGATTACCAACATTCATTGTGTCAAATAGGGATCCTAGAATGACCAGTAATTTTTGGAAAGGTCTCTTTGAAAATATAGGAATAAGATTGAATTTATCTTCAGCCTATTACCCACAAATGGATGGCCAAAGTGAGATAGCCAATCTTACGATACTCGATCTATTAAAGACTTATGTTACAGAAGTAGATCAACACTCACAATGGGAAAAGTACTTACCTCTTGTAGAGTATGCCTACGATAATACTGTACATACTTCTACGGGAAAAGTACATTTTGAGATCATTGAGGGAAGAACTAAAAGTCCCTTGCTACTCAAAGTACATGGGAAGATCTTTGTTGTCGATGAGTATAGACGTGACCTACAAGAGTCTTCAAAAGATTAAGGAGGGTATATCATCTCTCAACAAAGGCCAAAACCTACTCCTGACAAGCACAAAAGGGTTTTAACGTTCAAAGAAAATGATTGGGTCTTACTTAAGTTTCCTAAGGCTCAATTGAGGCAAACAACGGGCAAAAAACATATAGGCCTTAAAAAGTATTATGCTATGCTAACAAAAAGATACTATGGTCCTTTCCAAATCTTGAAGCCCATCAATGCGACGGCTTACCAACTCAAGTTGCCCAACCATTGTCTCATACACAATGCTTTTCATGTGAGCCTACTCAAGACCTAAAAAGGAGAGCCACCAAGTGAACCAATTATTGAATACCATCCCGAAGTTGAAGACCAAGAAGAGGTGCTACAACCCAAAGCTATTCTTTGGCATGAAGACAAGGTACTACAACATGGTAAGATTATCCAACGGTATCTTATTAAGTTCAAAAATTATCTTTTGAAGATGCTAGATGGATGCAAGGAATACAACTTAAGGATAATTATATGAACCTTGTCAATGCTTACAATGCTACATTAGAGTAAGAAAATGTACAAATTTCTTTTAAATGACCCCTGTTTTTGTCTTATAAGACTAGCTCTCTCTTTAACTGTGCACAAATTTAAATAATATGCATGCTTAGAATCATGTTTGTGATGACGACGTCTCTTAAACACCAAGTAGAATTTTTCACTCTACTTTGGGAGAATGAAATGACTAAAGAGCAAACATGCTTGTGGCAGCTATGTCTCCCAAGCACCGAATGGATTGGTCATCAATCTTGGAAAGATGTCGTAGGGTAAAAAGGGATCATCTACCCCCTAAGTAAGATTGACTAATGACTAAGGCTTTATCTCTTCTACCTCATAGTCGAGGACGACTATGATTTCAAGAGAGAGGTAATGTCATAAAATCTAATATCTAACCAACCCAAATGATTTTTTCATATTAAACTGATCATTTAATGTGGAAGAATAAACGAGAACAAGGGTTAAGATATAGAGATGTGCTTAGATATCTATCTCAACAGGGGGCCAATGGTAAAGGGGCCCAAATGAGAGATGTTCTATCAAAGAGCAAGGCTAACCAATGGGGCATAAGACCGTAGGGTTAGCTTCATTGAAGACCTCCACCAATAGTTAGTCAAAAAGTCCTTTGACCTTAGATAAGCTAGGGTTGAAGCTTGAGGTGGGGGAGCCCGCCGGCCCAAGCTTAAGGTGCTTGAGGTTCTTGCCCTGCTTTATGACTAAGGTGCTTGAGGTGCTTGATGATTGTGATGCTTAAGGTGCTTGATGAATGGGATGCTTGACGTGCTTGTCATGTTTGATCTGCTAGGGTTGTACTTGAGGTGGGAACCGAGCCCAAGCTTGAAGGGTTTAAGGGCCCAGTTTGTGGTGGAAACATGGCCCAAGGATGAGTGGCTTGAGGTGTACAAAATTCAACACCATTCTCTACAAGGAGGGGGAGATCCCTACAAGAGGGGGGATGAGAGAGAACACTCACACACTCACTCAAGGCAAGCTTGGTACAAAAAATCAAAAGGGACACTTGTCAAGTTCCTCCTCATGTTGCCCCCATAGTGTGCTTGAAGCCTATTGGTTGGCCACCCAAGGGGTCAAATGATAATTTAGAAGATTTAATTTTCATTTATCAAGACCTCTCTCCCAAAGGGAAAAGGGGGGCACTTGTCCCAAGGCTACCCTTGTTACACTATTTACCTCCTGCTTGTGATTGGCTACGCTCAGAGGGGTCCAATGATCTACAAGAGGGGGTGAACCAAGGAATCTAGGGGGCTGCTTAGGGGGTATACTCTCCCCCACACACATACACACACCCTCATTGTGTGAAGTGCAAAGTGCAAGAGCTCCTTCTCCAAGAAAGTAGAGAGGTTGAGATCCTACACCAACACTCTTGGCTATGGAATGCAAATCCAACCAAGATCCATGCTTCAATGCTTAAGCTTGCCATCTTCTCCACCTTCATTACTGTGCTATTATTGATGGGGAGAGCTATGGTGGGTGATAGGAAGAGGAGGCCATGGATGCTTGGAGGTGACGAGCAGAGAGAGTAGGGAACGAGAGAGAGAAAATGATCGACACAGCAAAAGAACCAAAAAAACAAAAACACACGCTATGCTTGATAATTATTTGATTGAAGACCACCTACTTACATATATAGGACTAATCCATGCAAACCTTTCCATGCAAACTCAACTTTACTTGTGCATGCTTATGAGACCAGTTCCCACGCCGGCTCGACTGAGACAACTAGGCTTGATACCCAACAATCCCACCCTCAAGACCGAACTAGACAGACCACTCTCATGATACCTCAATTTTTTGGTGTACTCGTCAATCGTGAGTTTTAGGTTCTGTCACAACCAAGGATTTCTCGTGTATTCATAACCTGGTGCTAGGTCAGTAACCCCCCCCCCCCCCCCCCCCCCCCCCCACTTGAGCAAATAGGGTGTAGGCCAAATATTTAGCTACCAATAGATGGATTTTTTGGTTCACTGCCAAACCTTGGGTATCAGGTGTACCTAGTAACCTCACGAGAAGCGGGGGGAAAAAAATGGGCTAAGAACAAATAGTTTTGGGAGGTCTTACCACTTATGTGTGGCAATGTCTATAACCTGTACAAGATTGTCAAGACAACTAACTGTAGAGAAATTGACATAGAACTAGGACAATTTAAGTAATGATGCTGACAATTGGTTTGAAACCAAACATGCCAATGTAGAGTCGTCTCCAAGAAAATATGTCTTCGTTGTTGCGAGCATCGATGTCTCATAATCCTTGAACAATAAATGCTTGCCTATGTACCAAGATGTGTAGGCATAATACCGACATAGCCTCAATAAGATGGATAGTTTTAGAAAACTGGAAAATATTAATATTGATCCGTAGAAAAAGTGCATGTAATGGATCCATGCTTGATTGCCGATACAGTCGAAGCTCTGTGTGTAAGAGTTGCCTCTTCATAGGAGAAAAACCAAAATGTAGAGATGACAAAGGCTAAAAAATTAAAGCCTTAGGTATGAAATCAAAGTGCAGCTTACATGGAAGCTTACGAGAAAGCGTGGGCAGTCTGCGCCAATACACAGAGAGACGTAGCATCTTATGTGAGCCGATTTAAGGTGTGATGAAGGATCGAGAATCGCATATGAGCGCAAGGCACTGCTAACAAGCCCGAGATATGAGGATTCTGTGCAGGTCAAAATTTTCGTCAAACTTTTCAGCTAAGTAGCGACTCTCACATGTGCTTCTTTGTCTTCTTCTCTGCGGGTATGGTGGCACACAGGGAAGGTAAAGCTATGCTCTAATACCAGTTGATGGGGAGAGCTATGGCACGTGATAGCAAGAGTAGGCCATGGCTGCTTGGAGGTGACAAGCAGAGAGAGTAGGGGATGAGATAGAGAGAGAAAATGATCGAGACAACCAGAGAACAAAAAAAAACCACGATGCTTATGAGACCAGTTCCCACGTGGGCTCGACCAAGACAACTGGGCCTGAAACTCATCAATTATGTATGCTAGCAAGAAGAGTGTTGATAAGTGAAGAACTAATTCTTTCTCCTATGAAATGTTTCTTCTTCCTCTTCCCTATCCTCATTCCCTGCTAGCTCTCTGCACCTTCAAAGGTGTTTGAGGTCTTAGGACTGAGATAGTTAATGCTTTCCAAAAAATTTATGTTATGCCCGTGATGCATGAAACTTTCCATCTTCATTGCATCACCTAGGTCACAAGGAACACAAAGATTGTATTGTAACAAGTCTCTCTTGATGGGAGAAATCATAATACAAATGTCTATTGGAGGGGGGACCGGCTCCACATAAATCCGGTCCTCAGCTGTTGTCATGATCTCTAAATTCTCTCTCTTACAAAATTATTGTTCATGCCAAGTTAACTAAATGCTATGTTTATGTTGCTACCATAAATTATGTTCACCCGCTATGCTCACAAAGTAATTTCACAAAAGTACTCTCTCTAATTTCCGCTACTATCAAGTTAATAGGACAATTCCATTACACAACCGCACAAAGGAGGTTGTATGAGTACATTCACTTTGCCCCACCTCAGGATGTTGGCCCATCACAGATTCCATCCTTAGCACCATCACGTGGTGTTGGCACTTCACACCACTAACTATCCCCTTAACGATCTTTATCCTCAACGAAATCACAACACTCTGAGTCATTCATCTTCACTAGGCACTCACATTGTTAGCGTGTAAATGTCAAGAAAAAGGAGTGCCTCTATAGCCTTTCACAAATCACACAATTGGAAGGAAGAACTATGACACTGCCAAAAACACCTGTGATAAACACCTCTAGGGATTTATGAAAAACCCTTCAACCATGAAACACACTCAAAATTAGGATAAATCAATGACATCATGACAAAGCTCATCTTGTGGAGATGTCCGTAGAGTATCCATACTCAAAAAAAAGATGAAAAAGTTATGGCTGCTCGAATTGGGGGGTATACTCTTTCTTGCTAAAAAATGAGCTCTCTGGAAGTTGTGCACGTGTTGAAGCTATTAAAATGGGGGGATTTCCTATATTTTATCCCAAAAAAAATTATCTCTTCTCAGCCAACAAGGCTTTCCTGGTAGGCCTCTTTTAATTGGCTCATTTTTTGCCTTTTTTGGATGATAAAATGTGGTGTCGGTGATCCTTTGACCAAGGGAATGGGTTGGGGGCAAGTGTCCAGTGGACCAAGTTCTTGGCTTGGTAGTGTAGATAGCTGGAAAAGGCGCCCTCTCTCCCCAGGATCCCACGAGCCCATCAAGCCAAGCTCTCCACAAGGTGATACACCTAATGGGTACTCCCCCTTTAGCCTATATACCCCCCATTCTTCCCTTTTCCCTTCTCATGTGGGATAATTCCCCTACCACATGGCAATCTTTTCCCCAATCCTTCCAACTCCCTTATGCTCAACAAGTTTCCAGACTCTCCCCAAAGAGCAGGAGAACTTCTCGGAAAACCTTCCCCAGAGCATAACTTGCTGCTCTGATCATAGAATGACACATTGTAACACACAACTCAAAGCCCATCATTTCGACTAATTCTACAGATATTAAATTTCAATCAGCAAGTTGGCCCAATTGCTTTTGTTGCATGCACCTGCATTCAAGTTCTAAGTTGGGACCGCTCAATTTGGATGCTCATAACTCATGATGTACAAGTCCGATTCACAAGCTAAGACATATTTAGGAATTTTGGGAAATATTCAAGTCCCATTTTTTTATACTTCTAATAAATAACCTAGTACGTTTGTGTAGTTTTAGATGTCATCTATATTTGGGCACACTCTATGTCCCTTAAAAATATATTCCTTGACACATATTTATAGGGGTGTGTGTATTTAAAGACATAGGTACATACATTAATTGCAATGACATCAAACGCATGAGGGATGCATGTCACTAAACTTAATTTGTATTATACAACATTCTTCATGTAAAAGAAGTGCTTTAAATCAATTTCTCAATTTTGAGACATTACGGTTACATCTTTGGCTATATCAAAATACCAAATTTTTTATTTAAAAAAACTAAAAAATGAAATTTAGAATTGAAGGACCTCAAAAGAGTGTGGTGTTTAGAAACACCAAGATACAAAATAAAATCCAATTGACATAGTAACATCATATCCCAATCATTTAGAATTCATCCTTAGGAAAGATAAAACTCCATCGATGGCTATAGCTACATTTCAAACATTGTGTTGTGTTTTCTCATGCGTTGCTCCAATAAATACTATGCCAAGAAGCCTATTTATGAAACCTTTTATCTATAAACTTCTCAAGGTATGATCGCTTTTTATTCATAATGTATATATATTTTTGTTATTGTAAGATTCTTTTTTACAATGCTCATGAGTATCCCCACATGGTAGTGCTACACTAACATATGGACTCAAAGCATAAACTTAATTTTGAGCCTACAAAATAAATGTCAATATCTTGTTAGCTACAAAAAGTTTATGAGTCACACATTATATATGTAATTGCTACACTAGGATATGGAACTTTGAGCCTCACTTTGAACCACTCAGCTAGGAACAAGGACTTTCGTTTGGTTGAGGCTCATAACCTAGTGATTTACTAGCTCTTCTGGTTAGGCTTGAGTTTCAAATTTAGCCTCAATGGTGGTTGATAATGTTATTCTTGTCTCACCAAAACCAAAAATGCTAGCCCTTAAATAATAGCTACATTCTTAAGCTTGCTATAATTTTTGGATGGAACTCTAAATAGAAAACACATTCTTTGTGATGATTTTCTCTAATTAGTGAGGTTCAATCTCAATTTTGATCCTCCCATAATGTGTTAACCATATATGTGCATAGATAACACTGAATAGACAATTGATTCCAAGAAAAACCATTTGAAAAACCACTATTTGAATACTATCACATAACAACTTTCACAAAATGTTGTACCATATTATGAAATGATTCTAGATAAAGACACAAGGTAGCCTAAATGAAATAGTTTCTCAAGGATATTAAGTTTCACAATTGATCAATTCAATATGCTTTTCTACCTTTCACATTTTGGAGGAGTGTGTTGGTACACGAGAATTGCATGCATCATTAAACTTGGTAGCGTAAATACTCTCAAAAGCATTCCTACCTTTTGCATCAGCTACTACAATGTTCTGATGGTTTCCTTCATCCTCTTGTGAACTCTTATCATCTGAATTACAATCCTCATTAGCTCCAATATTGTCTATTGCTCACTTAACATGCACAATTAGACTGATTTATCTAGCAATCTCTCTCTCTCTCTCTCTCTCTCTCTCTCTCTCTCTCTCTCTCTCTCTCTCTTGCATGGTCAAAACTTGTAGCTTCTTTAACTTCACTATCATCCATGTTGTCTACATTACAATGGTCTTCATTTTCATCACCATACTCTCCACCCCATTGTTGCTCGTTGATGTCAAGATTGTTGGAATCTTCTATTTTTGCATCATCCAACTCCATTGATTGTCTTGCAAGAGACGCTTGACTTGCACCACACCACTCCTACAAGAACATATTGCATGTTACATTGCCTCCACCAAGTCATCCACACAATCCACAAATGAGTCTTCTTGATTAGTAAAGTTAAAGATCTTCAAGCCCAACTTTTACAATAGAGTTTTCTTTTCTTAGTTTGCTACCATTCATGTTTATTACTACATGAAAACTACCCACAAGTGATAAGCAAAAATTGTTTTCCTTTGTGTTCTCTCCAATAGTCAGTATATAATATGAAAAGGATGGCATTTTTGTTGCACCCACATCATCTTTGACACCCACAACAATCCCCATATCTCTATATTTCATCTCACCTTGAGAAACTTTAGATGGATATCACCTTTGTAGTTTGCATCCATATCGTAGGTATGCACAAACCATTTCACTCCTTCTTTTGCTAATTCAAATGGCTTATCAACCTTTATTTTTGGAGCAATAGTCTTGGCTTGAGTCAATATTCCAAGAGCATCAAATGTGAAGGCTTGTGTGCCGTGAATACCTAATGTAGTTGGTGCATTGGAAGCCTCCATTCATCTTGGAAAATATATGTATAAAATTTAAGAACCTAAACAATGGACATTGGTTTTATGTTGAATAGTACACTAGCATGGGCATGCAAGGCTGGAACTTATGTTTGAGCCAAAAAGGTGTTGTTCTATGTCCTTGCTTGCCACAAAGATGTCATGAGGGTAGCCTTAAAAGTTAGCGCTACACTACCATATGCAAGCTATGCTTGAACTTAAGCTTGATCCTAAATCTCTATGAGCTTGGTATCTAGAAGGATGTCATGAGGTTCTCCTTACATGGTAGTGCAAGAGTATCATATGAGGAGGAAGCTCTAACTTAAATTCCAACCTAAAGTTGATGTTCGATGCTCTTGGTAGCCACAAGAATTTCATATGGAGAGCCGTAGATACTACAACTACACTATCATATGTAGTTGAGGCTCAAACTATAGTAGCCACAAGGATTTCATGAGGATAGGCTTGCATCCTAGTCCTACACTAGCATATGTAGGAAAGGATTAAACTTAAGTTCCAGCCTAAAGATGTAGTTTTATGCCCTTGGTAGCCATAAGGATTTCATAAGGTTGTTGCTACATGATAGTGCTACAATAGCATATGCAAATAATCCACTTGCTCTTGGTAGACACAAGGATGTCATGCGGCAAACCTTGCACCCTAGCACCCTAGTGCTACATTAGCATATGCAATTGAGGCTTGAACTTAAGTTTGAACCTTGTTGTGTTAATATATTCCCTTGGTATCCACAAGGATGTCATGAGGTTATCCTTGGACATTAGTGTTACACTATCATACATAGATGAGTCTCAAACTTAAGTTTGTGCTGCTTGCACTTGGTAGCCACATGGATGTCATGAGGCTTGTCTTAGGTGCTATCCATACATTAGCATGTGCACTTGAGTCTCTAACTTAAGTCCGAATCTAAAATTGATGTTCTATGCCCTTGGTAGCCACAATGATTTAATGAGGCTATCCTTGCATAATAGTGCTATACTAGTGTATGCAGGCAAGGTTCAAAGTTAAGTTCAAGCTGCTTATCCTTTGTAGCCATGAGGATATCATGATTCTACATTGCACTCTAGCATTGCACTCTAGTTCTATCCTAGGAGATGCCAAGGATCCTCAAAGGTATGTTTAAGCCTAAAGGTGTTTCTCTATGCCCTTGGTAGCCATAAGGATTTCATGAGGCTTGTCTTGCATGGTAGTGATACACTAGAATATGTAGGCAAGGCTCAAATTTAAGTTAGAGCCTCTTGCCATTGATAGCCACAATGAGTCATGAGGCTAGTATTTCATGGTAGTGCTACTGTAACAATAGGATATACAGTTGAGGCTCAAACTTAGGTTCAATCTTGAAGGTGTTATTCGATGACCTCGATGTCTACAAGGATGTCATGAGTCTAGCCTTGCTCCCTAGTGCTACACTGGCCTATGAAGAGGAGGTTTGAAATTAAGTTTGAGGCTAGTCTTGCATGGTAGCTCTACACTAGGATATGCAGTTGAGGCTAAAAATTAATCTCAAGCCTAAAGGGTTTTATTCTATGCCCTGGATGGTCACAAAGATGGCATGAGTCTAGCCTTGCACTCAGTGCTACAGTGCTATATGTAGAGGAGGTTCAAACTTAAGTTTGAGCCTAAAGGTATTGTTATATTCCCTTAGTAGTAGCCTTAAGGATTTGGTGAGGCTAGCCTTTCATCCTGCTACTACATAAGCATATGTAGTGAAGGCTCAAACTCAAGTTCAAGGCTAAACGTGTTAATCTATGCCCTTGGTAGCCATGAGGATGTCAAAAGGTTAGGCTTGCACACTAGTGCTACACTATCATATAAATGTGAGGCTCCAATTTAAGTTTGAGACTCTTGTCCTTGATAGACACAATGATTTCATGAGGCTTATACTTTATACTAGTCATATACTAGCATATGCATTTGAGGCTTGAACTTAAATTCAAACCTAAAGGTCTTGTTCTATGCCCTTAGTAGCCACAAGGATGTCATAAATCTAGCCTAAGAGTAGTGCATGCTATGGCTATACTAGCATATGCAGGTGAGGCTTGAGCCTCTTGCCCTTGGTAGCCATAAGGATATCATGAGGCTAGTCTTGCACCCTTCTGCTATACTAGCATACACAATTGAGGCTCAAATTTTAGTTTGATGGTATTCTATGCCCTTGTTAGCCACAAGGATGTCATGAGGATAGCCTTGCATCCTAGTGTTACACTACTATATGTTGATGAGGTTCAAACTTAAGTTTGAGGCTAAAGGATTTATTATTTTTCCTTGGTAGCCACAAGAATGTCATGAGGTTGGCCTTCCATGATACCACTACACTATCATATGTAGGCAAGCCTCAAACTTAAGTTTGAGTCTCTTTCCATTGTTTTTCACAAGGATGGCATGAAGCTAGTCTTACACCTTGTGGGATGCATGTCTCACCTCACCATCCTATCTTATTGCAGTATTAGCGAGAACCACGATTAATTTTTCAAACCATGGGACGAAGCTGACTCGACTAGTGCATAGTGTCTACAAGAGGTTGTCAATCTCTTGGAAAACAACTAACAACTCGCATCTAACTCAAGCTACACTCAAGTGACTGAAATCACCAAAAGCCAATCGCTCATCGGCAAGCAAATCACATCCGTTACAACATCAAATGACATCCGAACGTAATAAAACTTCTAGGACAAGTTTATAAGACCTAAGCACACATGCCTATGGCCTCAAACCCCACTTTAGGTCAAGTTACAAAATCGCGATTATTAACAATAGTGGGATTTTGACCTAGTCGTTTTTAACCCAGAATGCATCTAAATGCTTAGCAACGATGCCCCAATACCCCACCTATACTTAGTTCTCATTTTAAAAGTGTAAATTACGAGTTATGATGAAATTAGGCCACGGGTTGGTGACGCCAAAAGCTACAAAATACTATGAATGGATTACGACAATGCGTAGAGCTCTTAGATGCGGTTGCAATGCAACAAAAGCATTCACAATGTGACAACCGGAGAGGGATTAGGAAGCGCGAGAAGGAGAGAAGTGAGCACCGTTAGTTCATGCTGTGTATTTCTTATCCAAAAACTTATAAAAAACTTACAAAAATTGGCTTTTATAACTTAGCCAAGGTTTTTGTGTGGTCAAAAGTAATAATCTGGAGTTCTACCAAGGTTGGGAATTGACTGGCTAATACAATCTGGAAGCTTGTAGCCCCAGCTCAAAATTTCAAGGTTTACTAAGAAAATAAGAGTTACAATATTCCTGATTTATCAAAATAATAACTGTTTTACAAGGAGAACTCCGAAAAATGGTGCCCGCGGTAGCTTGCTGCTAACTTTTCCCCCCTCCTTGCATGTGTTGTCCCTTGACACAGATTTATGGGCTGAAGTAATCTTCGGGTTGACGGCGAGCGAGGCAGTCCTTCAGTGCTTCCAGTGCCTTTTGGTATCTGATTTTGCATTGTTTGTCTGGCACTTGCAAAAATTTCACGGTGACTCTGTTTTTTAGTTCCACTGCTAAGTATCTTACAAATCTTGCTGTGAGGTTGCTTATCACCGGCGCAAATATCTTTGTTCGCCAGGTGAAGAAGCCAGTGTAAAACACCTCCTCAAAAGCTAGCATATTGTGCGAGGGCAGAAACATGCATCGGGCATAAAATCCATAAAGAACTTCTTCTAAGGGTTGCCCACTTAGATCATAGTAGAGGCCTTTGTTTCCTTCCAAAAAAGAGAGCCATGGGGCTCCTGTCTGCTCAGGATCATTGAAGACATGTATGCATGTGAGTAGCATCCGACAGATTTTATATAGCATGGCAGAGGAGAGATCTGGAAGACTGTTGAAGAATCATGGTGCCCGTTAGGGTTTTCACCATGTATTCTTCTATTGCTTGGTCTCTCTCTGGAATTGGCAGCCTAGGAAAATTTAGCCATGTTGGCCTCTTCTTTTACAGTGCTTCGTGTGCTTGCCACGTCCTTACTCGCGGTACCGGACAAAATGTGGGATCTTTTTGTATGGCCGTAGGTGCTCTTGTGAACAAAATCAAATATCTTGGATTCTTGTTCAACCATCTTAGCCTCCACTTTGGGTGGTCTTGATCTGCGCCATCTTCTTGCATATCCTTGTATAATCTTTCATTTTCCTGTAAGAGTTCTACCTTGATGAGAGGGTATGATAGGGATTATTGGTGCCATTGAGCATTGATTTGATTGGGAGTGAGTTGAGTGACGTTGACAGAGTGTAAAACTCTCAACTCCCAATCCATAGCTTCCTTCCAATGCTAATCTACCTCTAAGGCGGTCTTCTCCTTCAGTGCATCTTCTTCAGCCTTTGAAAGCTGGACCATTGGCACTGTGTCTTCCTCTGTGATTTGGACCTGAAAATCTTCTCCACCACCACTTGGCTCTTCGGTAGACTGTGTCTCGAATTTAGCAAATGAGATCGAGGGGATTTCCACTTGGGGCGGCTCTGAAGTGCCTGCCTCTTCTGGATATCTGGCTTTCCCTTCTTGAGGAGTTGATTCATTCTTTTCAATTCTGCAATTTCCTTAAGGATCTCCTCCTCTCTTTGGACCCGCATGAGTGTCAGGTCTCTATGTTGTGACTGTTCCAACTTCAACTCCAGTTCTAAATCTCTATTTTTCTTTTCAAGAGCCTTGTCCTTCATCTGTTCCCTTGATCGAGTCCACATCTAGATTTTCTCTTATTTGCCGCAAGAAAGTGGCTTGAGCATTAATTCTTTGTTCAGAATACTGTAGAGATGCGTTTGCTACATCTAATTGTACTTGAATCTTCTGAGCTGACAAAGAGGTGGTAAGAAGTTCATTTATCACTTCTGTCAGTTGCTCATCTTTCACTTTGCAGGCATCAGATAACTTAGTCAGGAGGTCATCTAGATCCTCCATTTCCTTCTATTGTTTGTCTCGTGCTATTTGATGATGTTTTGTCTCTGTTTTGAGTTCTTGTACCTGTCTTTGGAGATCAGTGATTGTAACCATTCTGTTGTCGAGCTTGCCTTGAAGAGCATTGATGACCATTTCTAATTCTTTGGCTTTAGTACTATGGTTAAGGGCTGCTAAGCGGAGTTTCTCCATCATGATTTTCATCTACCTTGCATACTGTTTTACTTGTAGAATGAATTCATCATTGGACTGCCACTCCTCTTGTCTTGCAAGTTGAGATGTGCCTGCAGCCTCTTGTGTTGCTTCTTGTTGTGTTGTTATTGCTGGTTTTTCTATAGAGATGGTTGCTTTTCCTTGGCCATCCTGAGGTTTTGAAACCTCGGTATAAGTTGCTGGCTAAGTGGAAATTAGTGTTGTAGTCTCAACCCTTTCCCCACGGTTGCAAGCCTTGATGCCATCTCAGTCTCAGTTTCTTTCTCATGTGTAGTGGTTTGCTCTTTTTTGTATCTTCATTTCTTTCTGTTCCATCCGCCGACTTGTGAGCTTCCTCGACTGTCTGCTCTGGTTCTGGTTTAGCTTCCTTGTCTTCATGTTGTTTGGCGTGGTCAACTTGCTATGTACCTTCCGTTTGGTGGGTGGATTCAAAATCTTTTTCATTATCGGTTTCGGCTTCTTCATTGGTCTCTTGGCCTGGCGGTGATGATGGTGGAGTAGGCATGGGCTGGTCCTATTGTTCCGGCGGCGGTGAGGTGGGTCGGGGAGATGCCTAGCTTTGCTCTTGAGTAGCTGCTTCCTCAGCTTTCTTTGCCGCTTCTTCTGCCTCTTTCAGCTTCAAGGCCTCGGCCTCTTGGTATATCCCTTCAAAATAGTCTTTGGGATCCTCGGCCTCTTTTCTTGAATGGTGATTCATTCAAAGTCCTTTCAAGCTAGTGGGTACCCACTTTTTGGGTCTGTTCCCTGTGCTTGCCTAGTGCACTGATACGCCTTTTTTTCTCTTTCAAATCTTGCTTGTTTCTGCATTGGCTCCTCTTGGTGGGCAGCCACAACTGTCCTCTTCATCTCCTCCCTCCTAGCTCTTTTTTCTTCGTTGTCAGAGCTTTCACTGTTATGCCGCTCTGATGAGCTGTCATCTCATTCATCACCTGATTTAAATGATCTTTTACATGATCTTATAGATCTTGGAGAGGGTTGAGCTGCCAACATCCATGTGTTCTAATTTGGGCCATGCGGTAGGTTGTCGGCCATGTCGATGGCATGATAGGCTATTATGGTCAATACTTCTGACGCGCCCAAGTATGTTATCTTCCCCTCATTCTTGGTGGCATTCAATGTTGTCAACACATATTGCGCGTGGTCCACAGGTTGTCTGGTGGTTGACTTCAGAACTTGTGTAAAAGTGGTGGCCACGATGTGATTTGGTGTCATGTACCTTGGTGGCCTTTTCACCAGGAAATGGAAATGTCGATGGTACAAATGGGTTGGCTCTTCCACCTGCTTGTGGATGAGAATGGAAAATGTAGTTGCAGCTGTTTCCTTTGTAAATGTGCCCGCTGTTTTCCTATCTCTTGCCCGCATGGTCATCCCTTCAGTGGGCAATCTGAGTGCCTCTGCCACTATTTCCTTTGTAATTACAACCTTGACCTTGTTTCCTTGGTTATGTGAGATTTGGGCAGTTCCGTCTTCCTTGATGGTGGACAGAAGCTCGTAAGCTTTCTGAAAGTCTACTCCGCAGGGCTCTTGTTCATAGAAGTGTCAGAGTCCCAACCTGTGGTTAGCCTCTTTAGTTTCTAGCTTTGCAGCTACATCATAGACCTCTTTAGGCAAGAGCTACAACTCTACTGGATGCCCTTCTTTACTCTTAAACCTGCCAGTGAAGACCGTGGTATGGTGTTCTTCCAGCTGTTCTTTAGAAAGGTAGGATGCTTTTACAGCTTTGACCGACTCGGGGTCCAATTGATACGGTGGCAGTTCTTGCAGTTTCTCCTTTTGGTTTAACTTCTTCTTGGCCTTCTCCGCGGCTTGCATTGCTTCTGTTCAGTGAGTAGAGTGCAAAGTTAGCAGAGTTGTTAGATTTTTATCTAGAATGTCCTTTTATACTGAAATGCTAATAATCTGGTCCAAATTGCTTCAAATCAATTTTTGAACAAGCAAAGATGCATAAAATCATGCAAGGAACAAAACTGTATGGTCAAAACAAAAATTTGCAACCAAAGTAAATAATTGCGATTATTTACAGATGGGAAAATTTTCAACTTTTTTGCAAACTTGGCTTTATAGGCTTGAAGTATATGCCAATTGCATGCTCTGAGGGAAATATGGGCTCATTTGAATGCATAGGGTGGAAATGATACCAGATTTTGGGTTTAGGTCACTGAAACAGTAGATATAAAGGAAATTTGAGATTTTGAAATCCAAATTGACTCAAAATTGGCTAGTGGGCTTATCTCAACATGCTCTTTGGATGTATGATGACAAAATATCCAAATTCTCCATTTTTGACCAAAAAGTAAACAATCGCAATTCACGATTATTAACTTTTCTTCCAAATTTGACATTTTTTGGCATGTATTGGTTCTAGGCATGGTATAGAGCTTGGGTATGAATTATGAGGTGATTTGGATCAAGAAAAGTTGTTCATAACCCAAATTTTGGCTTACACAGACTTCTTTGCGTTTTTTGACAGTTTTGCAAGTAAAGGGTGGTCATTTTAGCTCATACTTGGTTTTTGGCATGTAATAGGTTTGTATGCATGATAGGTGAGGTGAATTGACAATTTCCAAGCAAAAATGTTGCAAAAATAAATAATCGCGATTATTTGCTATAGTGACAAAAACTTTGCAAATCTCACAAATTTTGACCTAGACATGTTTCATACACCTAATACAAGTCCTAAATTGAATTTGGTCAAGTTTGGTCATGCCGGCATCACTTGCTGCTCTGCCAACTCTGAAATCATCATTTTATTGTGATTACTCTGTCTGTTGGGTTGGTCGGTCAACTTTGAGGCTTTGGACTTGTTCGTAACCTTGTCGTGAAGCTACCTGTTCAATTTTGGCTCATTTGGAGTCAGTTTGGCCTCGTATGTCGAATTTGACACTTTGTAACCTTCGAGCCGTTTTCCGCATTGAGGGCTTTACTTGATGGATTTCTCCAAACCAATCATATACATTGCATATGAACCTCATTAGCAAGCCATCTGTGAAGTCAGGTCGGAATTTTGGCCTTTCCAAAAAAACCCTAATTCTCTCCTAGGGACCCCCTTGACCCCAGCCAAATGGTCATTTAATGGTATGGAAAGGTTCTACATTGTTAGGACATGTTATGGTTCAAATCCCATCTGATTTGGTCAAGTTGGCAGGCCGCTATGGTCACTTTTAGGTCGTAGGTCTTCATGCACTGCTCGATTTCTAGGGTTTTTTCTAGGGCTTTAGACTAGCTACCAGCCGTACAAAATGGATCATTGATGAGTAAAGAACTTACCCCTCATGTCTCGTGTGAGACGGCGCTGAAAAAGGTCAACTGTGGGCTCCGAAAATGACGCGTGAAAGAAGCCAAAATGCTCTCTTTGCAAAGGCTCCAAGTGGAAATGAGGTGGTGATAGCCGATTTTCGGAAATCAAAGAAAAAAAAAAGGTTTATTTTCCTGAGCCAGAGCCTTGGCGACACCGTTGGAAGGCTCAGCAATACCTGGTCAACCTCACGGCCCTGGCTTTTAGTGGCATGGCCTCGCACCCTCATGCCCTCGCTCGTCCATGCCCCAGCCTAGCAGGCTGCCCTCGGTTTCACTCTCCCTTCTCTCTCTCCCCCTATAAGCCTACACATTAAGTGAGCAGTGATCAGGGCTTGATAACAGGCCAAGCTTAATGATTAATGTATGCCAAATGCGGCTTATAAGGGCCAACAGATGCCTCAATGATGCCAAAAATTAGTATCCTTGAAAGTGACCATAGATGAGAGATTATGATCTAGAATTGTAGTGCTTGAAGTGCTCTACCGGCATGTCTTTACGGCTCGTCAATTGGAGTCACGGTGAAGAAGTTATGGCAGTTTAAAGTTCAAGTCGATTATAGATCCGTGCCGGATTGGGCAACTGTAGCTGAGGTGACAGAGATGAAATGAATGCACGGGCCTGAAGTGCTCACTTTGTGGAGTGCGTCGGTTTTTTCAGACCAGCGATCGGATTTACGATTGCCAAGATATTGGCCGTTAAAGATTCATCGGGTGCCGGTTCCGTACCAGTTTGATCCGCTCAATCGGTGTGCCATCTAGGATTTTTTTTACTTTGATCGAGTTTTGGAATGTCATGCAGCAACACTTTGGTTGATATGTTGTGCCTGACAAGAATGTTATTTATTGGAGGTTGCTGATAGCAGGAAATGCCCAACAAGGCTATGGCTTAAGCAGATACAAATCGAGGGTCATTGTTCAAATGCAATCACTTATACTTGCATCTAGCTAGCACGCTTGTGGCACTATTCAAGAACTTTTTAAGGTCATCAAAATTCATGATATTGTTAATCGAGGGCTACTGGAGAAAGTTGTTGTGTTTGGCAATGCTTTAATCGGCATGTATGCTAAATGTGGTGCCCAAAAAGGGCCAAGGGCCACCCAAATTAAATCCAAGTGGCCACCTAAGAAGGCAAGCTGGCTGCCCGCCCAATGCTTCGCAATACCTCGGTCGACATTAAGCTATGCATGCCACCCTAGGGCCGCCCAAGTGGGTATGGTTGGAGGCCGCCCACCCAATGAGAAAAGGGCCGCCCACTACGAGCCCTAAGGTGAGTAGGTGTGAAAAAAAAAAAAAAAGGAAGGCATGGGCGTTCAGCAGCGTGGAGAGGCGTAGGGAAGAAGAAATGGCATCGCGCTGGCCAGCTCGGTCCTCAGACGCCCTCACTGCAATGACAAATAATGCTCAGGAGGTCGGGGATCCCATGTTCGGTACCAGTTGCATGGTTTTTCATGCTAGCCAAAATCCAACTGCCACATCATCAAAGCGTTTCCCGCGCCACGTCGGTAGCGCCCGGCGCTACTGCAAGGGGGGAAAGAGCTATAAAAAGTGAATTTTTTTTTGCATGAAGGACACTCTTTTGCATGTGCGTGAAGCAAGAGGGTAAGCGAAGAAAAATCTTTCTCCCTGGATCTCCATCGAAGCAAGAAGAAAAAGAAGCTCTCTCCCTTGATCTCGAATCCAAGAGCTCTCTCCCTTGACCTTCAATCAAAACCAAGCCAAGGGCGAGCTCTCTCTCTCAACAATCAAAACCAAGCCAAGGGCGAGCTTTCTCTCTCAATCTCTAATCCATGCAAGGGCGAGCTCTCTCTCTACCGACCTCGGCAAGGCTCAAGAAAAGGCTTTGCAACCAAGGCACCAAGGAGACTATTCCTCATCGGCTTAGGCAAGGCGATATCATCAAGGCTTGTAAGCAGTCATAGGAGAAGAAATACTTTCGGTATAGACATTGATTGAAGACAAATCCAACAAATAGAATCGACACAATAGGATTTTACTCGTCAGCAGGCAAATTAGTCTAATTATCTCTTTTCGATGGATTGCGGAGCCGTTAACGGCCCAGAGTGATCTATAATGGGAGTTTAAGCTCCTTAACTGTCATTATCATTATTTAATGGTGTCGTTAACGACACTTCTTCTCGATTGCATATCAGTTTCGTCGGTGTTACCAATTTTCAAGTAAGTTTTATGCGTCAACAGTATTATCGAGTAGTTAATTGCTGCTGTATTGTTCGGTGCGACAATTTTTCACTCTCAATTTTTCCACAGCCAGCAGCTCGGTGCTGACCTGGCTCAAGTTTCGAACACATATCCGCCGACACCTGGTGAACCCGAAGCGAAACCGATCCGGGGTGGGAAAATTGTTGAAGCCTATGTCTACACCACAAGAGGCAGCCATGCAATAGATGATGCAGCAGTTTGCGGCATACATGCAACAGCAACAGGTTGCCCCAGCAGCAACATAATTTGCAAGAGCGGATTCGCAAAGCTCGGCAAAGTGTTACCGAAAAGCTGCAAAGGTTTGAGGGCCGAGATATTTCAAAATTTTGCAATTTGTATGAGCAGTCTATGGAAGATAATGGTATTGAAGACCAGGATTCAGTGGAAGGATTTCATCTGATTGCAGTACCAAAACTTAGGGCCCGGATTAAAGAAATTCAAGCAGCTCAAGGACCGAACTGGCAGGATCTAAAGAAGGCGCGGCAAGAGGAATATTTTTTGGAGGAATCTGAACGGGTGACCAGACAGAGTTTTACGAAGTGGGAGCAGAAGAAGGGTAAAAAATTATCTGCACGAGAACTATTGCGAGAGTTTGAAAAGAAGTTTGATCATTTATCGTCAGTAGAACAACGTTCCTTGAAGGATCAAAAGGTGGAATTGTTTATTCAAGCTGCTGATCCACGACTACAAAAGAATTTGGTGCAATTATTGGAGGACCCGGTAGGAGAATTGGGGTTGACATCGGATTGGAAAATATTCTGTGAAGTGGTGAATATGATTGTAAAACGATAGAAGCGAGCTGACAAGTAGATCGTGGTTGAGGTTGTAGATGATGATGAAGAAGAGATTAAAGAGAAGCCGCCCTCTACAATACCCAAAGTGGAGGGGCCTGTTCTTGATGACCTGGTTAAAGGTATTCAAGAACTAAATTTGAATTTTAAAACTGTTAAATTTGAAGGGTTAGCAACAAAGGCGTCTACTTCTAAACCTAAGCAGCAACAGCCACCATGTAAAAATTGGGATCGATGCATGTGGTGCGATAGTGAAGACCACAAGTTTGTGAGAGAGTGTAATGAGTTTGATAAAGCTTATAAGAAGAATGCGGTTTTCTGGAAAGACAAGAAGATTCATCTCAGGGCGATAGGGAAAATGCTCTGCTTGAACTTTGGCAGAGGCAGAATGAAGAAGATAGTGGAGGAAATACAGCATAATGTTGCCCTTGTGGAAGTAGCTACATATGGGCTGCAAGTTTGTGGTAAGGAAGATGATGATGGTACAGGTACAAAGGGCCAGTTGTGGCCATATGCTTTAAAGACAGCAAAAGCAGGTAAGGTAACATATGGGAAGTTACGCCATGTGGGTTATTCAATTCGAGAAACTACTGGGTGGACCAATCCAGTGGATTCTCTTTCAGTATATGCTTATATTGCTAAATCTCAAGCCAATGAAGCTATGGGGGAAGAGAAGCGGAAAAGAGATGAAGAGGTGGATGGGACGTCAAAAAGGCAGACGAGATCCAGCAAACAATAAGAACGAAGAAGTGACAACTCCTAAACCTGCTCCGGAGGTGGTTATGGAAGAGGCTCCGAAGGACAAGAAGCAAGGTAAGCCTAAAGGACCCTTGTATAAACTCAAGTCTGATATTGAACTGGCTACAGATTTGAAGAAAGTTTTTGAAGAACGTATCCTAAATAGTAAAGTGGAGCTCACCTTGGGGGATATTCTTGGAATTGCTAAGCGCGAGTTCCACGAAGAGATCATCGATATTATAAAAAGAAAGTGACAAGTACCGAGTGATCAAGAGTCAGATCCTGTTAAAAGCCAAGTGGTTCGTCACATTGAGGAAATCTTGGAAGACTATGAAGAGTATTTAGCAGATCTTGAAGAAGAAGAGCCAAAGACTGTGGTGGTTCCAAGCCCGATTTACCTGAGGTAAGAAACATGCATTTTAATGACGGTGAAGATGAAGAAGTTATACCCAAGAGTCACTTTTCGAGGACTCATTGGGAAAGAGCAATGACAGAAACAGTGGTAAAGCTTGGCGACATTAAGGAGACGGTCTTAGCCCTCATAGACCATGGTTCAGAAATCAATCTCATGGCAAAGAATTTGCACCAAAAGTGGAAGTGGCCTATTGATGTGGATCACGGGTGGCGAATTCGAGCTACCAACATGCTTCCTAGAGATCTTTACGGTGCATGCACAAATGTTAAGGTAACTATTGGGGATTTCTGTGATAAGCATAACTTTTTTATACAGCAGCATTCCTCCTACCCATAGATTTTGGGACAACCCTACATTACGGCTGTGCGGATGGAAACTAAGGTGCTAGATGATGGCTTAGCCTATGCCAAGGTTCGAAGCCAAGATGGTAAGAAAGCGGTTCAATTTCTAACTGTATGTGTTGATCATGCTAGAAACAAAGACAGTTTACGTGATCGTCCAATGCCAAAGATACGTAAGGAGTTTAAAGAACAAAGATTTGCTCAGGATTTTCTTGGGGCGCCACTATAAAGCGGGACTATGGTGGTGCAAGTGAGGAGAAGTTCTCGCAAAGAGAAACCTTCTCTTCAGGATTTCTAGGGTTGACATTTGAGGGTTCAGTATCTTAAAGGAAATTTAATGATTTAACTAAGTGGGAGAAACAATATGTTTCAAGCATTCAAAGTGACTTGCAGGGGTCTGATGTGCTAGAACCGGATGATGTGATATCAGGAATCTTCGAAGAGATCTCTTATGTTGATACTATGCTAGAGCTTGACGATATCAAGCAGAACAGGTTAAAAAGTGGAACTGAAGTTGTTAAAGTGCACTCAATGGACATGTATGAAAAGTTGGACATATACGAGGCACTTAATTATATTGAGGATGACTTGGATAAAGAAGTTGAAGCACAGGTAGAGACGAAGTACAAGATAGTTGCAAAGAAAGTGAGACCTGTGGCTACACCTCTACCAGAGGGAAATGATGAAGTAATTAAAGAAGCTTCTCGACAGCCTATGCTCAGAAATCCTAAGAACATTGGGCACAAATTCACTAAAGAGACATTGCAGCAGCTGAAGGTGGGAGAAGATGGTTTTCTCAACGAAGAGGAAATCAAGTGTTTTCAAGGTATACTCGAAAAACATGGTAAAGCTTTTTCCTTTGAGCCAAATGAGATTGGGTGTGTGGTTCACTGTTCCTCACATGCCATGGAGCTTACGTCCTATTCCTGTTCCTAAAGCTCACTTGCCAAAGCTTATCAATTTTCTTAATGAGAAGATACAAATGGGAATCTTACAACCATCATGTGCGCCATACTCGAACCGATGGTTCACTGTTCCAAAGAAAAATGGTACTTTAAGGTTTATACAGGATATGCAACCTATTAACAAGGTAACAATCCGCAATGTGGGTACTGGCCCAATTGTGGATGAATTTGATGAGGCTTTTACAGGTAGGTCAATTTATTCTATGGGTGATCTTTATTCTCGATATGATCAATTTCAGTTAGCCTTGGAGAGCAGGGATCTTACTACGATGCGTACACCTCTCGGATTGGTAAGAATGTGCACTCTGCCACAGGGTGCTACTAATTATGTAGCTCATATGATGAACGGCATGAATAAGGTATTAAGGGACTTTATCCTACATGTTACTATGCCTTTCATTGATGATCTACCGATTAAGGGCTGTGAGGAAGTCTCAAAAGATGAAGTAAAAGATCAGAGGGGGTGCCGACAATTTGTTGCTCATTATATTGCTTACTGTGATGCTATTTTATCCAGGCTTGAAGAAGTTAACTTAACACTTTCAGGGCAAAAATCAACTTGTGGTGCCAAAGAGGTTCTAATTGTAGGGCACATGTGCAGTCCAGAAGGTAGAAGGCCAAGTCCGGCTAAAGTTGAAGCTATTCAAAAGATGAAGGAAACGTGCTCTTCGGTTACTGAAGTTCGTCGATTTCTGGGTGCATGTGTGTTCTATCTTATTTGGCTGCCACATTTTGCTCATGTTGCAGAAGTGCTTTATCAATTGCTGAGAAAAGGTAAAAGATTTGTTTGGGAAGAAGTTCACACACGAGCTATGAGGAAATTAAAGAAGATGCTCCTTGAGGCTCCGACCTTGAGGAAAGTCGACTACAAATGCGAAAGGCTAGTAATCTTAATAGTTGACACTAGCTCGACAGGTATTGGATGGGCTATAGGTCAAGATGATGAAGAAGGGAACAGGTATGCGGTTCGATTTGGAGCAAAAGTGCTCAATGCTCGACAAAGAGGATACCCACAAGTTAAGAGAGAACTTTGGGGCGTTGCTACTGCTCTAAGGTCTGATAAAGAATACTTTATTGGAGCTTCAGTCATGGTAGAGACAGATTGCTTGCCACTGATAGGGATGATTGCAAATTGCTCTACTCTAGATATTGCTATGCTACGATGGATAGCCTATATTAAATCTCTTAATCCTGAATTTTGTCATATTGTAGGTAGAGATAATCCTGTTGCAGATATGTTATCAAGAGATAGATTTGAAGATGAAGAAGAGATGCTGACCACAAGTGATGATGTTGGCTTGAAGTTCTATTCGTCTTCTTATCTGCATGCAAATTGTGGAAATATTGCTCATGCTTTTGAGGTATTTTCTGAAGAGTTCTATGAAGGAGACTGGCTTTTGATTGGTCGCTACCTTAGCACTCTTACTAAGCATGAAGGGTGGACGGATCAAGAGTACAAAAAGATAAGGAAGAAAGCTT
This sequence comes from Adiantum capillus-veneris, assembly GCF_014529385.1. Classification (NCBI taxonomy): domain Eukaryota; kingdom Viridiplantae; phylum Streptophyta; class Polypodiopsida; order Polypodiales; family Pteridaceae; genus Adiantum; species Adiantum capillus-veneris. Next base: position 77,846,491 of record NC_140940.1, read on the forward strand.
ACGGCTATTTTCTGAAGGATGGCCATTTATGGAAGCAGCCAAAACGCTCTAAAGGAGTACTGCAGCGGGTTGTTTGTGATAAAGAGACTCAACAGCAGGTTATCAAAGAGTTTCATGAAAGTTTATGGGCTGGACACAGAGGGGTCTGGGCAACTTTTGTCAAGATTAAGGATCGTTACTGGTGGAAAGGTATGTATAAAGATGTGGCTCAGTTTGTGGAGACATGCCTAATATGCCAACAATATTCTAATGTGCGACATCGAGATGGATTGCATCCCACCTATCCACTAGCTATGCACTACAGCTGGGTGGTGGACCTGATTACCATGCCAGTAGGTGTCTGGCAGATGCGTTACATTGTTCTTGCAAGAGAGGATCTTACTAAACAGGTGGAAGGCAGAGCTTTGCGTACCAAATCTACCAGTTCTGTATGCAAGTTCTTGCTTGAGGATGTTATTTCGAGGTATGGATGTGTTGGTAGAATTACTGTCGATAGAGGAGATCTGGATGCAGATGAAGCTCGGGATTTCTTTGCTCGCTTGGGCATTAAATTGGCTCTCACTACAGCATATAATCCAGAGGGTAATGGTAAAAGTGAAAGAGGGCATCTGCCTATTGTTAAAGATTTAGCAAAGGCATGCCAGGGACATATTGGTGATTGGCCTAAACTCCTACCATTTGCTTTATGGGCTGATCGAACTACACATAGTTCTGTTACAGGTTTTATTCCATTTGAGCTAATGTACGGGCAAAAACCCATTATGCCTACAGAGGAAGCGGTTATCTCTTGGACCATAATGCCATGGGAAGAAGGTATGTCTATAGAATATTTGCTTGCATTGCGCATACGCCAACTTGAGAGATGCCAAGAAGATATTGAGCAGGCTAAAGTAATGCTTAAGGAAACAAGGTTGAAGAACAAGGCAACGTTTGATGATAAGCACAGACTATGACCTCGTGATATTAAAGATGGGGATTGGGTCCTTGTATATGACAGTAGCTTGGAGAACCAGTACACTGCTATGCGGAAGATGGTTAAACGATGGTTTGGACCATATGTTGTACTTCATGTTTATAATAATGCGACCTACAAGTTATGCGAGCTTGATGGAACTGAGCTCAAGGTGCCTATTGCAGGGAAAAGAGTTAAGTTGTTTAAGAAATGAGATGGTGAGATTAATATTGGAGACTTCAACATAGATCAACCTTCTGAGGACAATGTTATGTATGCATCAGACGACGAGTCTGATGATTCTCTAGATTTATGCTAAGTCAAAAGAGTTTTTGTTATGCAGTCAATAAGCTTACATGGCTGGCTTCCAGCTGACTTCTTTGGACAATTGATGAAGTATCTTCACATTTTTTTTTGAGATTGGTTCTGCTAACAGAACTTGAAGTAAAGGACTTGACAGCCATTCCGTGTGCAGATAGAGTAAGGCATACTTGAGCTTGACAGGGTTCCTTAAGGAGAGCTTAATGGTCAAGCCGTGTGCATCATTAACTGGAGCACTTGAGTCTGGCGGGGTTCACTAAACAAGTTATCCATGATTGAATGCTTTGAAGATACGACAGATGTGGTTCAGAGATTTTTGATGGGCAGTTACCTAATGATTAAGCTAGGACATTGATGATAGGTTATAAGCCTTATTTAATTTTTCGTAAGTTTACTAATTACGTGAGTCTGATGATGGTAAGGAGCTTAAGGTACCTGTAGCAGATGCAGATTGAAGTGCTATTGGCACAAACCGGAGGCTGTGCAGGTTCAAGAGGGTGAATGTCGTGCAACTCCGCTGCCATGTAGAGAAAAAGATCAGAGAAATGCAAGCTAAGCTTCTTTGAAGCCTACACATTAAGTGAGCAGTGATCAGGGCTTGATAACAGGCCAAGCTTAATGATTAATGTATGCCAGATGCGGCTTAGAAGGGCCAACAGATGCCTCAATGATGCCAAAAATGAGTATGCTTGCAGTGACCACAGATGAAAGATTATGATCTAGAACTGTAGAGCTTGAAGTGCTCTACCGGCCTGTCATTACGGCTCGTTGATAGGAGTCACGGTGAAGAAGTTATGGCAGTTTAAAGTTCAAGTCGATTGTGTAGATCCGTGCCGGATTGGGCAATTGTAGCTGAGGTGACAGAGATGAAATGAATGCACGGGCTTGAAGTGCTCACTTTGTGGAGCGCGTCGGTTTTTTCAGACCAACGAGATCGGATTTACGATTGCCAAGATATTGACCGTTAAAGATTCACCAGGGGCCGGTTCCGTACCAGTTTGATCCGCTCAGTCGGTGGGGCATTCTGGGATTTTTTTTACTTTGACCGAGTTTTGGAATGTCATGCAGCAACACTTTGGTTGATATGTTGTGCCTGACAAGAATATTATTTATTGGAGGTTTCTTATAGCAGGAAATGCCCAACACGGCTATGGCTTAAGCAGATACAAATCGAGGGTCATTGTTCAAATGCAATCACTTATACTGGCATCTAGCTAGCACGCTTGTGGCACTATTTAAGGGCATCAAAATTCACGATGATATTGTTAATCGAGGGCTACTGGAGAAAGTTGTTGTGCTTGGCAATGCTTTAATCAGCATGTATGCTAAATGTGGTGCCCAACAAGGGCCAAGGGCCACCCAAATTAAACCCAAGTGGCCGCCTAAGAAAGCAAGCTGGTTGCTCGCCCAATGTGGCCGCCCAATGCGTGCTTTTTCATGCTAGCCGAAATCCAACTGCCACGTCATCAAAGCGTTTCCCGCGCTATGTCGGTAGCGCCCGGTGCTACTGCAAGGGGGGGAAAGAGCTATAAAAAGTGATCTTTTTTTTGCATGAAGGACACTCTTTTTCATGTGCGTGAAGCAAGAGGGTAAGCGAAGAAAAAGCTTTCTCCCTCGATCTCCATCAAAGAAAGAATAAAAAGAAGCTCTCTTCCTTGATCTCGAATCCAAGAGCTCTCTCCCTTGACCTTCAATCGAAACCAAGCCAAGGGCGAGCTCTCTCTCTCGAAAATCGAAACCAAGCCAAGGGCGAGCTTTCTCTCTCAATCTCTAATCCATGCAAGGGCAAGCTCTCTCTCTATCGACCTCGGCAAGGCTCAAGCAAAGGCTTTGCAACCAAGGCACCAAGGAGACTATTCCTCATCGGCTTAGGCAAGGAGATATCATCAAGGCTTGTAAGCAGTCATAGGAGAAGAAATACTTTCGGCATAGACATTGATTGAAGACAAATCCAATAGATAGAATCGACACAATAGGAATTTCCTCGTCAGTAGGAAAATTAGTCTAATTATCTCTTTTTGATGGATTGCGGAGCCGTTAACGGCCCGGAGTGATCTGTAATGGGAGTTTAAGCTCCTTAACTGTCATTAGCATTATTGAATGGTGTTGTTAACGACACTTCTTCTTGATTGCGTATCACTTTCGTCGGTGTTACCAATTTTCAAGCAAGTTTTATGCGTCAACAGTATTACCGAGTAGTTAATTGTTGTTGTATTGTTTGGTGCGACAATTTTTCACTCTCAATTTTTCCACATCTAGCAGCCCGGTGCTGACCTGGCTCAAGTTTCGAACACGTATCCCCCGACAACGTGAATTTTAATGCACAAGTTGAAGTTCTAAACTTTGAAACTCGTGATGTGAATAAGTATAGGGGTAGAACCTCGGTTGTAAGAATCGAGAATTGATTTATAGGACCCTTTTGTATTTATGCATCTCCCTAAAGATGCTATGTATCTTTTTGGTTTTCTACAGTTATAAAAATTTGATTTTGATATGACTCATATTGTTTTGGGGTCATAATGTTTGAGTTTGAGTCTTGATTTTATCATTCTAACTAACTTGAGTGATGGGGTGTGACTCACATCTTACCTCAAGGGATATGGGCAGATATACTCTCCCACCTTATAATGGAGGACCATCTTCAAATAGGAGTGGACATGCAAAGACTTATCACTACCACACATAATGGGGAAGTGAAGAAAATATTAATATCCATGATTTTATTGTACCTAATAAATTTTGAGGTTGGTGCCATTATGTTGCAAGAAACCCCGAGTTTAGACCACCTGAACATAAACCCTCACCCATTAGGAGTATCGAGTGGATACAATCCAAGTTGGAAAAGGAGATTGTTATCCAAAAGGAAATTCTTTTGAACTTACCTTAAGACCGACAAAGGAAACATGGATAGCTAGGAACATACTACCCTTAGTAATGATGTTTCAACATTTTCATGTTCAATGTATGGGGCCGTCAATGTCAAACCAATGACCAACATTCCTTTAGCTCGGTACCTTGCAAATGTTCTTTGACTTATTTGGAAAGTCATTAATCCACAATCCTTGCCATGTAAAAGTCTTCTACAATGCCTATAACAGACCCCAGTGCCTTGCAAATTGTGAAAATATACACAACTCAAATGGGTGGGACACACCGGATGTGTTTCCAAAAGAATCTGCTTACTTTGATGACTACTTTGAGTACAAGAAGACAACAATTCCCAGCGAAATGGGAGTACTTGTAACTAATCAATCCCTTACTCAACAATGGTATGACTCACATGCTAATGAAGATATGTTTCAACCAAAGATAAAAAAGGATTATTGGGATCACCCATTTGATACACTCAAAGAATGGGATAGCTATGCTTCATTGGTGGAAGGATGTCATAATGGAAATTACGGGGTGTACTATGTCAGATCCACTAGGATTTATTAGAACTTTTAAGACATTTTGTAGACTTTTTGCAACCCCAAAGTTTTGTGATATATAAATTGGATTGATTTATTCGTTATTCTTTCTCCTATTCTCTCTCTCATCTTATCTTCAACTATCTATTCTATTTGGCTTAAAGAACTTCGGGCGGATTAAAATATTGTACTAAGTGTGACCTTAGTTAATATGCCTCCTAGAGGAAATGCGATTGCTGCTAACACAAATGCACCTATTGTTCCTGAACACACCATCATATCGATGCTATGCTTCGCAAGTCTCAACATGGAAACTTTAGCGGAGAAGGCAAAGATATAGGCAAAATTCTTGAAGATTGGATTGAGCGCATGGATGACTGGAGAGACCATTGCACAGAAAATAAAGTTGATCCTAATGCTGCAACTTGGGATTACCTTAAAACCCAGCTCAAGAAGAACTATCAAAACAAAGTTTACCATTCAGACCGTATGAATGAGTTTCTTGACTGTACTCAAGGACCAAAGATCTTAAGTTATACCATCAACATTTCTTAACCCTTGTCAAGTATGCTCCAGCAGGGAACCTAGAAACTTCAACCCGAATCGGAATTTTGGAAATTTTAGACATAGACCGTCTACAATTCAGAGGAACTTCAATTAGCAGAACTTAAACCAAATTCAGAGACAACCTCAAAACCAAGGGAACTTTAGACCGGGCAATCCACCTTTTGTCCGGAATGGACCGCCTGCCAACAATAACAACAATAGAAATGTTAACTGTCAATCTTGTCCAGGAGGAGGAGGAAATCAAAGACCTCAAGGAAGACCTCAAGTCAGCAAAGCTCAGGGGGCTAGAGGCAAAGGAAATCAGGCTAATGCATATGCTCATGCTCCAATTGAACATCAGGGAGTGAATGAATAATTTTCAGTAATTCAAACCCCAGTGGAGTATCAAGGTAATCATTTACTTTATTGATTGATTTAGGGAGTACACATTCTTTCATACCTCTTAAGTGCTTCAGAAATCTCATTTTTTTTGAACACCCTGATACAGACCTTACAATGGAATTAGCTATGGGTAGGAAGGTTAAATCTTCTACTTCATTGGATAACTTGAAATTTTTTTGGATGGTCACAATACGTTTGCAAACTTCAGAGTCTTACCCATAGGGATCTATGATGGAATCCTAAGAATGGATTGGCTTAAAGCCAATGATGCTCATGTCCTAAACTCCATGCTTGGTAGAGGGCTAAGAGCTCCTCCCCTATGCAAATGCTTCCGCAACTCTAATGTATATTGAAAATTGTATAAAGGTGTAAATTGTATATTTTGTGCATAGACCCTCGAGGAGGGGTATCTCCTACCGCTTCTATGACATGAAACAAAAAGCACTGTTTATGCACGCACCTGATCATAAACACATCGTGTACATAAATCAGTGTGTTAAACATGATGAAATAATCAACGTGTACATAGACCCTCGAGGAGGGGTATCTCCTACCGCTTCTATGACGTGAAACAAAAAGCGCTGTTTATGCACGCACGTGATCATAAACACATTGTGTACATAAATCAGCGTGTTAAACATGATGAAATAATCATGAGGAAACTTATACGCACTCGATAAATCCATACATACACTCGTATATGAAAAACTAATCACCGAGAGGGTATCTACTAAGAAAAATGACATAGAGATAGAGATGATGATGGCTATGGGGTTTAGAGATTCTCATCGTGCTTTAGAATTGATTAAGGGCTATCTCACAGTCTTCTTGCTTTGCCTCCAGAGAGTGGTGATGAGAGCTACATAGAGATTTTCACCACGAGAGATTTTGGAGAGCGTGTACGCCGTGAAACGCGAGAGGATATAGTAAGCAAGTAGAGAGTGAGTATCCTTCTTCTTCTTCTTCTTCTTGTAAACAAGAGAGAAGAGCTTATGGATATGGTGATGAAGAGCTTACACCACTCTGTATAATAGGTATATATTGCCTTGCGGTAGTAGATGCAACTAACGACACTGAAAACTGAGACTTGCAGGTGATTATATAGGCATTCGGCAAAGCTGGAGTGAGCCCCAAGCCAGCTACTACTAGCACTACCTCTTCTGCCTAGAATAGTGCAAGCTTTTGGGCAGTTTGAGAAAAACATGGCACAGCTTTTGACAGTCAACTCTCCCACTTACCATTCAATTTTTATAGTAAAACTAACTAATTGAACAATATCCGGCCAACTAATAAAACCGTGACTAAACTATACCGTACCATGATGTCCCGACATTTAATTATGATTTTTTCATGCTGTCCTAATGTATTTATGATACTGCTTTTTATAAAATTAATACCCGTTTAATCCGGTTTTTCTCTCTGTGTGGTCATTTTTAAATTCAACGAAGACTAAAATCAATATTTTCATATTTAGGTTATCCTAAAAAGCATATTGCTTTTCAAAAATTTCAAAAGGCACGAAAAGCTAAAAATACCTCAAAAAGAAAAATTTTCTAAAATTGAACCACAAGTTCCCTTGTCCACTGAAATAAGAAAGTGGACTCCCTTTTCACTAAAAAGCACCAAAAATCATGAAAAGCTAAAAATAGTGTGACAAGCGATTGAAAAGTAGATTTTTACAAAATTGTACCATAGCTTCTCCAAAACTCATAGGTTAAGGATCTGACGCTATTTACAAAAAAGCGCTTAAAAGCATGAAAAAACTAAAAATAGCGAATTTTCTGAAAAGTGAATGAAACGTCTGTCTGACCTATTGGAACATGGAAATTTTTACTTTAGAACCTTATAATACTTTCGATCAAGCATCTTAAATCAAAATTTGACAAAACAGACATTGGAATCAAGTTTTCTTATTTTTAAAAGAAACCCAAAATTTGGGAATCTTACAACATCTTTATATGAGACATATTCCACATGTGGAGAATCTGAATCTCTGGAACTGACATTGGCACCGTTATTTCAAAACTCTCAATTGTTTTTGCTAAGATGCCTCTCGTTATTGGTAGGGCCTCATGATTTCATCACTTGTTCAAATCCCCTTAATACCCAAAAAAAGAAATGTTGGTATTGAAATGTCAAAAATATGAGGTTATTGAGAGATGGAAGGTTGATTGGACATAAGTACTTCATAGATGCATGGTAAATGTTACATCCTAGTCAACATAACTAATGCTAAAAATAAAGATACATACAATGGAAAATTAGTTAGGAGAGAGAAAACATGGTACATGCACAAATTCATGATGTAAGATTTAGTGCTAATTACTTTACTTGAAAAGAATTTATAGTACAAAGAAAATAATAAGGAATGTTCTAAGGAATATTGAGACAACTTTGGTGAGACTTCAACCCTTAAGAGCTATGCAACGAGAGTGTAGCTTTTCATGTGGGTGCCCTATGAGTCTCAATTAAAGGCTATGGTGGAGATACATAATCAATTAATGGTGTTTAGGTTGAGTGATATTTCATGACACCATGCAACAAAATGTTCAAGGACATATCATATGTATAGAGTGGTTAACATCGTGGTTGCTACTAATGGTGTTAAATGATGGATGATCGTGATGAAGATTGTAACACTGGACAAACTGAAAGGTTTTTCATTTATGGGCCTTAACTAATATTTTCTATAAATAACATAAGTGATTTTTGAAATGAAAGCTAGTAGATAGTTATAGGCTAGTGAAATTTAAAATTTCAGATTAAGTCCAAGTACACATACAAACAAGGTAATTCATTGCTACACTAGGCACCAATATGAAACAATAAACATCATGACTTAAAGAAACTTACTTTAAGTAACATTAAATATTTAAGGATGCACAAACTACTGTAGAGGTGCCCTATATGATAGATATTTGAAAAACTCAAGAACACTAATGGTGATGAACTATCGAGTGTATGTACAAAGAAGACAATATAACTTCAATTTGATTTCTCTATTATTAAAGTGTTTAAGAACGCTAGAAAAATAAAATTTGATTATTTACAATGGTTTCTTCTCTCCACAAATTTGGTGGCTGATTTTGTGCAACTCTGAAGAGATTAGCATTGACAATGAGTGGAGGTTTTGCAAAGCTTATGGGTAGTAGAGAATTATGAGCAGGAGTCAAAATTAGAGCAAATTAGCAAGTCTTGGGAGAAAATTTAATTAGGAGAGAGAATCTGAGCCATTGCAGAGAAAGGTGTCAAAGAAGCACGCTATAGATTAGCATAAAGGTCTGCAAATTAGTTCGAACTCAAGCAAGGAAAGTGAAGTCAAAGATCTATAAAAACTAGGAATCGTATAGTGTACAGGAATTGGGGCAGCTTGGCTACTCTAGAGTGGGTAAAATATCAACAACTAGGGAGACTGAAGGCATTCCAATCAAAAGGTAAGCAAAACAAGGTGAGTAGGCATTAAAGAGAAGCTAAAGTAATTCACTAGCATAGTTTTTTCTTACTCATAACAACAATTTTGAAATCGAGCAAATTTGGGAGATTGAATTCAGGATTTACGGGTCAAGAAGATCAAGAGCAAGATTTGAATAGAGCAACAAAAGAAGAATCCTAAAAAAAAACCTCTCTACCATCAATACTTTTGATTTGTTAAGGTCGCATAGACAACACATGCTAGAAAGATATGATGAGTGCATGGATGCATGTGTATGCAATGCATGAGAGGGAAGAGGGGAAGAGCAACACTCTATGAGTGGAGTAGGCCTCTCAAGAGAATAAGTGAGAGTGCTCCTTATTCATGTATATGTATGATGAATAAGGGTAAGTGTGGTGGATGTCAAACACCAAATGTATAGCCTTGGAAAAAGCCATGTTGCCTCTACCCCAACAACCTCCCATTTAAAGGTGAAAGTTCCAATAAGTGGTCGATCCTATCAGCTAGGATACTAATATGTACAAGAAAATAGGTGATAGACTCTCTCAACCTATACCCATTGACTAGCTCAATCAATCTACATGCAGTCATATCGGCTCTAGTGATAGGTGAGCGTGCATATCCATGCTAGAGCCTACATGAAAATCCCACAAACATCTCTGTATGATATGCATAGCTCCACAATGCATCATGCTAGTGTCACCCATCATACAACAGAAAAACCCTTCTAAAAATGCTCCCACTCTAGCTGTTAGGTCGAGCCTATACACTAGTAGGTCGTACATGAGATGCCCAAACGGTGATAAAATTCACATAAACCTAGCTATACTATCCTCCTTAGTGCTATTTTTAATGCTATCTATATGCATTGTATTATCAGCACTTCTCACCACATATAGTTGTGTCATGCTTGACACTTGGATGGCTACATCACTCTCATCCATAGGTGAAACTATGCATCCTGGTATCAACTCATTAGCCTCTTGCATGAGCATATCAAGGAACTCCATGTATGTCATTTTTTCTCTACCTCTGTTTACACAAAATTTGACAACACTTGTTGTGTCTCATTGGAGAAAACTAGCTCCAACTCTATATCTGCAAAGTCCACTATCATGTCCAACATAGCTACATGCTCTATTTCTTGAGCATGCTAGAGCTTACTCATGAAGGAGATATGTCTCGTCTCTCACTCAATGCATTCCAACAGAAAATTAAGAATATGTCATCCCGTACCTTAGATACATGCATAGGATATACAAGCCACACTGTGAGCTCCCTTGGCATGTAAAAAGACTACTCTCCAAGCAGTATTCAACACTCACAACTTGCTAGCTATATCACTAAAACAAAACTCTATCTTAGTTGAGGAACATAACACATATGTCATAGCATATAGGATGCACCACTGGGTGATGACAAGAAAACATATCTTGCACTAGCAATGTCAAATGCCAATCCATCAGCCCGGTGTGCATGACCAAATCTCCCACCAGAAAAGTGCTAAACCACTCACAATGTGATGTGACATGGAAAATTGTATCCTTGTCTAGAAAACAATGGAGAGAACTAACACCTCTCAAAAACATGTAATCAAGAGGAACTCTAAAGGTAAATGTAACATCATTGTCATTGGAATATGAAGCCACTCTTCTAGCATGTGTCCAAACTATATCTTCATCTTGCATACATCACTACTTCTACCTTGTAATATGAAATAGTGGTGCCTAATGTGTCGTGTGTGACCACAATGCCAACATTGCATATATCGATAACTACGAGACCGTTGTCTCTCATGAATCATCTCACTTTCAACTCTAAACTATCACACATGTCTACTATATGGGTGTCAAGAAATCAAAACTATGACATCTCAGGAGAAAACCGACAAAGTCTCCCCTATAAATTGAGAAAACACTCAAGAAAATATCAACCATAAATTGTGCCAAAATGGCAACAAACTGGGAGATCATTTGGCAACTACATCAATCCTAACCATGATCAACTACATCAAAACCAATGCTCGCATATGCGTAAAATAGCTCTAGAATAAGTATACATCATAAAGTCCACAATCTACAAGCATAAACAACATCACTAAACCAAGTGAGCCCAATCTAGGACAAACAACTCAATCATAACCATGATCAACTACATCAAAATCAATGCTTGCATATGCGTAAAATAGCTCTAGAGTATACATCATAAATTCCACAATCTACAAGCAGAAACAACATCACTAAACCAAGTGAGCCCAATCCAGGACAAATAGCTCAATCATAGCCATGATCAACTACATCAAAAACAATGATGGAATATGTGTAACATAGCTCTAGAATAAGTATACGTCATAAAGTTCACAATCTATGAGCATAAATAGCATCACTAAACCAAGTGAGCCCAATCTAGGACAAATGTAAAGTTCATAACCATATATGCAAGTAGTGAGTAAGTAGTGCTCAAAATGCATCCCATAAGAAAATTTCCTGTAAGGATTTGACAATGGTGTTAAATTGTAGAACCTATAAAGCCCGTGAATACTTGTAGGCTATATGAGCATATGCAAATCTCACTCCTACGAGAGTGGATACAAGAACACTAAATGTGTGTCCAACCTGACAAAGCTTGTCAAAGTGAGAGTCAAAAACGTGATCACTATCAAAGCAAGGGTCACACTAGACCACTAAACCATAATAGAGTAAGTTGCAGATATGCACAAAGCATGGCATGATTCTAGGAAAAATCTAGTAGAGTTTCTCCTACAATTTGAGCAAAACTCTCCAAAATCTAACCAAAATTGCATACACCATGAACTGACACTCATTATCTCTGTAGAAAATCCACATGTGGTGTACATAGACTACCAAAATCCTAGCAATCTTGCTTACTCTTGAATGAGTGTCTTTGTGAATAAGTGTGCCTCTAAAAAATCTGTGTAAGCCTATGAAAGCTACCACTTGCGAGTTGTAACTAGCATGTTGTATCTGCATATGCATACATAGCATAAAACTTCTCAAAATCGTGCTAAAATACTCACTAGAGTGACCCACATAGTCATATATGAGCACAACACCTATGTAGCATAATTTGCTAGAAAAAGGAAGTAACCTGGTAATCAATTCCATAGAGAGTGTGCTCATCCATGCCAAAACCAAGCAAAGATCCAATGTCACTCTCTCTCTACCTATATTCTGAGGTTGCTGAGTCGATGTCAAAGCTGGGAACTGATGTTCATTTATCATCAAGTTTCATTAAGCTTTTCAATTGGTTAAGTGGGTTTGACCATCCGGTGAATCTAGATAGTGGTTCTCCAAGGAGCCTAGAGTCAAAAACATTGACTGTGTAGGGAATAGTAAGCTATTTGTTGACCATAACTGTTAGCTCATGTGTGATTTTCACATGACACCAAAGAGAGAAAATGTTATAAATGATGTGTTCCATCTTTGGTATAAAGGGTTCTTGCTGATTCATAATGATTTTTGAGTTATAGCCAAAACAGTGTTCCTACCGCCTCTATGACGTGAAACGAAAAGTGCTTTTTATGCATGATGTGATCATAAACACATCGTGTGCATAAACAAGCATGTTAAACATGATGAAATAATGATGGGAAAAAACCATACGCACTCTGTAAATCCATACATACACTCGTATATGACAAAAGAACCACCGAGAGGGTATCTACTCAAAAAAATGACATAGAGATAGAGATGATGATGGCTATGGAGTTTAAAGCTTCTCACCATGCTTTATAATTGATTAGGTACTATTGAAAGGCTTTTTTCTTTGCCGCAAGAGAGAGGTGATGAGAGCTATATAGAGGTTTTCACCACGAGAGCTTATGGAGAGCGCATACACCGTGAAACGAGAGAGGAGATAGTAAGCAAGTAGAGAGAGAATATCCTTCTTCTTCTTCTTCTTCTTCTTCTTCTTCTTCTTCTTCTTCCCGTATACGAAAGAGAAGAGATTATGGAGATGGTGATGAGAATCTTGCACCACTCCGTATAATAGATACATATAGCCTTACAGTAGTAGACGCAACAGACGGAACTACAAAGGATTGCAGGTGATTTTATAGGCACTGCAAAAAGTAAAGTTGGAGTGAGTCCCAAACCAACTACTAGCACCCCCTTCTCAGCTAGGAGCAGCTCCATGATTTTTGGAACTTTTCTACAAATATGTCTTTGCTTTTGGTGGTCAACTCTCCCACTTACCATTCAATTTTTATAGTAAAACTGACCAATTGAACAGTATCTGGCCAACTAATGAAATCGTGTGCCGCACCATGATGACTTCCCCTTACTGCCCAGGCGTATTTACGATATTGCTTTTTATAAAAATAATTTTCGTAAAAATCTTGTTTGGTCCCGTTTTTGCTCGGGTGGTTGTTTCTTTAAATCCGACGGAGATTAGAAATAATATTTTTAAGTTTAGGTCATCCTAAAAAGCACATTGCTTTTCAAAAACGTCAAAAAGCACGAAAAGCTAAAAATACCGTAAAAAGAAAAAAAGAAAATTAAAATTTTCTAAAATTGAACCATGGGTTCTCCTTGTCCACTAGAATAAGAAAGCGGATTCGCTTTTTACTAAAAAGCACTAAAAATCATGAAAAACTAAAAATAGTGTGAAAAGCACTCAAAAAGTAGATTTTTACAAAATTGAACCACAGATTCCCTAGAACATGTAGATTAAGGACCCGACGTTTCTTTTTTGCAAAAAAGAACCTAAAAGTATAAAAAGCATGAAAAAGTTAAAAATAGTGGATTTTGCAAAAATTGAACCAAATGTCCGTCTATGCCTTGCTTTTTACTTTAGTACCTTACAACTGTCAATCAACACCATATTAGTGAATTTGAGAATTTCCCAATTCCCACTTTCAAAAGAAGTGTAATATTTGACCACGTGGCCAAATCTTAGCCAAAGTTTTGCAAGCATGGTTTAGAAGATATTTTCAAGTACTACCTTGCAAAAGTCTTTTGCCTTGGAAAACAATTTCAGGTTTGTCTATATGACCAAATCTTCAAGACATTGGTGATTCCCAAACTGGCTCTGAAGTTTCAAACTCTCGAATATGTTGTTAATCAGCAATCTTAAATCAAATTTGACAAAATAGATATTGAAAGCTTATTTTTTTATTTTTAAAAGAGACCAAAAATTAGGGATCTTATAGTTGTTTTGTTCACAACTCACAAACCGTTATGAATCAATCTAAACCCTTTAAACCAAAGATAAAACACATCATTTAGAACATTTTCTCTCTTCGGTGTCGTGTGAGAATCATGCACGAGTTAAGAGACATGGTCCAAAAATAGCTTGCTGCCCGGACAAGTCAACATTTTGAACCCCAGGCTCCTTAGAGAACCACTATATAGATTCACCGGATGGGCAAACCCACTTAGTCAATTGAAAACCTTGATACAACTTGATGATGAAAGACCCTCTCTTCTATTCCTTGCAATTAATGGTATTCGAGCCACGGGTACAGTAGCTTTGCATGATTACATGTTGTCAAAATTGAGTTGTTATATCATGTTTAGTTTTTGGTGGGACTTGTTTTATGCATAAAAATCTCATGTCTTAACACTAGAATGGTAACAGGACACTTTTATGTCCTTGGACACTTTTGTGTCCTATTAAGTGACCATTTTGCTTGAATTATTTGAAGAGTATGAAAATGAATTTCTAGGTGCTACATATCCACAAAGTTGCCTTATGAGCTGAAAAAAACTTAGCATTTTGTTTTGAGTATCGATCTCACTATTAACCTTACTCTTGCACAACATTTTTGAACCTAAACTGTGTGAAAAAACGGGTCCTGTTTTTGGCTTTTTTTCAATTTTTGGCAACTATACCACTCTAAACTTCATGTTTGTGAGGTTTAGATGGCTAGACGTTAGGCCTTCATAGTTCTCAACATGTTTTGATGCTTGTAGGGAGAGCTAAGTGTTAAAATTGAAAGTTATGACCAATTTACAAGAATTGCATAATCCTGTTTTTTGGCCAAAATTATCACTTTTATGATTGACTGTTAAGGGCCATGTGTGTGGACTCCAATTGACTGCAATGGATATGTCAAACTCCAACTGTGGGAGTTGGTTCAGTGTGAATAGGATTTGTGGTTAAGGGCTGAGATTCCCTCATGGATTATGGTTGTGATTTTTATGGTAGAATCCGGTGTGGCTCTTGGTTTTTTTAATAGATATGGTTATACTGCCAAAATTTATGCAGACATGTTATGTTCTAAAGTGGTTATGCATGATTGGTTGTGCCTCACCCAAGTTGGGTAGAGAGCTCACCCATTTGATGTGATTGGATTATGGTGTATGGTTTTGGGATTGGATCATAAAGTGATTTGGATGGTTTATGCTAGACGTGTAAGGGTAGATAGAGACCCTTTACATTCTAGCTGCTTAGAAAAGATTTTTTGTGCATATGGAAGTTGCTATTGTGACTGGACTCATGTGCTATGTTTCTCATGGCAGTGTCGCTACAAAACTAGGTCCACCTACATCGCTTAGCCTTAGATAAAAGGGTCATTGACCTGGGGCTTTGCTGGATCAGGGGTGTTGCTAGGTCTTCTTTTTTGTTAGGCTCATCTACACGGTTAGTGCGTCGGGGTTTGAATGACCTACATGGAAACATGGTTATCAAGGGATACAAGGGAACTCTTTTACTTACAAATCGGGGCCAAAGTCTTTGCCATGCCAGGGAACACAACTTGTTGGAAGAGTGTTGACCGTAGTTACCTTACCCATCACCAAGAACCCTTCCGTCAATTATTTATTTACCTTGACAATAGTCCAAGAGACTGGTTTGCCAACCTCAGGCTACTCCAACTCAGAATGTGGTTAGGTCTAGAAGATATGTTCTACTACTTGGCAATGTGCTCACAAATGTTAACACTAGAATGGTAACCTAACAGGACATAAAAGTGTCCTTTCAGGGTTTTGGGAAAAATTTCCAAAACCATAGTAGATCCACTCATTTTGAAAAATCCTTTCATGAGCTTATATTTCAATAACTACTACATATGGAAAAAATGAGAAACTTGTAATTTTTCTCATCCCTTGGTCACTACAAGCCTCCAAAGTTGATGGACCAGTGCATTTTTCCCAAAACAACAATTTCTTACGGTTGATTGCATATAAATAAGAGTGGAGATTTTTGTAGGACATGATATAAAATGCCCCGTTAACTTCAATGGGTTGGTGACCAAAAAATATGGTTGCTTTTACCTCACTAATTTTTTTTTTGGGCAAAAAAAATAGGTACAAAAAAGTTGCATTTTCGTCATTCTGCGGACCTATCATCAAAGTTTCTATAGTCACGCTCAATACAGATACTATATACATGTTTTCTTAGTTCCCTTTGGGCCTCTGGATTCAAAAGGAGCCATGGAGCATGTCAAAAGGATAATGGATCTCTTACAATTGGAACCTTGGGGCCAATGATAAAGTGCTAAATACAGCAAACATGAAAAAACTGGGTTTAGCATTATGACCTCTAGAAACCCATAGAAACTACTCAATATATAGCCAAGTTTGTAGTCTATGATTAGATATGGTCACTACCTACAAAATACACACAATTGGCCTAAGAAACTAGAAATATTGAGAAAGTTATACTTGCTACTCTAAAATGTATCGTATTCTTCAGCAATCAAAAAACTCAACCATCATCATATACTATGCTTTATAGCATATTAGGTCCCCCAAAACTCAAGCAAGATTATATTTATGTTATACATTACACTTACACAATAAAAATTGAATTTGGGTATCAAGAAAGCCACCAAAAAAATCATAAAAGTGCTAATTTTGGCCAAAAAATAGGATTATGCAATTCTTGTAAATTGGTCATAACTTTCAATTTTAACACTTAGCTCTCCCTACAAGCATCAAAACATGTTGAGAACTATGAAGGCCTAACATCTAGCCATCTAAACCTCACAAACATGAAGTTTAGAGTGGTATAGTTGCAAAAAATTGAAAAAAAGCCAAAAACAGGACCCTTTTTTTCACACAGTTTAGGTTCAAAAATGTTGTGCAAGAGTAAGGTTAATGGTGAGATCGATACTCAAAAAAAAATGCTAAGTTTTTTTCAGCTCATAAGGCAACTTTGTGGATATATAGCACCTAGAAATTCATTTTCATACTCTTCAAATAATTCAAGCAAAATGGTCACTTAACAGGACACAAAAGTGTCCTGTTACCATTCTAGTGTTAAGGATTGCCGAAGTTGCCAAGAAGTTTGAAACTCTTGCAACTGTCATAGAAAAAGAAAAATTAGAAGATAACTATCGCATGAGAGGTCTAAGAGAATACTCAGTTGTGAGAGTTAAAAGAATATTTAGAAAATTGCCATTGAGACACTAGTAATATTGTAATAGATTCATAAAAATCAAATTTTGATGAAGAAAAAATACATAGACTCAGTTTTGATTCACATGTGTACTAAGCTTTCTCTCTCCTTATCTCGTTTTTAGATGGACCTTCTTAATTGTCTAGATGAACTCTCAAGTGACTTTGCACAAAGGGTCTTTTTCAATTACATAGTTGGATTCAATATTCATTGGGGACTTGAAGTGGTTTGAGCTTCAAAGGGGGCTAGAGATTCCCTTGTTCCAAACACTTATGTAGCATGGAAGTTGTATGTTGAAGCCCAACCTGAACATCGAGCATAAGTGCCTGATAGGCATATGACTGATCCACAACTTTGGGTTAAGTAAAAGATCCAAGAAGGTGACGTCAAAGTACAGGGATATTTTCTTTACCTTAACTTGTGCTTGCTTTTGGACATACAAAGTCGAGAGATCATTCTTAGTAAGAAGGCCCTCATGCTAAACTAAAGATAGGGCTTTTGTGAAAAAGTCATAATCCAAATTTGAAAGAATTCAAATGGTGGCAACCGATTCTATTATGTACCCCACGACTGGTTGAATAGAGTCTACCGACCCATTCTCAAATACAATCCTCACAATGTCACTATTACCTTTGATCAGTACGAGAAGTCTAGATGCATTAATGAATTTTCTCAAGCACATCCAATGACAGTGAGCTCGAGTAGATATTTCTTTAAAAATGATGTAAATGAACAGCATGCTTATGTAAACGTTTTTAATGCAATACCACCCATGGATGTATCTCGAGGGAAAAAATGGTACGAAAAGGAAGACGGGAATCTCAATACACAAGTTGAAGTTCTAAAATTTGAAACTCGAGATGTGAACAAATATAAGGATAGAACCTCGGTTGTAGGAAACAAGAATTGGTTCATAGAGCCCTTTCATATTCATGTATCTTACTGAAGACACTATGTATCTTTTTTGGCTTTTACGATTCTAAATATTTGATTTTTATATGATTCATATTGTTTTGAGGTCATAATATTTGAGTTTGGATATTTGGTTTTATCATTCTAACTAACTTGAGTGATGGGGTGTGTGTGTAGATGAGTGACACCTTACCTCAAGGGATATGGACAAATATACTCTCCCGCCTTATGTTGGAAGAGCATCTTCAACTAGGAGTGGAAGTGCAACGGCTTGTCACTACCATGCGTAACGGGGAGGAGAAGAAATTTTTACTGTCCATGGGTTGTATTGTACCAAATACATTTCGGGATTGGTACCATTATGCTATAGAAAAAGCAGAGTTTAGACCACCAAAAGGTAAATCCTCACCCATTGGGAATATCAAATGGATCCAATCCAAGTTAGGAAAGGAGATCTTTGTCACTAACCAGATGTTGTACATATAATGTTATGAACTTACCTTGATACCGATAAAGGAAATATGGATAGCTAGAACATACTTCCGTTAGTAATGGCTACCGGATGTTTCAACATTCTCATGCTCAATATATGGGGCCGTCCATTAGAAAATTTTAGAGGTCTTTTGGAGGACCTTTTAGTAGAGAGAGAAAAAAGAGTTCCTCCAATGAGAGAAGGGCCAACGTTACATAGAAAAATAGATTGATATTAATAAAAATATGAAAAAGGTATCACCTACTCATTCAACAATTCAACGATTTTGAAAACGGTCACCTTTTCATCAAATGTGATTTTCTTTTTCACGAGGTCGGCGCCGCTCATTCAATATGGCCTTATACATCATTCAAATTTTTAAAAATATAAAAAATTTAGATAACGTCAAAATCTAAAAATTTGGACACTACCAATGTGTTCGAAACGCCCAATACCTAAAACCGACTGTCTACTTGCCCTGTTCTAACACCCAGAGAGGGAGAACTGCCAAAAAACCTCTAAAAGGAGATTGTAGTAGAACGATGCGCGAGGGGCACTCTAAATTTTTGTGAAATGGCCTCTATGCGACATTCTGCTACTTCTCCATTTTATGGGTTTATATATATATAAAGAACTTTATATACTTTAATTTAAACTATGTATATATATATATATACATACATACGTACATAATTCTTATCCTCCCTCTCTCTCTCTCTCTCTCTCTATATATATATATATATAGATAGATAGATAGATATAGATATATATATAGCCAGGGACTAAAGGTGTGCACTTAGAAGCTACAATTGGACAGAATGAAGCATTTTCTTTGCTTCTTTTTTCTTTGTTTGGCCTTGGCTGTCTTAGAGTAAAGTTGTTTGGACTTTAGGGATCACAAGGTAAGCACTAGGTTTGGAAATCAGTGATTGAAGATTGCATCCCAAGTAAGTACCCTTTCCTTATCTCTATTTAGCCAACTGACTATGCAACACAACAAACCCTATTTATGCATGTAATGTAGATAGGAGGTTTCTTAGATTAAGAAGCAACTACACATGCATTTTTGTGGTAAGGTATTATGATGCAACTACTCAATAGAGAAACTTGTTGGATCCTATCATTCATAATCGTGATACAAGAATTTCATATCTCAACTAGGAGCAACTACACATGCATTTTCATGGTAAGGGATTATGATCCAACTACTCAATACAACAACTTGTTGGATTGTGTCATTCGTCACCATGATACAAGAATTTCATATCTCAACTAGGTCTACATCTTCCTCGATTTTCATAGCTTTAGTTTGTATATCTATAAGGACACCATGAGCGCCTTGGGGCATCCTCCAAATATGTTTTCGGATATCGGTATTCAACTACAACCAATATTTGCCGAGTAAATCCAAAATACTTATACTTTGGCTCCCGAATTGACTGCACCTAGTGCAGCAACAGGCACGAGCATAGCCTGGGGTGGAAGCGACTTAGTAGCAGTCGCCAGCAGGGTGGCCTTAGCCCCGATTCCATTAGGCACTGCAGATTTTTTAGTGCACTACATCTACACATTCATGATTCATGTTATTGCACTAATATTTTTGAAAGGCATCTTATTTGCTTTGCACTCAGCTTTCAACTAATACTTGACAAAGCAAATCTTGGGTTTCGCTTTCCTTGCGACGGCCCCAAAAGGGGGGGCATTTCCTAGGTATCTACTTAGGATCACATATTATTGGGGCTGTTCTAGATGTACAACTCCATTTCAATTGGAAGATGCAATCGGATGTATGGGGAAGTGTAAGTGAAAAGGGAGCAGTGAGTCACATTACTAGAGGAAACAAAGTGGAAATTTCAACGACAATCAATGGATGGCTGCAAGATGTGGGCACAGGCTTCTCAAGTTATTCAGTCATATGGTTCTTCATTATCTGCATATGGACTTTTCTTATCTTCCTAGGGGGTCATTTTTTCTGGGCCTTTAGTCTAATGCAGCTTTATCCTTATTTGGCAAGCTTCTATGTAGCGGCTGGGGCTAGACATGTTAGCCCATTTCCCAATGGAACCTACAGGGTCTGGCATTGAGACAAGGGCTTTTAAAACAAGGATAGAATTGAAGGCCGTAACTAGCGGCAATGCACAAGGCAAAGCGTCTTCTATGCTAGAATATTCCACGTCTTTCACAATCTCCCATACACTTTCCTTAAGTGACTCTGGGTGTTCACAAGTTTCTGCAGCTGTAAAGCTAAAGTTTAGTCTTTTGCCTTTTGCTTTCAAAAAAATTGGCTTCAATTTCTCTAAAGAAGACCCCCATATCTAGACTTTCATTTCAAAAGTGGCAGTTCCGCAAGATGCAGGACTTTCAAAATCCTCTTATCTTAATGTGGTAGCGAAAAAGAAAAAGGTCGAGAAGATACGACAAAGACCAGGATCTTATCTAAATACTATTGTTATATGGGCAATTTGTCATTCACGTTTCCATTTAAAGCTAATTTTGGCCAATAAAGGCCATAAGGTAAAGGACAAGTCCAGAGTGTAATAGTAATGAGATATATTACGTAAGGCTTTATTACAAAGTGCACTCCGCTCCTTGTGTTTGTTTAACTGTGTGCGAAGTAATAAAGGTTTGTTTTTTGGCTCTTTTCTTTGTTCAAGACCTTTTCTACCTCTAAGCAAAAAAGGGGAATTTCTTGTTGCTCAAAGTATTTACAGTCGGTTAAGTCTATGCTTTTCTTTTTTAGAATAGGCAGCAAAACAAAAGAAAATCCTTTTTTTCCTTGCCTCATAAGCAAGCTCTATCCCTCCGCTTGCACAGTGGAGTGTGTATTAAAAAATAAATGAACATTAGCGTAGCGTCAAACCAAAAACAAAGAATCAACTAGCAACCATCTGCAGGTAACACCGCGGTGAGATCTTTGTTGCGCCGGTTACTCTTTTGGGCATGAAAGCGAGATGGATAAATATATCCCCATTTTTTCAATTAGCTTAAGTAGTAAGGGCAATTAGCTTAGTTATTAGAGTGTCTCATTTACACCGAGATAGTCAGCGTTCAAGTTTGTGATTGCCCAGTCTTAGTTTCTATCAATTTGAAATGGTAATTTCCTTAGTTGGTAGAGTGCCTCATTTACACCAACATAGTCAGCGGTTCAAGTCCGTAATTGCCGAACCTAAGTTTCTATCAATTTGAAATGGAATGATCAATTAGCTTAACCCTTCTCTCTTTTATGGGTTTATATATATATATATATATACATGTATGTATATAAATCTATAAAAGAGAGAAGGAGCCCAACAACGTACATAGGCCATTTCACAACAATTTAGAGTTCCCCTTGCACGCCGTTCGACTAAAACCCCTTTATATATATATATATGGGTGAAAGCATGTTAACATGTCGCACTTTTTGTGCTAGTTAACATATGACAACAAGCACATATTGTAAGCATAACACATGGATAGGACAATCATGTTTTTTCAAGTGTGTGGGCCACCATCATGAACTATACAAAGTGTAATACTTGGACTTTGAAAAAATGAATCGTAATATTTTTAAAATCTCTAACAGTTAAGCTCAGTCGTTGCGTTGAGGTAGTGTTGTAGTCATGAAGCATGGAGGGAAGCACAGCGCAGGGGCCACTGGTCAGAGAGAGGGAGGAAAGCAATTGCAAGCTGTAAGCAGCTCTGCAGTCAGATGCCAGTATCCCCAATGTCAAAGGACATGCATGCAGGGAAGGGGAAGCAGGACTCAGGTACTCTCTCTCTCTCTCTCTCTCTCTCTCTCTCTCTCTCTCTCTCTCTCTCTCTCTCTCTCTCTCTCTCTCTCTCTCTCTCTCTCTCTCTCTCTCTCTCTCTCTCTCCAATGAGGGGGCCACATTTGGAAGTTGTAAATCAAGCAAAGCATGACACATTTCTCCAGCATGCCCCGACTAATCTGTTAGTGAATCCTCTCACCCATGAGAAAATTGTGTTGCTAAGCATATGCTGCAATCAACACATAGGACTACGCATTTAGCTTATATGCTTGTTTTTGTAGTAGCCCCTGGCTGCAATCTAGTTGTGGATTCTCTCACACTGATCAGGTGCTTGTGCATTGCCTTAAGAATTCAAGGTGCATGCTTAGATGATTGCATCTAAGGAGATCTCGTGCAATTGCCTGTGTATAAATTACTTGAAAGCCCTATTCTAGTGGGGTTTTGTAAGGCTCTAATCTTATAATCCTGTGTGGTGTGTAGGCCAATGGAAAGCTCCCAAGCTGAACATCCCAATGCAGGAAAAGTTTTGTGTAATAGCAGAAGAGTTTAAATGTTGTCCATGGCCTCTCATGGATGGTGACAACCCCAAATTGGTGAAGTGGGAGCAAATTACGGATTTGGAGTGGTTCATTGTATTCAGAGAGGTGTAGGATTGCAAAAAATATCTCTTCAAATGCAGTAGCATTCGTGGATACATGTACGACCAAGTACTTTAGCTGCACTACAGGGTGTACCAGAAGCCCCCCACCAAACATGGAAATTAATTTTGATTTTGCAAAGGGTTTTGTAAAACAATTTTGTCCCAGTGGCAATTGCAAGTGGCTCAATCATGTAGTTCAATTGGGTTGAGTTTGCTTCCTAGCATTTGCAGGACCTTCGAGAAAAAGGATACTACAATGCCCATGTTGAAAAGTGGAGGGTGGCCCACTCCTCAAGTCAAAAAACAGAGAAGGGCTCCGCGGAAACAAAGGACAATTGCAATGGCCAAGTAGCTGCGAACGTTGTTTCTTCCAGGGCAACACCCCTCTCTATTAACAGCTCTCACAAAGTGACATCAAGCTTGTCATATTTCGGGCTCTTTGATTTGGAGCACATCATGAGTGCAAATGACCATCTCAGAACTCAACTGCAGGATGCTAAACAGCAACTCAAGAATGCGGGTCAAGAGCTTGAAGCTGCGAGGGTTCTGAAAGCAAGCCATGATATGGTCAGTCCTGTAGTACTTTCTCAGTGAGACATAAGCTTCATGATGTTGAGAATGAATTGTGGTGTTTAGGCCTCACTGACAGTGTGGATGCAAGGAAAGAAATAGAGATCAAGGTAAAGATCGAGACACTGAAGGAGACACCGGATGGTTTGGGGTTTCCTCATAGTGAGGACACCCCCACTGTTGTTGATATTGACACAACATGTCTGCATGTAAGTGCCGATGGTTTTTGTGATTGAACCTTATGTTTTGAATATGTGCACAACTATCCTATGTACTTACCATGCCTCTATTTTGATTGGTTTGTAGATTAATGTGGAGGTGCAAGAAGCAAAAGTGGACGCCTGCAATAGTCAATTGCAGCTGCTCATGCAGATAAGTAGGATGATACAAGGCTCCTTCATCCCCAGTGCCCTATGCAAGATAGCTATGGACACTTTTACAGGGTGTATAGGAGGGGTACGGCGATGGGACAACAAGCAACATGTGTATTGGCTGTGGTCTGCCACTAGAAGTACAGGAAATCAGTGCAATGGTCAAAATTCCATGTGAGCATACCTATCACCTAATCTTCTTTGTTGCTACATACTCTCTGGGGACCGAATGTAGAGCTTCCACATGCCAACAGAGGATATCAGCTGAATGGTGTGGCAAGGTCACAGGGAAAGGACCTCCAATCACACAAAGTTCTGGTAAGATAATGTTAAGGAACAGTTATCCAACCTTGATTCCTACACTAGCCCTGTGTATGCTAGTTAGCATAGAAGGTATGCTAGTTAGCTTAGTGGGTATGGTGTCTAGCATATTGTCTATGGTAGTTGTCAAACCTAGTTATGCTAGTTAGCATAGAAGGTATGCTAGTTAGCTTAGTGTGTATGGTGTCTAGCATATTGTGTATGGTAGTTGTGAAACCTAGTTATGCTAGTTAGCATATTATGAGATATAGCTAGCATACATTTTCATGGTGGTAAGCATATTGTGTATCTAGTTAGCACAAATAGTTATCCTAGCTAACATATTGTGAATACTAGTTGGCATTTTTTTTTGGCTAGTTAGCATATTGTGTATGCTAATAAGCATATCTTCTATGCTAGTTAACAAACTATGCATGCTAACTAGCATAGAGAGTTTCCCAGTTAGACACAAAGTATGCTAATTAGCATACCCTATATGTTAGTTAGCATTGTAAATACTAGTTGGCATTTTTTGTATGCTAGTTAGCATACTATGTATGCCAATAAGCATACCTTCTATGCTAGTTAACAAAGTATGCATGCTAACTAGCATAGAGAGTTTCCCAGTTAGACACAAAGTATGCTAGTTAGCATACCTTCTCCGCTAACTAACATACAGGGTATGCTAATTAGCATATATAATATGTTAATTAGTATACTCTTTATGCTAATTAGAATATTGTATGATGGCTAGCATGCAAGTATGCTAATTAGGAAAAAGGTATGCTAATTAGCATGCATAAGCATACCTTTTCTTATAGTTATCATACCTGCATGCTAGTCATCATACACAATGTTCTAATCAACATAAAAAGTATGCTAATTAGCATATTTTCTATGCTAATTAGTATACCTTGTTAGCTAGTTAGCACACATGGCTAAACACAATGTTCTAATTAGCATAAAAAGTATGATAATTAGAATATTATATATGCTAATTAGCAAACCTTGTTAGCCATGTGTGCTAACTAGCTAACAAGGTATGCTGATTATCATATTATATGTGCTAATTATCATACTCTTATGCTAATTAGAAAATTTAGTATGATGGCTAGCATGCAAGTATGATAACTATAAAAAAAAGGGTATGATAATTAGCATACTCAGTATGCTAGCTAGCATTTGGTGCATGCTAACAAGCATTCAAAGTTTAGTTAGCATACCTTCTTTTCTAGCTAGCAAAATGTGTATGCTTGTTAGCATAACTCTATGCTAATTAGCGTACATTTTGAGCTAGCTAGCATAATTTGTATTATAGTTAGCATACCTCTTTTCTAGTTATCATAATGTGTATTTTAGTTAGCATGCACAATATGCTAACCAACAAAAATGGTAAGCTAATTGGCAGAGACGTTATGTTTATTAGCATAACTTATCCTCTAGCTAGCATACCATCTATGCTAGCATACATTGTATGCTAATTAACATAGCATGTATGCTAATTAGCACACCATCAATCATAAGCATATCATTAACATACACACAATTTTTCCTATTAACATTTTATATATGCTAATTAGCATACATTCTCTGCTAGTTAGCATACACACTATATTCACACTTCCTTGTTAGCATATTTTGTATGCTAGTTAGCATATTAATCATGGTGGTTAGCACACTTTGTATACTAGTTAGCATAGACAATATGAATGTCTACAGGATATAGATGCCTACCATACATGGACTGCTACTTGTCACATTATGCATACAAGCAATCATAATGGTATCGATGAAAATTAACGAGTGAATGAAATACACATGTATCAATGATGCAAGATACGAACCTGACAAGACACCTATCAATCAAAGGAAAGAAGAGAATCTCTGTAATGATGAATCTGATGAGCTGAATAGACAGCATAAAAGGGTAGATTTAATGCCACAGCATGCGACAGCGCACGAGGCTGTTGCAAATGGTAAAGAAATAGATGATGATGATGAAGACTTTATCATGATTACTCATCCAAAACCCAAGCCCCCTACAAATGATCAAACAAGCGTCTCAGAGGAAACAGTTAGGAGTGTGCAGGAGGAAGGTAGGAGTGCTGAAGAGGAAGGTTTCAGTACTGACAGTGGGCTGACTGCGCAAGACGTCGGTGATGATAGCCCCCTACAGGGTTTTGTAAACAAAGTGAAATTAAAGAGAAAAGGTGGCTTGGAATAGATTCTGTAAGAACTTGGGGACGAGAAATGTGCTCCCCCTCCGAGCACCCTAGATGACATAAACGAACACAGTAGAGGTGAAAATAAATCCATTAGCTCACGTGCTTGCAAGAAATTATGTTGAATATGTTCCCTATTGTGTCCAAGTTATGTAGCGTTAGCAAGCTCCACACCCTGTGGCATGTATCTCTCTAGATATTTGTAATGGAAAAACTCTTTTCAATATTATTTTATTGTGCAACAGTTTAGTAGTTTTTGCTTGTCCTTTATGATGTCTTTGTTCGATACCATTTCTGTGTCACATGGCAAGAGAAATTGCAGTTAGTTGCCCTACATGATTTAAACTATTCCATTGCATGCAAAACCAAACAAAAGCGGCGTATTGCCAAGGCTAGACAACTACAAAAAGAAAAAGCTGAGATTGAGAAGCGCCTGACTAGCTATCTTAAACACTTAACAAAAAGAAATGAGTACTTCATTTATGTTCATCCCTCGGGAGAAGTTATTTTTGCTGAGTGGTATGCACTACCAGACCCAATATGCGTGCCAAAGCCATTGCCAGATGAGGGGTGCGCTTTGGTTCTTGATTTAAATGGCCTGCTTGTTAGAGTTGTAGAGCCAATGCACGGTGACATTCCCCCTAAACTTGCAGGGGAAATGATAAAGTACAATGTGCAAGATAAGAGGTTGGTATTTTGTTGCAAAGACAGCCACAAATTTTTGGATTGCTGTCTCCATTTTTTCCATGTGTATATATGGAGCACCAGCATGGCGCACCTAAAGTGAATGCAATATTAGAAACAGTATTCAAAGAGTAGCGGGATAAGCTGAGAGGTGTTTTTACACAGAGTCATTGTACTAGCCAGCCTTGGAAGATATATAATAAGTCTGTATTCTTGAAGTATTTGAGATTGTTTTGGAAGAACTACAACTTTGGGCCCCAAAACATTCTAATTATTGACGATAGTATGTACATAGTGTGCCATAACCCTGAAGGAAGTTGGCTTGTTACTCTTAAGATAGAGGACCAGACCAAAGAACAGCGGCAAAACTTCCCGATAGATACTTTGAGCAGCTAGGTGTTCCTATGGCTGCAATCAGAGGATCGTACAGTGTATACAATTGAAAATGCGTTTGATGCTGCCCGAGAGTTTTTTTCACATCAAGTGATCGGGAAGCTGGAATCATAAATTCATCGACGCAACGAGGCCCAACGTAGCAAACAAAGAAGCAAACGGACACTGGGCAAAAGCGAGTGTACAAGCGCGCAAAACCATGATCTTATCCAGAGTAGGAGGCTCTCTGCAATTTTCTAACATTATGAGGGAAATTTGTAAATTGCCTTTCCAATGGTTGTAACTATTCCGACATTCACTTCGGATAGTAATGATCAGATCTTGTACTATTCTTGTTTTGAAGACAATACTATGTGTACTATTGGCGTCTGGAAAACATTGAATTTGTATACATTCTCGTTGGCAATCAGCAAAGGTATGCTAATTAGCATAACGTTTATGCTAGTTAGCACACTGTTTATGCTAACACAGCCAAAACAGTATACTAATTAGCATATTGAGCATTCCACTCACAACATACCATAGTATGCTAATTAGCATACACAGTATATAGAAACTGCCATGTTTTCTCCTTGAAACTAGCAATGGTATGCTAATCAGCACACTGTCTATTCCAAGTGGCATAAACAATATGCTAATTAGCATGCTTGGTATGCTAATTAGCATTCCTCCAATTATCATACTGTAGATTTTTGTTTTTGCTAACTTCCACTCACAGCATAGTATGCTAATTAGCATTCCTCCAATTAGCATACTGTAGATTTTTGTTTTTGCTAACTTCCACTCACAGCATAGTATGCTAATTAGCATACACAGTATATAGAAATATGCCATCCCTTCTTGAAACCAGCATACAGTATGCTAATTAGCATACATGATATGCTTATTGGCATACATAGTATACAGAGAGCTGTTATCTATTCTCCTTGAAACCAGCGAACCTATGCTAATTAGCATACTATTAATGGTGTGAACTATGCTAATTAGAATACCCACAGAATCCGAATTCCACTCACAATAGTATACTAATCAGCATACACAGTATATAGAAAGCTGCCATCTCTTCTCCTTGAAAACCAGCAAAGTTATGCTAATTAGCATATTGTTTATGCTAACTAGCATATATAACTTTATTCTAATCAACATAAATAGTTTGATAACATGCCGAGCAAGAAGTACATTGAATATGCAGTGATTACAACTTAAAAGCTGAAGGGCATACTATTATAGATTGCTTCATAGCTTTCTGGTTTGATTGTGTACACCTGTCGTCTCCTTGGGATGTGCTCCATGGGTATTTTGATACATCGTACCAGATGTGAAAGTACGTGGACGATGGGTTGCTTGTGGTCTAGCTTGAAGGTGTATGCATCCAATTGCTCGTAATACAGACCTTGCACAATATATGAGACTCTATCAATTGCATTGCCCCACTCATCGAGGTACCCCTTCTCCACCTTCTCCTTTGCTGCAACACACTTGACCAGGTAGAAATCCACATCCTCGACGTTGGTCGAAGCATCTGGATTTACAGCAAATGTGTCGCCACATAGAGCGCTACTCAACACATCATGATGACCTTCGTATGTGAAGTCATTGTAGGTGGCTGCTTCATCTTCCGAATTTGACACAGTCTCATCAGGTAATGGTAGTAGAGTATGATAATCCCAAGGCTGCACGTGAGCTTTATTGACGCAGCGATTCCATCTTCCGTGCATGCATGCATCACAGAAGCATGCCAAGGCTCTTGTTGCAAGGGCAGTTGGATCCCCAGGGTTGTGGCCATGAAAAGCATGCAGAGAGAGAGTTTTTGCCACAGTGGCACAATTACACTTCACCTCCTTGTTCACTTCCCCCTCTTTAACCTCCCAGAACACACGGGCACATTCCCTTTCTTTTGAAGGATAGTGTGAAGGTGCTCCATGCAATAGGTTGGCTTGGCAATAAGCAATCACATCAGATGCACACCGCAAAATAGCTCCATTAGGTTTTAGTTGTTCATGGGTCAAGGTTCTTTTCACAACTGCTCCTGCACAATCATGATCTCCCTTGTCGTGCCCTGATCCAAAGAAGAACCAGCTCATCCCCATCTATGTGAGTCCACCATATCTTGCAACGAAGAAAAAAGGCCTGGCTCCCTTGAACTGTGAGGCCGTACCATTAGACCACACCCAATGTTGCTTAGGAGTGACACCCTCTTGTTGTAACTAGTCACGGTGTAGCATGAAGCAGTGTTGCACGAACAACGTGTCATGCACCTTGTCATCTGATATGAAGAAGTGGATGGTTTTGACTACCTCCCATGCCCTACGGTAGTATGTTATGTGTACAAAAATGGTTACTTGACTAGAGTGCCAATGCATTGACTGAATCTCATTTTGTTCCTTGAAGGCATAATTCTCTGCAAAATCAACAAATGACACGACGACATCGTCTGAAAACCTTGCCATCGAGCCACATAGTCAAGCGTTGAAGAAACTCCCAGCACTGCATTTCTTTGTGCAAAAGATCTTTTCTTTTCTTACTATTTCCATGCTTGTCTTGAGCTTGTACGTATGAAAATACTTTCACATTAATACTATTACTTGGCTTTGCTATCTCCAAGCAGCATAATTCCAACGTATTCACTCCACATGTCAAACACTCTCCCATCAAGCATTCCCTTCTATGGAAAACTGCATCTGCGAGCTTTGGACAGAGAACAGAATCCCACATATGTGTGACACCTTTGAAAGTGTGATGTGAAGCCAAGCAACCCTTGCTAATGTTCTCACCTAGGGCATAGATACTGCATATACAGTCACAACCTGTTGTATGTAGCCCAAAAGCACGAGAGCGCATGTGGTTTAGTGTGTCCTTTAAATAAGACATTTGCACATGGTATTTGCAACATCATGTGTATCTATCCTTCAGCCGCCTACAAAATAATGGCTTCAACATCTCAAACATTCTCATGCCAATCTTGCAATTTGGATGTTTTTCCTTGAATCTACGAAAGAACTCAACCTGCAACATCCAAATGATATCAGTATTCAGATTACTAACTAGGACATCCAGCAATTTCATGAAAACAAATCATAATGACAATCAACATCCTAATGTGCATGCAACATCGTATGTTAACCAGCATAAAGAGCGTTAGCTATATATATCTTGTGTTTACTAGGTAACTCTGTATGCTAGGTAGAGCACAAGGCATGCTAACTAGCAAAGACCATATGCTAACTAGCATACTCATTAGGACACCCATCATGTTGTTGAGCATATTAGGTGTTAACTAGCAGAATTTATTATAATTAGCATACATCTTGTGCTGACTAGCTAGCTCTGTATGCTACGTAGAACACAAGGCATGCTAGCTAGTATACTTCATATGCTAACTAGCTACCCAGCCCAGCTGCTAGTTCTAACTAGCATACTCCATATTCTAACTACCATACTAGGTATGTTAACTAGCATACCAGGTATGTTAATTAGCATACATATTGTGTTAACCAACTAGCTATGTATGCTATTTAGGACCCAAGGAATGCTAAGTAGCAGAGTCCATATGCTAACTAGCACAGTCTATATGCTAACTAGCATACTCCATATGCTAGCTGTCATACTCACTATACTAACTCGTATACGCATTAGGACACCCATCATGCTATTGAGCATACTAGGTGCTAACTAGCATAAATGATGTTAATTAGCATACATCTTGTGCTGACTAGCTAACTTTATATGCTAGGTAGAACACAAGGCATGTTAAATAGCATACTCCTTATGCCAACCAACATACTCCATATGCTTACTAGCATACCCAGTCCAACTGCTAGTTATAGCTAACTAGCATAACCCTTGTCTTAAATAGCATACCCATCATGCTAGTGAGCATACTAGGTGTTAACTAGCATAAGTGGTGTTAACTTGCATACCTTTTGTGTTGACCAATGAAATCTGTATGCTATTTAGAACTGAAGGCTTGCTAACTAGCATACTCTGTATGCTACCTAGGAAACTCCATATGCTAACTAGCACAATCACTTTCTATTAGACAACGTACTTATCATACAATTGAGCATACTAGGTATGTAACTAGCATACTAGGTTTGTTAACTAGCATACCAGGTATGTTAATTAGCATACATATTGTGTTAACCAACTAGCTCTGTATGCTATTTAGAACCCAAGGCATGCTAACTATCATACTCCATATGCTAACTAGCATAGTCAATATGCTAACCAACACAGTCCATATGCTAACTAGCAAAAGTCTACAGATCAGCATGCTATTGATCAACATATACGAGTTACTAAGCACTAGAAATGCAATGCATAAAATACATAAGTTATGGTACACGTATTTGATTGATCACCTGAGGCTCGTCTAGGAGGTGCACTGGGTGTTCTATGTACCTATTCCTCCCCATCCTCTTTCGACAAACATCCTTCTTGTTTGGTGAAACACAAGTCTCCACTTTCCAAAATGTGTAGACCAACTCCTTAATTTCATCTATGATAGGGCTATGACGATGTTGCTTGTGACATGCAACCAATGAAAACAATCGACCATCAACATCGGGCTTCGCCTGTCGTGATCTCGCCTTGTGCAAGGTGCGATGATTGACATTTAGGACCCTGGAAATTTTTGCAATAGGCATGTTTTCCTTTGAATTCAACATCATTTGCAATGCTGCATTCTTCAAAAACAACTCCTCATTGGAACCTGGCTGCTTGACGGTAGCCAGTGTGCTGCGGATATTCGAGACAATTGCGGTATGTACAACAGCCTCCTCCTGGAAAGACTCATCATGGATCGCCTGAACATGCGGATGTTGAGCAACAAGATTCCAGATTTCCCACTTTGCTTCTGTACTAAAACCTTTAGTCCTACTCTTAAAAGCTTTCACAATCTCGTAGGAGATTTTATTTTTCTCCTCATCGTTGAGGGAATGATGTTGTCGCTCAAATTTCATTTGTTTCTGCTCCCATTGTTTCCTCTTTCTTACTCTCTCATATTCCCTGATTACAGAAAGAGCCGGATCTTGGGAAGTGTAATTCATTGCCTATAGTGTCTCTCTTCTGCTTTTTCCTGAGAACTATAGACATGCATAATATGTTACTTACTTAAAATCTCTTAAATGTATAGATGTCAACAGTTGAAGTTGTAATACACACATACTATGAACAAATGCCCTCACAAAACTATAGATGTGACCAACAAAGCCAATGACTTCATTTGGAGTGGGTGGGCTACACATAAGATTTGCTTACCATCAGATTACAGTACGGATCCATTTCCAACATTGGAGCTAGTGGCAATAATGTTGGCTGCTAGTCCTCCATTTTTTTAGGTCTGTGTTAGAACAAGAGAAAGAGCTCAACTTTGACAACTAATCTCTCAAGAAGGATTCCCGGTGCAAGGAACGAACGAGAGAGAGAGAGAGAGAGAGAGAGAGAGAGAGAGAGAGAGAGAGAGAGAGAGAGAGAGAGAGAGAGAGAGAGAGAGAGAGAGAGAGAGAGAGAGAGAGAGAGAGAGAGAGAGAGAGAGAGAGAGAGCAAGACTCAACAAACCGCCTGCTAGTCTGAGAGAGAGACAGAGAGAGAGAGAGAGAGAGAGAGAGAGAGAGAGAGAGAGAGAGAGAGAGAGCAAGACTTAGCAAACCGTCTGCTAGTCTGAGAGAGAGAGAGAGAGAGAGAGGAACACACACAAAGAGAGAGAGAGAGAGAGACTCCCCACGTCATCTTCAACTAAAAACAGAAGCACATGAGGAGGGAAAATAATTCTTTTATGGAACATTTGAAATTCAAAGGACTTGCCCATCCGTTTTCAGTATATGCTAACAAGCACGAGTAACTAGCACTGTCCGGGACAACATATTCAGTGACACGTTAACATGCTTCTACCTATATATATATATATATATATATATATATATATATATATATATATATATATATATATATATATATATATATATATATATATATAGTTCTTTATACATATATAAACCCATAAAACGGAGAAGTAGCAGAACAGCGTGTAGACGTTGTTGGTATATGCCTCCCTTCTCAAAATCTTGGAGAATATGATGAGTTTTCCATTAAATCTTGGAGAAGGAGAGAGTCTTCTTTACTTCACACATGAGATTGTGTGAGTGTGTGTGTGATAATGCCATGCAAAAATCAGCCCCCCCTCTCTCTCTCGGTCGACCACTCTTGTTATTTCCTCTTGCTGGTCCCTCATTGGCTCATGCCAAGCTTAGCCAATAGGAAAATAAAAGCATAATTGCTAGCCTTGTGACATGTGTCCCCCTTTCCCCTTTTGTGAGAGCTTTAGGTATTTAAATAAATTCAATTAATCTCTCATTGGACCTCTTGGTCTTCTGGCCAATAGGAATCAGGCAAGCCATTGGGTTGTTGAATGCTCATTGGACCCCTTGGGAGACTGTCCAATAGTCTTCTAGAGAGCTTAATTTCTATTGATTCTTTTATCAAGTGTTTTTAAATGAATTAAACTAAATTTACTCTAGCCTAATTCTCACTGGTCCACCTCTATGGCCATCCAATAGGGTTTGAATGCTCCTTGGGGGAAACTGGGCTAGGAACCTCACATGTGTCCACTCTGCCCTTTGTGTAAATAGAATCCTTGAGTGTGTGTGTGTGTGTGTGTGTGTGTGTGTGTGTGTTTCTCTCTCATTCCCTACAAAAATGGCTCGCCCCCTCCTTGATAGGGAAGTGGGAAGACTTTTGAGTCTTCCCACGCATCCAAATTTCCCTAAGGCTTGACCATTGAGCATTTCATTTAATTTTGGAACCTAAGCTTTTTGGAAGTCTTAATGGGCTAAACCCTAAGGTCTTTGAATCACCATTCATGCACATTGCTCTTTTTCAGATGGTCCCTCTTTGGATCCCTATTTTCCCTCCTTTGGATCCCTACTGAGATCGGACTGCCAGTCTTACCAATATTCTATCTTTTTCTCCCGTGGTGATTCCCCATATTAAATGATCAGTTTAACATGAGAAAATCATTTAGGAGAATTAGATATTATTTATTATGATAGAATCCTAGGAATGGATTGGCCTAAGGCTAATGATGCTCACATCATTGTAGAGATGCTTCATTCACTTTCAAAAATGACCAAAACTCCAGGGTTACAAGTACTGAGAAATGAGGAAAGAGTAAACTTAGAGTGTGAGGAAAGCCTAGATTTAATAATATACCGTTAGATAATATTATTGTCTCTCAATACCTTGTCTTCATGTCAAAGAATGGACTTGGGCTGCAGCACCTCTTCTTGGTCCTCGATCTTCGATGGGTCTTCCATAGTTGGTTCTTGAGATGGCTCTCCTTTGTAAGGCTTTAGTAGGCTCACATGGAAAGCATTGTGTATGAGCCAATGATTGGGAAACTTGAATTGATAGGCCATCTCATTGATTGGTCTAAAAATCTGGAAGGGACCATAGTACCTTTTTGCTAACTTAGCATAGTACTTTTGGTGTCCCACAGGATTCTTGCCCGTTGTGTGCCTTAATCGAGCCTTGGGAAATTTAAGCAAGACCCAGTCATTTTGTTTAAAGGCTTGAGCTCTTTTGTGCTTATTAGCAATAGCCTTTTGCTATTGCTGTGAGATAGAGATAGCATCCTTAATCTTTTGGAAATATTCTTGTATGTCTCGACTATATTCATCTGCTAAGCAAAGATCTTCTCGTGTACCTTAAGTAGTAGGGGACTTTTGGATCTTCCCTCAATTACCTCAAAAGGTGCTTTTCTCGTGGAGGTATGTGCAGTGTTATTGTAGGCATACTCTACCAACGGTAAGTACTTCTCCCATTGGGACCTTTGATCTACTTTTTTACATAGGATTTTAGTAGATCAAGAATTGTTAGGTTAGCTATTTCACTTTTGCCATCCGTTTGTGGGTGATAGGCAGAAGAAAAGTTTAGCCTTGTCCCTAAATTCTCAAAGAGACCCTTCCAGAAATTAGTGGTCATTCTAGGATCTCTATCTGACACTATGGACATTGGCAAAAGCCATGGTACTTGAAGATTTGTGATATAAAGAGGGTTGCTATTTGATGGGCTTTGATAGTCTTTTTGATAGGTATGAAATGTGCTTGTTTGCTAAGCTCGTCTACTATTGTCCATATTCATGTATTCCCATGGATAGACTTGGGCAATCCAAAGATAAAATCCATGGATATGCTCTCCCATGGTGAATTAGGGATTGACAAAGGTTGAAGCAATGTAGGTTGCTTCCCTCTATCAAACTTCGTCTTTTGGCATACCACACATTTTGAAACATACTCTTGTATGCTTTCTTTCATGGCAGGCCAATAGAAATATGTTTATATCCCTTTTAGGGTAGACTGAATCCCTATATGCCCCGCATAAGGAGGAGCATGAGATTCATACATTACTTTCTCACGTATTGAGTTAGTAACGCATAGCCTATTGCCATAGAGAAGATAACCATCTTGTAGGGTAAATGGTTCTTCTTTCTTCCCTAGTGCAAGGGCTGAAATCACATCTCTAAAATCAGGATCAATAGCGTACTCATCTATCATAGAAGATAGATCATTGTGAGTTGCTATGGAAACCACATTCACTCTCGATCACCTTGAGAGTGCATCAGCTACTTGATTATGCTTGCCATCTATGAGCAATATGAAAATGAAATTGCGAAAGGAATTTTTTCCACCTCATTTGTTTGTCGGAGAGTTTGGTCTGCGTCATGAAGTACTTAAGGCTTTGGTGATCCATCCGCAGAATGAAAGGAGTCCCCAATAAATAGTGCTTCCACAATTCTAGAGCATGTAGAACTTCTAAGAGTTCCTTCTCATATATGCCTAGAGCTTGCTCAACAAGTTTGAGCCTTCGACTTTCATAGGCTATGGTGTGCCCTTCTTGGAGTAAAACGGCTCCAAGAAAATCTAATTCACCATAGACGTCGCATTGGACCTCAAATGGCTTTGAGAGATCCGGTAGTGTAAGCACAGGTTGAGAGATAATCTTTTCAAAAGCATTGTTCTCCTTGGTGGACCATGTATACCTAACGTTTTTCTTTGTTAGGTCATGTAATGGTCCCACGATTTGTGAGAACTTTTCTATGAAGCGTCTATAGTATGTACACATACCTATAAAGCTTCTTAGTTCATGTAGATTCCTTGGATTAGACCATCCTTTTATTACCTCTAGCTTTGATAGATCCATTTGGATGCCATCTTAAGAGATAATGTGACCCAAATACTAAATCTCTTGTAAGAAAAATTCACTTTTCTTTCGATTAATATAAAATTTATTCTCTCATAAAACTTGAAATATTACCTGGAGATGTTGCTTGTGTTCGTCTAGTGAGCTAAAGTAGAGGATTATATCATCAAAGAACACTCCAGTAAAGGTTTGGTGAGGCGTGAATAGCTTCTCCATCAAGCGGCTAAATGTGGCTGGTGCATTGGTCAAGCCAAAAGGCATGACAATGTACTCGTAAAGACCAAATATAGTACAAAATGCAATCTTTCCAATGTCTTGATCAACTATCTGTTAAGCATGGAGCTTCATTTACCCTTGTAATTTTCTGTGGTAAAAGTGCACATTTGTAAGGCCCCCATTATGAGGAGAAGCCATCGTGTGTGAAGGAAAATCACTCATCGAAAACCAAAATTTTCACAGTCAAAAATCAGGGGCAACTTAAGGGGCCTCGGGGGCGGAAGCCCCTGAGACTTTTTTTTCCCTCGCCGGAATATTCCTTTTTGCCAGAATATTATGGTCGGACGGCGGCCGAAAAGTGGTCGGAAAACAACCGTCGGTTGGCCGGTGGCCGGTAGTCAATGGCCGGTGGCCGGTGGTCAAAAGTCAATGGCCGGTGGCCGGTGGCCGAATCCAATGGCTGATGGCCGAATTTAAAACCGGACTTGTCTTCTCAAGGGCGGCCACACATGGGCGGATTGGAGGGTCCAATTTGGACTTATTCACACAAGGGCGGCTACACATGGCTGCCTCTCACAAGAGTGGGTAGACCTTTTGGCCTATAAAAGGAGGCCATTTCTACACACATTTCATAGTGTGAAGTTGATGCAACAAGGTGAGTGTGAGGTGGTGAGAGTGAAGCAAGGCGGGAGCTCCATGAAGGGTATAATCCCTTTGTAAACTACTCCTTGTTTTGAAGTACTAAAGCCATTGAGTGGCTACTTTCCCATGGACGTAGCCCAC
Organism: Adiantum capillus-veneris; assembly: GCF_014529385.1. NCBI lineage: Eukaryota > Viridiplantae > Streptophyta > Polypodiopsida > Polypodiales > Pteridaceae > Adiantum > Adiantum capillus-veneris. The sequence continues at coordinate 77,884,429 of NC_140940.1, forward strand.
ATTGGGTGAACCACGTATATCGTGTGTACTCTCTCTCTCTCTCTACTCTATAATCTCGTGTATGTAAATCTGTCTCTCTCCATTAATTAATCTACTCAATTATCTATTTAGCTACATCTTATTTCCTAACAACTGGTATCAGAGCAAGTTTTGCTCGTAGCTAAATTATCTCAAGGAAAGGATTCCTTGAATTGAGTGGGAGTTATGGCGGAGGAAGGGAAGCTCAAGATTGAGAAGTTCAACGGCAAAAACTACCAACATTGGAAGATGCAGATTGAAGACTATCTATACCAGAAGGACCTCTATTTGCCACTAGGCGGTCTTGTGAAGAAGCCCGCAACAATGGCAGATGAAGCATGGATTGTCCTTGATCGAAAGGCACTAGGAACAATCCGGTTAAGCTTGTGGTCAACGGTGGCCTTCAATGTTTCAGAGATGAAGGCCAAGGAGGACTTGATGAAGTCACTTGACGACTTCTACGAGAAACCATCCGCATCCAATAAGGTATTTCTTATGATGCGCTTGTTCAATCTAAAGATGGTAGAGAATGGTTCAGTTGCAGAATACCTAAATGACTTTAACACAAACATAAGTCAACTTCGATCAGTGAAAATCAATTTCGATGATGAAGTGCGAGCTCTCCTTATACTATCATCTCTACCGGATAGTTGGGACAGCCTTGTGATGGCTGTAAGTAATTCTATTTCTGGCACAAATACTCTTAAGTTTGATGATGTTGTGGGTGTTCTCCTAAGTGAGGAAATACGAAGGAGAAGCACAGGAGAATCATCAAGTGTTGCATTGTCAGTGGAAACAAGAGGAAGGCCTAAGGAGAGGTTCAAAAACCAAAAGGGTCGTGATCGCTCAAGACGAAGCAAGTCATGCACAGAGTCAGTTCTTGAATGTTGGAACTGCGGCAAGAAGGGCCACGTCAAGAAGGATTTCTGGTCCAAGAAGAAGAAGGAGACAGAGTCTCAAGAGAACAAGCCAACATCGGAGGCCAATGTGGCAGGTAAAGTAGAGCAAGATGCTCTAATTCTCTCATTAGACAATGTGTCTAATTCCTGGATAGTAGATTCTGGGGCTTCATTCCATGCGACACCACACAAGCAACATTTCCAAGACTACACCAAAGGTAATTTTGGGTATGTATACTTGGGAAATGATGAAGCTTGTGAGATTGTCGGCAAAGGTACAATTTTTGTCAAAACTGCTAACGAAAATGAATGGAAGCTTAAAGATGTTAGGCATGTTCCTTCTCTTCGCAAAAAATTGATCTCTACAGGACAATTGGACGATGAAGATCACAATATTGCATTCGGAAACAAACGGTGGAAGATCTCAAAGGGATCTTTGGTGGTTGCCAAGGGAGAAAAGGTCGGTACACTTTACTTGTGTAGTGTTAGCACGCAACCTTCAGCTTGTGCAACAACTACAGAAGTTGACAGTGCGGTGTGGCACTACCGACTTGGGCATATGAGTGCCAAAGGAATGCAAATCCTTCAAACAAAGAAGCTTCTACCATGTTTGAAAGAAGTGGACTTAGAGTTCTGTGACGATTGTGTTTATGGTAAACAAAAGAGTGTAAAATTTCAAAAATCAAGAAATGAAAGAAAATATAAAAAACTTGAGTTGGTTCATTCTGATGTTTGGGGTCCTGCAAGTACACCATCACTTGGTGGCTCATTGTACTATGTAACATTCATAGACGATGCGACTAGAAAAACATGGGTTTATGTCATGAAGAATAAATCCGATGTATTTTCCATATTTCAAAGGTGGAAAGCCTTTGTGGAGAATGAAACAGGTACCACGGTTAAATTCCTCAGATCCGACAATGGAGGCGAATATTGCAGCCAAGCTTTTGAAAGCTTTTGTGCTAGCAATGGCATTCGAAGGCAAAGGAAAACCCCAAGGACACCTCAACAAAATGGGATTTCGGAAAGGATGAACAGGACAATCATGGAGCGAGCACGAAGCATGCGGCTACATGCAGGCCTATCGCTTGAGCTTTGGGCAGAAGCTGTAAGTACGTCTGTGTACTTAATCAATCGGTCACCCTCAACGGCATTGGATGGGGGAGTTCCAGAAGAGGCATGGACAGGTAAACCGGTGAATTATGCATTTCTCAAAGTGTTTGGGTGTGAGGCTTTCATGCACATAGATAGAAGCTTAAGGTCAAAACTAAATGCAAAGTCCAAAAAGTGTTTCTTCATTGGCTATGGAGAAGGTGACTTTGGGTATCGCCTATGGAATCCTGAAGATGGTAAAATCTTAAGGAGTAGGGATGTACTTTTTAATGAACAAAATATGTACAAAGATTACTTGGAAAGAAAACAAACAAAAGAAATAGGTGATGAGTACATGGAGCGTTAGGACGGTGAAGACTCAAGGACTGCAAATGGTGACAATGTGCAACAACTTCAACCAAATGATGAGCCTCAACCTACTCCCCGAAGATCTACAAGAGCAAGTAGACCTCCAGAAAGTTTTGTTCCTTCCTTCAACCATCTCTTGATCTTAGATTCTGGAGAGCCAGACTCATACGAAGAAGCTATGCAACATGAATCCAAAGAAGAATGGACGAAGAGCATGCAAGTGGAGATGGACTCACTACATCACAACCAAACATGGGAGTTGGTTGAGTTGCCTAAAGGTAAGCGGGCACTTCAAAACAAATGGATGTACAAGCTGAAGGAAGAAGAAGGTGGGAAGAAAAGGTACAAGTCTAGGCTTGTGGTAAAAGGTTTTTCTCAAAAGAAAGGTATTGACTTCAATGAAATATTTTCTCCTGTTGTAAAAATGAACTCAATTAGGCTTGTCTTAAGCCTTGTGGCTACTCATGATCTAAATCTCAAGCAAATGGATGTAAATACGGCATTCCCTCACGGTGACTTAGAGGAGGAAATCTACATGCTTCAACCAAAGGGGTATGAAGTAAAAGGTAAGGAGAAAATGGTTTGCAAATTAAAGAAGAGCTTATATGGTTTAAAGCAAGCATCAAGACAATGGTACTTGAAGTTTGATCAATGGATGTTGGATCATGGATTCACAAGATGCAACTCGGATCACTACGTCTACATGAAGAATTTGGGAGATGGGAAATTCATCATCCTAATGTTGTATGTTGATGACATGTTGATTGCAAGTGCTAACATGCAGGACATCAAAGACCTAAAAGAGGAGCTGTCTAAATCTTTTTCAATGAAATATTTAGGTGTTGAAAAGAGGATACTTGGTATGAAAATATCAAGGGATAGGACGAAGAAGACAATAAAGCTATCTCAAGAAGATTACATCAAGAAGGTACTAGAAAGGTTTGCAATGCAAAATGCAAAACCAGTTTCTACACCTTTGGCTGGTCACTTTAAACTAACGAAGGATATGTGTCCAAAGACACAAGAGGAGATAGCCTATATGTCTAAAGTTCCATATGCTCCAGCGGTAGGTTCTCTAATGTATGCTATGGTCTGGACAAGGCCAGACATTGCACATGCAGTGGGAGTTGTGAGTAGGTTCATGGACAACCCAGGTAAAGAGCATTGGCAAGCTGTGAAGTGGATACATAGGTATCTAAAAGGGACAACAACAAATGCTTTGTATTTTGGAGGAACTGATATTTTTCTAGAAGGGTATGTTGATGCAGATATGGCAAGTGACAAAGATACTCGAAGGAGCACTACTGGCTATGTCTTCATGGTTGGAGGCACAGTAGTAAGCTGGGCTTCAAAGCTGCAGAAAGTGGTCTCACTTTCTACCACGGAAGCAAAGTATGTAGCAATGACGGAGGCAAGCAAAGAAATTATGTGGCTTCACAGATTCTTAGTAGAGCTTGGATTCAAACAAGACAATTGTGTCTTGTACAGTGATAGCCAAAGTGCTATCCATCTTGCGAAGAACTCAGCCTTTCATTCAAGTACAAAGCACATTGAGGTGAGATATCACTTCATACGCACTCTTTTGGAAGACGGACAGCTAAAGCTAGGAAAGGTGCATACAAGTGAAAATCTTGCAGACATGTTTACAAAGGTGGTCAACAAAGAGAGTTGATCTTTTGCTCATCTTCAATTGGCATTCAAGGATAAGAAGCCAGAATGGAAAGCAGTCACAGGTTTGGTTTGGAGATAAGTCTCCAAGTGGGAGATTGTTAAGTATGGAGCCTGATCTACCCTTGTAATTTTCTGTGGTAAAAGCGCACATTTGTAAGGCCCCCATTATGAGGAGAAGCCATCGTGCGTGAAGGAAAATCACTCACCGAAAACCAAAATTTTCACAGTCAAAAATCAGGGGGCAACTTTAGGGGCCTCGGGGGCGGAAGCCCCTGAGACTTTTTTTTCCCCTCGCTGGAATATTATGGCCGGACGGCGGCTGGAAAGTGGTCGGAAAACAACCATCGGTTGGGCGGTGGCCGGTAGTCAATGGCTGGTGGCCAGTGGTCGGAAGTCAATGGCCGGTGGCCGGAGGGTCCGATTTGGACTTATTCACACAAGGGTGGCTACACATGGCTGCCTCTCACAAGAGAGGGCAGCCATTTTGGCCTATAAAAGGAGGCCATTTCTACACACATTTCATAGTGTGAAGTTGATGCAACAAGGTGAGTGTGAGGTGGTGAGAGTGAAGCCAGGTGGGAGCTCCATTAAGGGTATAATCCCTTTGTAAACTACTTCTTGTTTTGAAGTATTAAAGCCATTGAGTGGCTGCTTTCCCGTGGACGTAGCCCACATTGGGTGAACCACGTATATCGTGTGTACTCTCTCTCTCTCTCTCTCTCTCTCTCTCTCTCTCTCTCTCTCTCTCTCTCTCTCTCTCTCTCTCTCTACTCTCTCTCTACTCTATAATCTCGTGTATGTAAATTTGTCTCTCTCCATTAAGTAATCTACTCAATTATCTATTTAGCTACGTCTTATTTCCTAACACTATCCTTATTTGATGGTAGTTACTTTTTAGGTCAATCCTATTGAAGTAGGTCGACCGTTGTAGCTTATTAAATAGGTCTTCTACTACCCATGGAACATGAAACCTATTTTTTATAGTGATCCTATTTCTCTATAGTCGACACACATACGATATGTGTCCTCTTTCTTTTGCACTAATAACATTGGTGAACAAAATGGAGATGAGCTAGGCCTAACCATACCCTCTCAACTAACTCATGTACTTGCCACATAATCTCCTCTTGTTCATCTTGAGAAACTCTATAAGGAGGTTTATTAGGAGGTGAACTTCCTGGAAGAAGTTCAATTGCATGGTCATCATTGCCTCGTTTAGGAGGTAGTTCACAAGGGATGTCGTAAATAAAAACATCTTGAAATCCCTTGAGAAAATTGGATAACTCTAATTCCTTGTGATTGTTTATATTTTATTTTGCTAAAGCATTAGGTTCATTTTGAGAATCTTTAACAAAAGTCATGTACACAGAAATAGAGCTCTTTATTAACTTATTGAAAGCTTGCTAATGTACAATGGGTATGGTGTTACCCAACTCCTTAGCATCTATGTACATATCTTTTTCCCTGAACCTAAAGTAGATTTTCCTTTCAAGGAATTTAACATTGGTATCCATGCGATCAAACCATGGTGCCCCTAGGATTACATCCTCATTCTTGAGAGGAGAGATTAGCTTTGGACATGGAGCCTAAATTTCCCAATTAAGGGAGTGACTGAGGCTTCTTGCCCATTGAAAGCACCATCATCCAGGTAGGACATCTCCCATCTCATAGGCACGGATGCCTAGCTTAGTGGCCAACTCTGTGGATATGAAATTGTGAGTAGAACCAGGGTCAAAGAGAATAAAAGCATCATGTTCTCTTACCTTTCCCCAAGCATGGCATAGGGGAGATTCTTTGTGGTGAGCATCCTCTTCTTGGATTTTGACCAAGGTATCTCTAGGAGGCTCATTTTGTGTATTCTTGTGGGGACAAGCACGATAAGCATGCCCTTGCTCCTCGCACTTGAAACCATGGTTATCTTTACAATAACGCTTTAGCTCTTTAGGAGAGAGTTTATTTTTTCCATTATAAACTCCCTTCTCCTTAGCTTTGTTGTTGTTGGTGTTGCCTTTAGGAGACTTTTGGACATTGTCCTTCCCCTTAGGCTCGTTACGGTCTTTGTTTTCCATGGGCTTGGGATCTCTCTTAGCCCCTTGTTGGAAATTGATTTGTGAAGCCACCATAGTATGGTGTATGACCACAGATGTGGTGCATGGCCTTTGGGAGTTGACATACTCCGCCATATCTTCAGTTAAACCCGCACAAAATTTTTGTTTTTGCTCTCCAGAATCCATCTTTTTGAAGACAGTGGCTTTGAGATGTAAATCCCAAAACTTGTCTACATATTTGTGAATAGATTCGTAGGGAGAGAGCTTCAAGCTTCGCCATTCGGTGATTACTTTGTCTTTGGCATCACTAGCCAAAAACTGCTTCATGATGGAAGCTCTTAAAGCTTCCATGTTTGTGGAGCTTCACCGTTTTCCCGTAGGCTAGACCACCATTGCCTCGCACATTGCAAGGCTGAAAAATCCCTATTCTACTTACTCAATTGCAATTAATAATACAAACCATTTATAGTTATCTTGAGGACCTCTCTTCTTGAGCAAGAAAAGAGAAACCAATATCTCTGATACCAATGTAACATTTAATGGTCTAATAACTTGTGTATAGTGGAAAATAACTTAGACATAGTGAGCATTTCATCAAAAATAGATTCCTAATGAGCATAGCAAGAGTGCTTGGATGGAGCATTAGGAAGAGGATGGGGTCTAGGAGGGCCTCTTTATTTGCCATGAGATTATGGAGGTGATTAACATTTGGACGAATAGATACATGCCATGTGTGCAAGAATGGTGGGTCTGTAAGAGAGGTGTAAGAGTGGTCAAAGGATGCATTTTTCCCCCCAAAAAAGGGGAGGACAAATGTATGATTTTCGGCCTTCCATAACTCCTACATATGATCTCCAATTTGAGTGGAGATTATAGATCTAGAATCTACACACCAATCTCTTTCCATAGATATGCTACATGATATACTTTTTCCCGCTAGATTTTAAATTTCATTTTGGGGGGAAAATTTGAATCCAAATAAACTAGTCGTTACTTGTTTGAATTCAAAAGTTTTCCTTTGATTGCGTTCTTAATACTAAAGGTTTGACTCCCTTAAACTGCCAAATAAAGAGGCCCTCCCAGACTCCATTCTCTTCCTAACGGAGAGAAACAAAAACATAACACCTAGTTAGATAGGCATGAAAAATACTTCAAAAAGAGAGAGAAATTAAGATATTGACAACAATTGAGGACCGGATTTACATGGAGCCGGTCCCCCCTCCAAAAGGCATTGTATTATAGGTTCCCCCATCAAGGGAGTCATTTTACAAATAAAATAGTTTGTTCTCATTCAATAACTTATTGGTGCAATGAAGATGGAAGCTTCAAGCACCAAAACACAACATCAATTCCCTCACAGTCTTAGACCCAAGACCTCACACACCTTCAAATATGGTGAGAGTCAGAAGGGTATGAGAGTAGATTGAGAGGAAGAAGTATTCTTACGAGAAAGAAGTATTTCTCCTCACATAATCACTCTATTAGCTTAGCATAGCTTAGTAATTAGCATGGTAGAGGAGATGAGCATGCATTGAAGCTTGGCTCTTGGTTGGATTTGCATCACAAAGCCAAGAGTTGTTGGTGTAGGCCTCCCTTCTCAAAAGCTTGGAGACGATGATGAGCTTTCCATTAAAGCTTGGAGAAGGAGGGATTTTTCTATACTTCACACATGAGATTGTGTGAGTGTGTATGTGATAATGCCTTGCAAAAATCAGTCCCCCTCTCTCTTTTGGTCAACCCCTCTTGCTATTTCCTCTTGGTGGCCCCTCATTGGCTCATGCCAAGCTTAGCCAATAGCAAATTAGAAGCATAGTTGCTAGCTTTGTGACATGTGTCCCCCTTTCCCCTTTTGTGAGAGCTTTAGGTATTTAAATAATTCAATTAATCTCTCATTGGACCTCTTGGTCTTCTGGCCAATACGAATCAGGCATGCCATTGGGCTGTTGAATGCTCATTGGACCCCTTGGGAGATTGTCCAATAGTCTTCTAGAGAGCTTAATTTCTACTGGTTCTTTTATCAAGTAATTTTAAATGAATTAAACTAAATTTACTCTAGCCTAGTTCTCATTGGTCCACCTCTATATGGCCATCCAATAGGATTTGAATGCTCCTTGGGGGCAACTAGGCTAGGAACCTGACATGTGTCCACTCTGCCCTTTGTGTAAAGGGAAGCCTTGAGTGTGTGTGTGTTTCTCTCTCATCCCTTACAAAAATGGCTCGCCCCCTCCTTGATAGGGATGTGGGAAGACTTTTGAGTCTTCCCACGCATCCAAATTTCCCTAAGGTTTGACCATTGAGCATTTCATTTAATTTTGGAACCTAAGCTTTTTGGAAGTCTTAATGGGCTAAACCCTAAGGTCTTTGAAGCACCATTCATGCACGTTTCTCTTTTGTAGATGGTCCCTCTTTGGATCCCTATTTTCCCTCCTTTGGATCCCTATTGAGACTGGTCTGCCAACCTTACCAATATTCTAGCTTTTTCTCCCCTGGTACTTCCCCATATTAAATGATCAACTTAATATGAGAAAATCATTTAGGAGAATTAGATATTAGTTATTATGACAAAATCCTAGGAATAAATTGGCTTAAGTCCAATGATGCTCACATACATTGTAGAGATGGTTCATTCACTTTCAAAAATGACTAAAACTCCAGGGTTACAGTTACTAGGAAACAAAGAAAGCCTAAACTTAGACCAGTGAACTTTACCAAACTTATGAAGATTCATAGGAAGAATGAAAGGATTTGCGCAGTAAAGCTTAACCCTAAGGAGAAGAAGTTAGATTCACCTAAACTCGAATGGATAACAGAATTTGATGATGTATATCCCAAAGAACTTTCATAATTACCACCTAAACATGATGTTGATCATGCAATAGAGCTTATTCCAAGATCTCAACCAGTTGGCCTAAGGCCATACAAAATGTTGGTACCAAAATATACAGAACTCAAGGAGAAACTGACTCAACTTCTTGAACAAGGCTTCATTCGACCTAGTGTTTCTCCATGGAGTACTCCTATTATCTTTAATTAGAAGAAGGATGTTTCTCTACGTCTTTGTATTGATTATCGTGGATTGAATCAGGTAACATTCAAGAATAAGTATCCAATACCAAGGATTGATGAGTTGATTGACCAATTACATGGAGCTTCTATCTTCACAAAAATTGATCTTAAGTCAGGGTATTACCAAATCCAAATCAAGGAGGAGGACATACCAAAGACAGGATTCAATACTTGTTTTGGACATTATGAATTTATAGTTATGCCATTTGGACTTACAACTGCTCCTACATATTTTAATTATCTCATGACTGATGTGTTTCGAGAATATCTTGATGATATGTTCTTGTATTCTTTGATGGTATCTTGGTTTACTCAAGAAACAGAGAAGAACACAAACAGCATGTGTGACGAGTACTTGAACTTCTCCCTCAAAATCGACTTTATGCTAAGCGTAGTAAATGCACCTTCTTCACTGACAAGGTGGACTATTTCGGATTTATTATATCCAAGGATGGTTTTTCTACTGATTCAAGTAAGATTGAAGTTGTTGTAGCTTGGTCTATGCCAAAATTGTAAGAGAAGTACGTGGCTTTCTTAGTTTAACAGGATGGTATCGTATATTTATTTAAGGCTATGCTAAGATTGCATCTCCATTGACTAATACACTTAAGAAGGCTAAAGTGTTTGCCTGGAATGAACGTGCTCAAGCTAGATTCAAGAAACTCAAAGAAGCTTTGGTCAATGCTCCAATATTACAGCTTTCCAACTTCTCAAATACTTTCATTGTGCTCACTTATGCAAGTGGACAAGCAATCGGTGGTGTTCTATCTCAAGAAGGAAAACCAATAGCTTATGAATCTCATAAGTTACGTACACATGAGTTGAATTATCCTACACATGACTAGAAATTATTGGTCGTTGTGCATGCTCTTAAAGTATGGTGACATTATCTTCTTGGAAGGATATTTGAACTACATACCGATCATAAAAGCCTTAAGTAGATCTACACCCAACGTGACCTTAATATGTGGCAACAAAGATGGATGGAGTAATTATGCGAATATGATTTTGGAATCAAATATAAACCTGGGAAGGAAAATCTTATGGGGGATGCCTTAAGCAGGAAGAGTATTGTAGCGGTTGTCACAACCTCTACTAACTCCTTAATTGACCTAATTCGGGAAGGTATATCTTAGGACCCGTATTACATAAAAATATAGTACTTGATGAACTTAAATCATCGCACAGAGAAACAAAAGAGGTAAATAAAAGACTTACATGTTGAAGGCGATGACCTTTATTTTAGTAACCGACTTTGTATCCCAAATCAAGGTCAGATCAAACTTCAGACTACTACAGGAAGCTCACGATATACCTATAATAGGACACCCAGGATACATTAAGACTTACTCTATTGTAAAGAAGAGTTTCTTTTGGCCAAGACTAAAAAGTGATGTGTTGAACTATTTTACAAGAGGTTTAACATGTCAACGTACTAAAGCTACGAGTTCGATACCCGGTAAGCTTCAAATTATTGATGCACCGCAAATGAAATGGGAATGCATATCCATGGATTTTATTATGGGACCTCCTACATCTTTGGGATATGACTTTAGTTTTGTAGTTGTTCATATGCTTATAAGTTTCCAGTCAAGACAATGTTTATGGCTAAGGATATACCTCAAGTCTTCATGAAAGATGTTTTCACGTATCATGGTTTACCTCGACGGATAATTTTTTATCATGATCCAAAGTTTACCTCAAAATTTTGGAAAGATTTATTCTCACTAATGGAACCCGTTTTCCTTTTAGTACCGCTTATCACCCTCAAATTGATGGGCAAATAGAAAGGACCAATAAAATCTTTGAAGACATGTTAAGAGATTATTTTATGCATGAGCAGGGTAAGTGGACTAGATATTTGTATTTGGTTGAATTTTCATATAACTTCTCATTTCAATGCTCACTTATGATGTCTCCTTTTCAAGCATTGTATGGACAAAAGTGTCTTACTCCACTCAAATGGAAAGACCCTCTCATACAAGTTCAAATATTCAAAGAAATGTTAGATGAAATTCAACTATAAACCGATCTTATACGGCAAGATATGATGACTGCTCAAGGTAGACAGAAAAGTTATGCTGACCCTAAACGATCTATCAGACTTTTTGAAGAGGGCGATATGGTATTTTTGAGAGTGAAACCCAAATGTTGCTCCTTATCAATGGGTAAGGGCAAGAAGCTCAGTGCGAGATATTGTGGACCTTTTGTAATCACAGAGAGGATTAATGATCAAGCTTACAGATTCTTGTTACCACCACACATAAAAGTACATGATGTTTTCCATGTCAACTTACTCAAGAAGTATGTACATGATCCACAACACATTCTTGATCATTCTTATTATCTACTTCTACCGATGGAACCCTTGAAGTATATCCCAAAGTGATACTTTAAAGTAGAACTACGCATCTACATGATCGGACCATTATTGAATACCTTGTTAAATGGTCAAAATATCATAAGGAAGATGCCACTTGGGAACGTGATGATGTAATGAGACTAAATTATCCAAATTTCATGTTGAGGTGAGGACACCTCGAATTTTTCAAGTGTGGGAGGATGTAAGATCCCCAAATTTTGGGTCTCTTTTAAAAATAAGAAAAATGAATTTCAATGTTCATTTTGTCAAATTTTGATTTAAGATGATTGATTGACACTATTGTAAGGTTCTGAAGTAAAAAACCAAGGTTGTTTCCATGTTCCAGTAGGTCAGACGGACGTTTGGTTCAGTTTTGAGAAAATCCGCTATTTTTAGCTTTTTCATGCTTTTAGGCGATTTTTTGTAAAAAGCAGGGTCAAATCCTTAACCTACGAGTTCCGCGGAAGCTATGGTTCAATTTTGTAAAAATTGCTTTTCGAGCGCTTTTCACGCTATTTTTAGCTTTTCATGATTTTTGGTGCTTTTTAGTAAAAAGAGAGTCTGCTTTCTTATTCCAGTGGACAAGGGAACCCGTGGTTCAATTTTAGAAATTTTACTTCTTTTTATGTGTACGCTATTTTTAGCCTTTCATGCTTTTCGGTGTTTTTGAAAAGCAATGTGCTTTTTAGGATGACCTAAACATAAAAATGTTGATCTTAGTCTCCATTGGATTTAAAAATGATCATCATACGAAAAAACGAGATTAAACAAATTTTTTACGGGAATTATTTTTATAAAAAGCAGTACCGTAAATACGTCGGAGTTGTACGGAAAAATCATAACTATGATGGGACATCACGGTGCGGCATAGTCTAGTCACGATTTCATTAGTTGGTCGAATATGATTCAATTAGTCAGTTTTACTGGAAAAATTGAATGGTAAGTGGGAGATTTGATTGTCAAAAGTTGTGCTATGTTTTTAGCAAAGTGTCCAAAAGCTTGTAGTTATTCCTGGCAGAAGAGGTAGCACTAGTAGCTGGCTTGGGGCTCACTCCAACTTTGTCCAGTGCCTATAAAATCACCTGCAAGTCTTAGTTTTCAGTGCCGCCAGTTGCGTCTACTGCCACAAGGCAATACATACCTATTGTACAAAGTGGTGCAAGATCTTCATCACCATCTCCATAAGATCTTCTCTCTCATTTATGAGAAGAAGAAGAAGAAGGATACTCACTCTCTACTTGCTTACTATCTCCTCTCTCATTTCACGGTATACACGCTCTTTGAAAGCTCCCGTGATGAAAACCTCTACGTAGCTCTCATCACTGCTCTTTTGCAGAAAAGCAAGAAGCCTTTCCACAACCCCTGATCAATTGTAAAGCACGGTGAGAAGCTCTAAAGTCCATATTAACCATCATCGTCTCTATCTCTATGTCGTTTTTTTGAGTAGATACCCTCTTTGTGGTTAGTTTTTCATATACAAATGTATGTATGGATTTATCAAGTGCGTAAGAAGTTTTCCCATGATTATTTCATCATGTTTAGCACGCTAATTTATGTACACAATGTGTTTATGATCACATGCGTGCATAAAAAGCGCTTTTCGTTTCACGTCATAGAAGCAGTAGGAACATTGTTTTGGTCATAACTCACAAACTGTTATGAATCAACCCCAACCCTTTAAACTAGAGATAAAACACATCATTTAGAACATTTTCTCTCTTGGGTATTGTGTAAAAATCACACACGAGTTAAGAGATATGGTCAAAAAATAGCTTACTGCCCACTGCACAGTCAAAATTTTGGACCCCAAGCTCCTTGGAGAACCACTATATAGATTCACCAGAAAGGAAAAACCAATTAGAAAATTGAAAATCTTGATTAAACTTGATGATAAATGTTGGGTATGCGAGTTATTAATCACTCCATAACCGGGTTTACCTAGGCTACCAAGGGGGAGTACCATATGACGTCATGATTTAACTGCGCCATTTATATATGATTTATGGTGTATTTTGGTGAGTTGGTTTCAAGTATTAGATGTCCATAAACTTATGTGAGGGTATATGGTTAGTTCAATCCGAACCGCGCAGGCAAATATCAATAAAGTGGCTTTCTTTTGTGTTACCATTTGTTGCATGAGTATTATATGGGAAAAGTGATGTGATGAGGTGTTAGTATATATTATGGAGTAGATCTTGATGCATTGGATTGAGGGAAAACACTTCCATTTGCATGTTATGTATGCTATCGAAAATGGCAAAAAGTTGTTTTTCGCATACGTGTGAAGTTATTGTTTATGGTCGACCTAAGGATCAGAGTTGTTTTGCATCATGATTATGGTGATTAAATGATATCACATGATGTGTGGAACCTTACAGATAAATGTGGATGCCTAATATGTATGGGTATGATTGCTTTCTACCTTTCTAGGTCAAAACTAGCTCTGTGTGGTAGAGGGGTGAAGTGCAGATATGATGCATCAACCTTGCATGATTAGATGTTGTCAAAATTGGATTTTTATATCATGTTTAGTTGTTTTTGAGACTTGTTTTATGCATAAAAATCTCATGTCTTGAGGGCCATGTGTGTGGACTCCAATTGACTGCAGTGGATATGTCAAACTCCAATTGTGGGAGTTGATTCAGTGTGAATATGATTTGTGGTTAAGGGCTAAGATTCCATAATTGATTATGGTTGTGATTTTTATGATGGAAGCCGGCGTGGCTCTTGGTTCTTTTATGGAACATGACACTTTAGTGTCTCAGGACACTTGAGTGTGCAATTACAAGACTAGTGTTAAATATTGGGTATGCAAGCCCAATTGTGGGAATGTCCAGTGTGTCAAGTGTTTAGCCTGTGGGAATACCCTCATAAAGCATGCAGGAGGGAAAGGTCTGTTAAAGGTTAAGTTTTGCATGGAAAGGAAAATCCTGTCATATTGAAAGTAACAAATCAATTAAGCATAGCGTGTGTTGTTTTGTTTTCTTATGTGTCGTATCTCTCTCTCTCTCTCTCTCTCTCTCTCTCTCTCTCTCTCTCTCTCTCTCTCTCTCTCTCTCTCTCTCTCTCTCTCTCTCTCTCTCTCTCTCTCTCTCTCTCTCTCTCTCTCTTTGTGTGTGTCTGTGTGTGTGTGTCTCATTCTGCTGCTCTTCTCCTAGCCATGGAACCCCACCGGCTACACCCCCCATAGATTGACACCACCAATTGGTATTAGAGCAGCCCAGTCTCGGCTTGAGTCGACACGGCATGGGAGCAGCCGCTTATGTAGAGAGACGGGAAGAGATCGACCTGCAAGTTTTTGCTCTTAACAAACAACAGTAGGATCCCCTTGTCGTGTGGAGAAATTTTTGACAGTGGATGCTCTTCTCGCTCGGCCTTCTCAGCCCGTTGCGAGCAAAGCTATCATCCACGCCATCGCTCTGTTTTAGTTGCTGCAGAGAACGCTTGTTTTTTTCTTTTGTGTTCACAGTTCAATAAAGTGGCCACCCATTTAATCTGTCAAGTAGGGATTCCCACCCTCGGGTACCCTCCGATTCTGTGCTCGATGCTCATAAGCATAAGTAGATAAGCAAGGTGCAGACTGTGGTGGGCAAGCTAAATGCATATCAAAACACAACTATTGGAGATCTTGTTGGTGACAACCAAGAAGTTAAACAAAGATTTTCAAAACAGACTTGCCAACCACGATGGTTGTAGCCTTCAAGGATCCTTATTCTAGCTTTTAATTTGTCAATTATTTCCATGCAATCAAAATTTTGTACAGGGTTATAGACACTGGCACAAAAATAAAGTGGTAAGACCACCCTTTTTTTGTTTGGTTGAGTTCTAGTTTGTCTCACACTGATGGTTGTTTGAAGGAAGTGCACACACCCACCAATGTTATTGTCAAGGGGGGTACTTCTACTCATGGTTTCAGGTGATTGAGCTTTGCCATGGTCTGTACCAAGCCCATAGTCAGTGGTTTGGGCTTGAGGGGGGGGTTTGTTGGGTATGCAAGTCCAATTGTGGGAATGTCCAATGTGTCAAGTGTCTAGCTTGTGGGAATACCCTCATAAAGCATGCAGGGAAATGTCTGTTAAAGGTTAAGTTTTGCATGGCAAGGAAAATCCTTTTATATTGTAAGTAACAAAGAAATTAAGCATAGCATGTGCTCTTTTGTTTTCTTCTGTTTTGTACCTTTCTCTCTCTCTCTCTCTCTCTCTCTCTCTCTCTCTCTCTCTCTCTCTCTCTCTCTCTCTCTCTCTCTCTCTCTCTCTCTCTCTCTCTTTCTTTCTACTACTCTTCTCCTAGCCATGGCATCCCACCGGCTACACCCCCCATAGCCCGACACCAACAATAAATCCAAGGTCTTATCATAGCCAATACCTTAGCACAATATTTTTCTAATATGCATGCATGGCATGCTAGTATAGTGGGATTCATTCCACTGAATTCTTGTTTACACTTTCAATTCTTATCAGAGCCAATGGCTTATCTAATATGCATGCATGGGACACTAGTATGATTGGATTTATTCCACTGCCGCTATAACATTAGTTAATCTGTTCAGGAAGAATTGAGACTGGTAGATTTTCTTTTGGTCATTGTATATGTGTACAATAGCGAACACTTTCAATCATTGGCTCTATGCACAAGGTGAAATCAAACATGATGCTTACTGTGGGTAGCAAGTAGACATGGTGTAGCTTTCCAATACCTAATTCATGGGAGGACATGAATAGACCAAGAGATTCTTAAAGCAAAGGATCTCTTGTTTGCACACCCACAAAAATCTAGTACGACTACCTTCTTTGGGTTGTTTAGAAGCTTTCTCTTCTACTCATAGAGAGATCTGATTACTTCAAGATCCAGTTATGAATAAGATTCCAACTTGAGAGGATCTATTGTTCAATTTATAGTATTTATTGTGTCTCTAGGAGTGGTATTTTTAGGGGTATGACCCAGCTAATACACTCTCCATAGGTATTGAGGGTCAGAATTTGATATTATCACGATTTTACTTTCGAGGAAAGAAATCTGCAATCTACTAGGGGGTTTGAAGATTTGTAAAATTTCCCAAAGGGGTTTCTATTTCCAAGCCAACATCTAGAGTTTAATAGGTCAAAGACATGCTAGGTCTTTGAAAGCTATATTTTTGCTGATGTACCTTTCAGGTTTGGATAGTGCAGTTGGCTATGGGTAAGTGGATGCTATTTTCAATCTCCAAGTAAACATACAATTTTGGTTTTATTTCATTTTCTAATATGTTTTGATTGATTTTTCCAAGTAGGATGTATACGCTTAAATGCTTTCATCCGTTTTGCTCTTGAGAGACATGGCAAGGTCATGCAAAAGCAAAGATTTTGGACCGTAGTGTCCTAGATACATTTCTGTATTATGAAGTTATGGACCTACATGGTAGGGTTTTGTTTGACACATGTTGTCATAAGATGAGCAACATGGTGTAGAAACTCATGGAGTTTGGTTTAGCAAAGTGTGGAGAAAAGTTTATGAGGGTTCCTCTCACTCATGTCGATGTCTTTATAGTTACCTTTGCACACAAGTACACTGCATACTTGATGGGTGTCATTTTTTTGGACATTTGAGAGATACCCCATTAGGAAAATTTTGAACTCATTTTTGGGCCTTTTAAGAGTGCCACATCATCAAAGTTGTACAAAAGAAAGCAACCCGGTAGACCCCTCTAAATATTGCTTAGAACCCCATGATATGACCTATCATTGGAAAGTTCTTGAAAAATGGACTCTAAAGAGCCAAGGTCCGAAAAGTTTGGATGACTTCTATGAAAGTTATGCCATTTTTTTTCAATCAACCAAGTTTTGTTACCGTTACGGTAATTTAAAAGCACCTTTTTCTAGATCTACATGAAGGCAATGTCCGATACATGCATGCTATATATCAATAGATAGCATTTGAAGAGTAGATTCTAAATATCCAACCTCCGACAAGTTTGGATCTTATTTACAAAAAATTTACCGATCCCCACTTTTTGAAAGCTATTCCACATCAACAATTCTTACAAGACCCATTTTTGAGTCCAAACTTTTCCTAATGCCTCACCAGGGGTCTGTGCACAAAATATGCAATTTACACCTTTCTATCATTTTCAATATACATCAGAGTTGCAGAAGCATTTGCATAGCGGAGGAGTTCTTAGCACCTGACCAAGTATGGAGTTTAGCCATGAGTCAGATTGCATCCAGAGGCACCTAGAGGCTAGTGCTACCCCTGAATGGGTGTGATGAATGAAAGCATAAGAGAAAAAATAACATTGTGGTGGGTGAATATATGTGCACACCACATTGCGGAAAGGGAGAGAGAGAATATAGTGGAGGATGAAATAGAGTGTTGTAGAGACATAAGAGAATCACAACAAAGAATATTTAAATACCCTATCTAAACAAAACATGCAAACATGTATTAATGCAATGACAAAATTTGGGTATACCATAACATCAAAATAATATAACAAAATAACTAGCAAAGAACCCTGTCTAGGGATCGATCAGTCCACCCATCCACTTCCTCTTTCTTACGAACAGAGAGAATTTCACTTTGTCGAGAGCGAGCCAGAACACCTCTAACAACCTACCTGAGCCAGACATACGTTGATGCCACTTTGCCTCCCTCCATGAACTCGAGCTCTGAAAGGATCCCAAATACCAGTAGGTGGTAGGGTATTGACACCAACCATACCAATTTAGGCACCATGCCTCTTCGATGCCTAGCATCGGGTGTTTAGGCAAAGCCAAGGAAAAATCCTCGACGTGTTAGCCGTGTAGGTCGTTCAACCCCCGATACACTAACCGTGTAGATCAGCCTAACAAAAAAGAAGACCTAGAAAACACGCTCGATCCAGCAAAGCCCTAGGTCAATGAACCTTTTATCTAAGGTTAAGCGATGTAGGCAGACCTAGTCTTGTAGCGACGCTCCCATGAGAAACATAACACATGAGTCCAGTCAGAATAGCATCTTCTATATGCACAAACAATCTTTTCCAAGCAGCTAGACTGTACAGGGTCTCTACCCTTACACGTCTACCATAAACCATCCAAATCACTTCATGATCCAATCCCAAAACCATACACCATAATCCAATCACATCACACGGGTGAGATCTCTACCCAACTTGGGTGAGGTACAACCAATCTTGCAAAACCACGTTAGAGCATAACATGGATACAAAAATTTCAGTAGCATAACCATATTTGCTATCAGCTTTTGGCAATTTATTTGACAAGCTAGAAAGAAGTTTTTCACATCTTGCTTCTACCATAGTTTGGTTATGAGGGAAAGAAACATTGGATATTTCTCCATGTCAAAACACAAGCCCTATGGAGAATTTATGGTAAGTTCTAAGGCATTAATTTTAGTAAAATTTCAAGCTATTTTGCCAAAAAATAATAAAATTCTTATATCTTTTTGTAAAGATGACCTTTTTATGTTTGTAAAGGACAAGTAGTAGAACTTAGTGTTACTAAATAATAGAATTTCCTTCAAGGAATAGTTTGCAAGTCACTTGCAAACTATAGACATAATTTCATACTTGAGCACATGCTGACTAAGAGCGTAATGTTGGCCTTTTAAAGGTCCTCTCATGGAATTGGGGCTATTCTGGTGTAGTTTGACAATTGCAAATGACTTTATATGTTGAAACCAAGAAACTACATATTTTAATCGCTCCCTAATTTAGTTAAATCTTGTTGCTTGAACCCTATCTTGAAATTTTTATTGTGCAAAAACTCTTGAAAATCTTGAGTCCTCCACAATAACATTGAAACCAAGGTTTTAGGTGTCCCAATTGTGTCCATACCATGTACTTTGAAACATTTAGTTGATCTACATGGAAAGCTTGAAGATAGTTGAGGTTTTGAATGCTTATATCTTAAGAATTAAAATATCAATTCTTTTTCATATGCAGTTTTGAATATTTGAAGTAATCCAATAATTGTTGCTTACCAAAGCATTTCTACTTTCCACCTGAGTCGTCAATGGAGAGGTAAACAATGTATCGCTTTCTAAAACTCACAAATACATCAAAAATATATTTTCCTTTGTATACAATGATATGCTTGAAATGGTCATATTAAACACGTAGACCTTTCCATTATTTTATATACTCTCAATATAAAACAATTTCACATGAAACTTGTAATTATCTATAATACAATTGTGGAAAAGTTGCATACAATTTTCTACAAGGCCACTTCATTTTTTATTGAGCTTATAAAGTCAATTTCTTCAAAGCATCAATCGCACTCTTACGAGGGTCCACTTGATGAGTATATTTTTTGATCATGATAGCTTCTAAAATACAAGGTTGTATTTTTAAAAGACCCTCCAACTAACATATTTAAGCATATCAAGAGGGTTTTCCTAAATACAACATATGATGCAAGTAGCATTTAATCTAAATTTGTAAAAAAAGGACACTTATGTGTCCTGTTTTGGTGCCCAACTAGTGTTAATGACGCTCTCAATAGTTTGAGCCAAAGCCATGCATGCCTTGCACGATTTTACTCGCATAGATACATCGCTGTTCATCATTGCCAAACATAAACAGTGAGATTATATCCTCTTATTGCCAAAGATCACTCAGGATCCGTTCTATCTCATCTTTACGATGGACTTTTATGAAGCAAGACTTCACTTTCGGGCATCTTCCATAGAAGTTTCCAATATTTTGAATATTCTATTAGCATATGAACTTGGGGAAACTTAGCAACATGTATATTTGATTTTATTATTGAAGATAGGTATGAACCAAACCACGAGGGCATGCAAGATACATCCATAGCTCTAAATTTCTCAATATATATGGCTATGAGCCAGATCCAAGCAAAGAAAATTGATCTCAAATGGGCGACAAGGTTAGACCATTTTAAGTTCTACTTGTTTTTCTATCTTAAACTTTTCATTTTATAAAGATTTCTTTGTTGTGCAAAGCAAAGTTATGTGAACAGACTTACTGCAAAGCAAGGCTTCTATTCCATGCCAAAGTACTATCCATTGACTTAAGAACAAGGATAATGGGCGACTTCTTGGAGTTGGAATTAAGGATCGACCTTGCCAAATACCTTTGTCATACAAGTCACAGCCCGTGCTTTTGACATGGCTTTACTATTAGGCAACCTTGCCTACATGCATCAGCTATGGATTGTAATCAACAAATAAAAAATTAAACGAATTACCTTGTTCCCGTTCGCTTGGAGCCCATCAAGGCCAGCAATATAGCCTTGCCTTTGTATCATCAAAGTGTTATCATGCTTCAAATTTGGAGAGTGCTTGCCTTGCCCATTGTTGGCGTTTGTAGAGCATACTTCCTTAAAGATTATAAACTCCAAAGCCTTGCCTCTGTGAAATTGTTGAGAAAATTTGTCGTCCTTGATAGGTGTATTGATAGAAATCCAAGCAATAGAATATGGAGACAGGGCTAGAGTTTCAACCAAAACCCAATCTTCCAAATTTCTATTTGTTGTAACTCAAAATCTATGGAATTGCTGCATGTCAAAGTTAGGTATATCAAGGTGGTGAGGATTCGAGGCTGCATTCGAGTTGATCATGTCCTACCTAACTGGCCAATCCTTACGGTGAGACAAGCTGCTTAGAGCTGGGGGGGTGCCCAAAATAGGGTGTCCCAACCTAAAAATGAAACTCCAATGCGATGGCACCGAGCAGTGACGAGCGTTACCGACTTGCAAAAAAAAATGTCGCTTGCGGCACTCAGATTCCCCGGATTGCTTCAACAAGAATCTCTTCTATTAAGCCAGACCATGCCAGATTCTTTGCAGGTCAAAAAGTGTGTGTGTGTGTGTGTGTGTGTGTGTGTGTGTGTGTGTGTGTGTGTGTGTGAGGGGGATTTCTCCCGTGGATCTGTGCTCAGTTCTCCTCTAGTTGTCGACCTTTTTCCAGGAAGCTCATGCAATTTCTTACAAGCAAGGAGACCCACAACTTTTCTCCTCTCTCAAGCCTACCGTGAGAGATTCATAAGAGAGATTTCCCTCGAAAACCAAGCTCAGATGTTGTTTCAAGAAGTTGAGAGCTCAATAGAGAGATAGACCATGCTTGAGACACATCGAGAGACCATGCTTCTTCCCCTCCTCCATGGCTGCTCTTCCTGATCTCTAATGGCACATGACAATAAACACAAAACCATGTACTATGTAGGCCCTTGGCCCTGCTATTTATAGGACCCCCTTTACCCCATGTTTTTCCTGGCCCTTGGCATGCCGGGTCTTACCCTAGGCTTGACCTGCAAACTTAAATTATGTTTCCTTGTGGGGTAGGGCTGAAATTGGTATTACAGTGAGGTAGCGCAAATACAATTGCAATCACAACAGGGCTAAGCTATAGTTTCTTCTCATTCATGGAAGTAGAGGTAGTATCTAGATCAAAAGTGTCCACCACTTGCTAAATGATTGACATTGCTATGGGGATCTTGAAGGCCTCCATTAACTTCTACATACCCCATTTGGCTAACTCCTTCTCTTCATCCCTGAAGACATACTTGCCAATTTATTGATAGGAGATGGTTAATGTGGCTTCCATTGTGGTAGGATTGACAACCTTAGAACCATTTTTCTTGACCATAGCAAGAGTGTGAGGCGTCCCTTGATTTGAAAAGGACAATTGGCATTAGTTACTTGAGAGGGAAGTAGGGATGCAACATTCATGATGTCTTATGTAGTGCTTGGAATAGGTATGAGCTCTTGCAAGGATTTTGATGTATGGAAGGATTGTGTGTTTGCAGAGGCTTGTGAGGAGAATAAATTAGGGTTTTCAATATGATGCACAATAGTTCTAATTTGAGCCATGAATGCACCACTCCTTTTGCACCTCAAGAAAAGAACATTCGTTATTGACATGGCAGAAATGCACTGGTTGATTCTTCTAATGATCACTATTTTCTGTGCTTGTCAGTAGCGGCTTTTTGCCTTTGTTGGGGCATGGATATAGCCTCCTTAATCTTTTGAAAAGATTATTGTAGGTCACGGCTATGTTAATGTTATAGTCTAAATCATACTCAATGGTGACTCTAAGACAAGGAACCACAAATTCTAGCAGAAGAACAAGCTATGTTCCATATAGCATTTTGAAAGGTGTCATTCCTATAGTGATCTTGTAGGGTTTTCAATATGTCCATAAAAAATTATAAAGCTTCTCATCTCTTTTGTGAGGCTCATTCTAAACAATCTAAGTCAGTATGGTCTTTATGGTCCTATTTATTCGATTAGCCTATCCATTGCATCTGAGATAGTAAGGTGTTGATTTTCAATTTTTCACAGAGTATAAAAACAATCCTATTCAGTTCAACAATAATCCTATTTAGATT
This sequence comes from Adiantum capillus-veneris, assembly GCF_014529385.1. Lineage (NCBI taxonomy): Eukaryota > Viridiplantae > Streptophyta > Polypodiopsida > Polypodiales > Pteridaceae > Adiantum > Adiantum capillus-veneris. The sequence goes on from NC_140940.1 coordinate 77,907,286, forward strand.
TGGATAACCACTTTGTTGGTGAGATATAAAAGAGCCTATTGATCTACATAAAAGGTATATAATTTCCCTAGAAAAGAATGTCTAAATTTAGTAGCACTAAAAACAATTCCAAGTGCTTCCCTCTCTGTAGTTGAATATCCCTACCTTGCCTGATTGAGGGCAAAATACATTGGATAATTTATCTTGCATTCACGTTGGGCTAATATAGCACCCATCATTATCCCAAAGGCATTAACATGCACATAGAAAATTACATCCCAATCTGGTTGGTGAAGTATTGGTTTTGTGCTAATTGCGACATTGAAGGATTGGAAGGTTGCTTCACGCTTAAGGGACCAAATAAACTTTACACCTTTCCATGTTAGTGCATACAATGGTAAGGATCTGGCTACACATATGGATAAATATTCTATAGAAATTTATATAGCCCAAAAAAGAGTTCACTTTAGACACATCTGTAGGTGTTTATTTGTTTGTCTTTGCATCTCTCAAAAACCATTTTTGGAAATAGAAAATGCATATCTTCATATGAGAAGTCATCCACAAAGATGGCTAAAAACCTATGCAAAAATTTACTAAATATCTCCATCATACACCTCTGAAATGTAGCAGAAGCATACATAAGCCAAATGACATAACTAGGTATATGAAATCTCCCCATTTAGTGGTAAAGGTTGTTTTAGCTCTATCTTTTGGGGCCCTTTTTAACTGATTGTAGCCACTATGCCCATCAAAAAAGCTATACATTTCATGCCTATCTATCTCATCCAATATCATATCAATAGGATAGTGAAAACGGACCTTCAAAGGGAACCAAGCTAAATACTCAGACAATTAAAGGGAACTAAGGGAATTATTTGGTGACCATTCCCTTCCAGTGTTTGCACATTCTGATTCCTAAACTCCATGTTAATGCTATCTACATATGCCTTGTTTGGTGTGGCACTATGTGAACTGGTTGTTCCAGATGTCTCATTTTTTGCTTCCTTTAACACTAGGTTGGTAACCTAACAGGACATAAAAGTGTCCTTTCAGGGTTTTGAAAAAAACCTCCAAAACCATACTAGATCCACTCATTTTGTAAAATCCTTTCATGAGGTTATAGTTCAAGGCCTACTACACATGGAAAAAATAATAAACTTGTAAAATTTCTCATCTTTTGGTCACACCAAGCCTCCAAAGTTGATGGACCAGTGCATTTTCATCAAAACAGTCATTTCTTACGTTTTGTTGCATAAAAATAAGATTATGGATTTTTGTAGGACTTGAGATAAATTCCATAGTTAACTTCAATGGGTTGGTGATCAAAACATATGATTGCTTCTCACTCACTATGTTTTGTTTTGCCAAAATAAATAGGTACAAAAAAGTTCAATTTTTACCATTCTGCAAACCTATCATCAAAGTTTCTATAGCCATGCTCAATACAAATAATATATGCATGTTTTCTTAGTTCCCTATTGTCCTTTAGGTTCATAAGGAGCCATGGAGCATGTCAAAAGAATAATACATTTCTTACCAAGGGGAATCTTGGGGAAAAAGATGAAGCGTTAAATACAGCAAACATGAAAAAACTGGGTTCAACATTATGAGTTGTAGAATCTCATAGAAACTATTCAATATCTAGCCAAATTTGATCCTTATGACTAGATATGGGAACTACCTACAAATGCATGTAGTTGTCACAAGAAACTAACAATATTGAAAAGGCTATACTTGATATACTAGAATGTTTCGTTTTCTTCTATAATTGAAAAAATCAACCATCGTTGTGTACTATGCAAAATAGGGTATTAGGTGCCCCAAAACTCAAGGAATATTAGCTTTATGTTACAATATGCGACATAGAAAATCAAAAATTCATTTGGATATCATGAAACCCACCAAAAAAATCATAGAAGAGCTAATATTGGCTAAAAACCAGGATTTGACAATTTTTGTAATTTGGTCATAACTTACAACTTTAATATTTATTTCTCCCTAGAAGCATCGGGACATGTTGAAGACTACTAAAGATAGTTCTCTAGCACTATAGACCTCACAAACATGAATTCTAGAGTGGTATAGTTGCAAAAAGTTGAAAAAAGCCAAAAACAGGATCCGTTTTTTCACACAGTTTAGGTTGTGAAATGTTGTGCAAGGACAATGTTAAAGATGGAATTGATATTCCAAAAAAATGTCGAGTTTTTTTCAGCTCATGAGTCAACTTTCTAGATAGATAGCACCTCAAAATCTATTTTGAAACTCTTGACATAATTCAGGGAAAATGGTCACTTAACAAGACATAAAAGTGTCCCAGGACATAAAAGTGTCCCATTACCAACCTAGTGTTAAAGCTCTACTATTGAGACTTATTGGTCTTTCCCCTTGGTTTACTTCTATAAAGCTCTCATGATATTACCCTTTTTGTTCTTGAGCCCTTTGCTGATCTCACAAGACCATATGCAAGTCAATCTCAGCTATGGGGAATATATTCATAGAGGCCAACGCCCTTTCTATCTTCTTTGTCCCATACCTTTTTCATAGCTCTCGTCCATCAGCATGCTACATGTGCCTTGTATGTCCATTACCAAAAAGATCATCTTTAATTTTTCAGACCCAACCTTAATTTGGAGATTCTCTACAATGCCACTAACTTGCACTATTTGTTGATCTTCCATTGTGATTATGAATGGTTTAGGATTCATCTTAGTAATTGCTAGTTTTTGCTTAACGTGTTCTCCTAAGATGCTCACACCAACACCCCCAACTAGGATTACTTTGGATAGTGACTCCCATTGCTTTTGTATCGTTGTCATGCAACTCCACTTCCATTATGGGAAAAAGAGCAAAGGAATGCAAGCTAAACTTCTTTGAAGCCTACACATTTATTGAGCAGTCATCATGCTTGCTAACAAGCTAGTTTATGATTAATGTATGCCAGAGGCGGCTTTAAAGGGCCAATAGATGCCTTGATGATGCAAAAAAGGAGTATGCTTGATGTGATTATAGATGGGAGTTTATGATCTAGAACTGTAGCGCTTGACGTACTCTATCGGCCCATCTTTTACGGCTCGTTGATTGGAGCTCCGGTGAAGAAGTTATGACAGTTTGAAGTTTGAGTCAATTGCAGATCCGTACTGGATTGGGAAGCTGCAGCTGAGGGGACAGAAATGAAGTGAATGCATGGGCCTAAAGTGCTCACTTTGTGGAGCATGTCGGTCTTTTCAGATCAATGATCAGAGTTACGGTTACCAAGATATTGCCACATTAAATTTCATCAAAGGCTAGTTTTGTACCAGTCTGGTTTTCTCGGTCGGAGTGCCATCTGGGAATTTTACAGCCTAGCAGGGTTTGTATGCAAACTATGAACCTTGAAAAGTCTACAGGAATTTATAGCTTGTCAGACAGAGTCCGGATTGATGAGATAATACGGCTTGAGGCTGGTGTCAGTTGCCAGCACTGCCGAGCTAGCTGAATTTTTGGCATTATTCAAGACACTGATAGGAGCAATGAAATTCGAGACATTATTTTCATTTAGGAGCTGCCAGATGTTGATAAGGTTGTGGCAAAGAAGCTCTGTCTTGTTAATTAAATGCAAGGGAAGGTGTTTCTCCGAATGCATTCACCTATACTTGAATCTTGGAGAGCACAGGAAATGCTCAAAATGGCAGTGGAAAGTTGGAGGAGAATGTCGTGCTTACCAATGCCTTGACTGTTATGTATGCTAAATGTGGTGCCCAAGTGTGGTGACCAAGGGCCCAAAGGGCCACCCAAATACCAAATGTGGTGCCGTTACGAAAGCACAAAAATCTCTTGTTGAGCTCATTGTCCAAAATGACATCTCGTGGAGTGCATTGAATGCAGAGAACGCCAACCTTGCCGGTGCCTTGCTTGATATTCATGTCAAATGATGTGCGACGCAAAGCCTTGGTGGACATATATGTTCAATGTGGTGCCCATGGAGGGAAATAGCCCCAAAATGCAAGCAATCGGCTGCCCACCGGAATACCGCCCAGAAGGGCTTAAGGTTATTTGAGTGTGTGAAAGTAGGGCGTGTAGCAGTGAACGGAGGCGTAGAGAGGAGAGGATGGGCTTGTAGCGTCCAGTGGGAAGCTCTGGTGAGAGCACGCCTGCAATGAAAAATGCGTTGCATGCCATGGAAATAGAATTTGGTACCAGCCATGATAGAAACAACATTGCCCGAGTCGCTAACTTTCCATGTCATCATGTCAGGTCCCGCGCCACACTAGTCATGGCGCCGTGGCTAATGGGCTGAGGCAAAATAGGGTGAAGAGAGGCAAAAAGAAGAGCAAGAAAAGTTTTTCAGGAAAAGAGGAAGTGAGGACGAGAGGGGTTGAGGAGGGGAGGTATCTGAAGAAGCAAAGTGAGGGCTCTCTCCCGCTCTCTTTCTCGTCCTCCGACACAAGGCCAAAGTTGCTCTCTCTCTCGGCCATGGGTACACGTGAAGCGAGGAAGGTGGAGAAGGAGAAAAGCGAGGAAGCGGAAGGCAAGTAGCGGGATCGAAAGAAGGAAGCAAGGAATCGGGGAGGAAGCTAAGAGGCGGTGTCTCTCTCTCTGAAATCTTATGGAAAGAAAATATGGCTCCCTCTCATCCCATAAGGAGCAAGTAAGTTGACTCTATCGAGCTCAGTAAGAGAATTCATCAAGGGCACACAGAGCCTGAAGATAATTAAAGCAGAAATTTGCAGCTTATTGTTGGTAATTGAGACAAGAGGACAGAGAAAGCTCTTGAGTGCTATCAAAGCAGGGAAAGATCGACATAGAAAGAGAAAATTTGTAAAATCCACGAGGCCATTGAAGTAGATAAAGCAATAGAAGAGAATTTCCATCACCGTCATCAGCTACAGATTGATTAATCATCATGTTAATCCCGGTGTCATTAACGGCCTGATTAATCCTTTAAAAAGGGATCTTAAACTACTAGATAGCAGATAATTCAAGTGACGGTGTTGTTAATAGTCCGCCTTGGCTAATGATTAAGTTGTACTCAAAGCATTATTTAATTAATTGAACATTACGGTGATTTCCCGAGCTTTTAGTGTTTTCTATTCTTTCTCTTTCACGCCTCTCACAGCCAGAGGCTTGGTGCCTACCCGGCTCACATTTCGAACACATGTGCCCTGACATCTTTGGTGAACCCGATGGGAAACGAGCCAGGGATGGGAGGTATAGATGGAGAATTTAGAGCAGATGATGAAGATGATTGCAGAGTTAAGTGAAAACGGTTTTGATGATAAGTCAATAGTTCTAGATTTTCCAAAGATTCTTCAATTGGTTCAAGGATCTCTGCTTGAAATGGAGACCGCAAAGAAGAAAAATCAAATGGATGAAGCTTTGGATGCAGCTTTAGATGCGATATATGACGAGAGGCGAGTCTTCGATGGATATGATCCAGAAGGCTACCTAGAGTGCTATGAGTTGGAAACCAAATTAAGAGGGATACCTGAAGAGTTAATGGTCAAATCTTTTGAGCATTTAGTGAGTTCATATTTGAAGGAGCAGATTCAAGAGGTTACCAAAGCCTGCAGCAACGATTGAGAATACTTCAAAGAAGCTATTGTACAAGTAAGTTGTGAGCATTGTGCAAGCTATCAAGAACAGAGTCCAAGTCTACCAAACTACGGAGATATTCGAGGACAAGTACAAACAAAGTTAGAAGCCATGATTGATGAGTATATTGTACAAGATGCTTCCTTCTTACAGGCTAATTAGGGGATCAAAACAACAAAGTGGCTAAACTCAAGAAGAAATTGTCCAGGTGAATGAGTGTAGTGCAACCATATTCAAGTAGACATGCCGACAATTGGATGCACCAGTTGAACAGGGGATATGGCAGTATCTAGTGCTACTTGATGCTGTATGGGATTTGATGGTACCCTATGAAGTAGGAGATATTGAGCTAGCTTTTTACCCGGGAGGTGACATATATATGCAAGGTCATGGGAAATTGACTTATATGCCATATGATCCAAGTGGTTTGCATGAAGATTTGTGGGTAAATTTATGTTTATGATTAATTGATTGGAAATTCTTGTATTTTCCCTATGATCCTAGAGGATGGTGAATAATTTCTAAAGGAATGCTCACAATGGGGCCAATGATTGGTTTTTTGTTTGATCCTAGGGGCTACTAAAGTGCAAAGTTGCATATTTGAAGAGTACCAGTTATCTGTTGTAGCAGGTTTCATGGTACAAAGTTTTGTTTCCTAGATCTATGCTAAGTCAGAAGAGTTTTGGTTGTGTGTTCAATAAGATTACATGCCTAACTTCCAGTTGACTTCTTTGGACAATTGATGAAGTATCTTCACATCTTTTGAGTTGGTTCTGCTACCACAACTTGAAGTAAAGGACTTGACGGCCATTCTGTGTGTAGACAGAGTAAGGCATACTTGAGCTTGATAGGATTCCCTAAAGCGCGCTTAATGGTCAAGCCGTGTGCATCATTAACTGGAGCACTTGAGTCTGGCAGGGTTTGCTAAACAGGTTTCCATAATTTCATGCTTTGGAGATACGACAGATACGGTTCAAAGATTTCTGATGGGCAACTACCTAATGATTAAGCTAGAACATTGATGATAGGGTATAGGCCTTATATTATTTTTCATATGTTTACTAGTTACGTGAGTCTGATGATGGCAAAGAGCTTAAGCTACCTATAGCAGATGCAGATTGAAGTGCACTTGTTGGCACAGACCACAGGCTATGCAGGTTCAAAGGGGGTAGATGTCATCTAGCTCCTCTTAATGCATTTACCTATACTTGCATCTTGGAGAGCATTAGATGCAGGAAATGCTCAAAATGGCAGTGGAAAGTCGGAGGAGAATGTCGTGCTTACCAATGCCTTGACCGTTATGTATGCTAAATGTGGTGCCCAAGTGTGACCAAGGGCCTAAAGGGCCACCCAAATACCAAATGTGGAGCCTTTACAAAAGCATAAAAAGATCTTGATGAGCTCATTGTCAGAAATGACGTCTCGTGGAGTGCATTGAGTGTAGAGAATGCCAACCTTGCCGGTCCCTTGCTTGATATGCATGTCAAATGTTGTGCAACGCAAAGCCTTGGTGGACATGTATGTTCAATGTGGTGCCCATGGAGGGCAATAGCCCCAAAATGTAAGCAGTCGGCCACCCACGGGATACCACCCATAAGCACTTAAGGTTATTTGAGTGTGTGAATGGGGGGAAAGAGAAAAGGAAGTATGGTGTGCAGCAGCGAACGGAGACGCAGAGAGGAGAGGATGGGCTCATAGCGTCCAGTGCAAAGCTCGGATGAGAGCGGGCCTGAAACAAAAAATTCTTTGCATGCCATGGCAATCGCATTTGGTACCAGCCATGCAGAAAAAATAGCCATTTGGTACTAGCCATGCAGAAACAACATTGCTCGAGTCGCTAACCTGCCACGTCATCATATCGGGTCTCGCGCCACATCAATCACGGCACAATGGCTGATGGGCCGAGGCAAAACAGGGTGAAGAGAGGCAAAAAGAAGAGCAAGAAAAGTTTCTTACGAGAAGAGGAAGTGAGGACGAGAGGGGTTGAGGAGGGGAGGTATCTGAAGAAGCAAAAAGAGGGCTCTCTCTCGCTCTCTTTCTCGTCCTCTGACACAAGGCCAAAGTCGGGGTCTTTCTCTCGGCCATGGCGACATAGGGGAGCGAGGAGGGTTAAGGCTCTCTCTATCTCCCTCTTGACCTTGATGCGACAAAGGTCTTTCTCTCTCACTCTCAACCTTGGTGAAGCGAGGAAGCGGAAGGCAAGTAGCAGGATCGGAAGAAGGAAGCAAGGAATCGGGGAGGAAGCTAAGAGGCGGTTTCTCTCTCTCTCTGAAATCTTAAGGAAAGAAAATCGGACTCCCTCTCATCCCATAAGGAGAAAGTAATCCGACTCTATCGAGATCGATAAGAGAATTCATCAAGGGCACACAGAGCCTGAAGATAATTAAAGTAAAAATTTGCAGCTTATTGTTGGTAATTGAGGTAGTAGAGTAGAGAAAGCTCTTGAGTGCTATCGAAGAAGGGAAACATCGACATAGAAAGAGAAAATTTGTAGAATCCATGGGGCCGTTGAATTAGATAAAGCAATACATGATATTTTGCGTCACCGTCATCAGCTAGAGATTAATTAATCATCATGTTAAGCCCGATGTCGTTAACGGCCCAGTTAATCCTATAAAAAAGGAGCTTAAACTCCTAGATATCAGATGATCCAAGTGACGGTGATGTGAACATCCCGCCTTGGCTAAGGATTAAGTTGTACTCAAAGCATTATTCAATTAATTGAAGATTCAGTGATTGCTCAAGCTTTTAATGTTTGCTATTCTTTCTCTTTCACAACTCTCATAGCTAGAGGCTCGGTGCCTACGCGGCTCACGTTTCAAACACATATCCCCCGATATCGTGTACTCAATGTGGATGATTGGTACGTCATCATCCTAAATAGTCGACTAATCTACTACCACTACTTCACACTCTTTCTTCCTTTGTTTCTTGATGAACTTTGCCACCTCAGGAAAAGTCTTCCTGTTGTCATCTAGTTATATTGTGAGCTTCTAGATTATTTCACATAGCTTTACATATATTTCATCATGCTCATTCCCCAAAATTGTCTCCGAGCTAGAAGACCTTCCTTTAGGGTGACTATCTTTGTTGTGGCATGATTTCCCTTTCTTGCTATGCTTCTTTGCTTATGGATCCTTGATTGGAGAATTAGTAGGTCCTTTTTGAACCAATTTTGTTCCCAAATCCTGTTAATTAGCACTCACTAAATCAACTCCCGCATGCAATGTTTCCTTTTTAGCATTCTAGTTACTAGGATCAGTTTCCGGGATTCTTATTGTCTAGACCGTTGAAGCTATAGGAAAAAGCCTTCGAATGACTCTGGCCTCTAAGAACTTTGGTTTCTCTAGATTTCTCCACTTTGTATCCTCAATAATTAGAGCAGTAAAAACCGTCTCCTCTTACTATTTATCCACTTATTTGTCCTTCCCTTTGGATTTTCACATAGCCCTTTGCTCCTTCCACTTCTATCTCTCTTCATTTTGCTTAGGTTGACTAATTGGATCCTTTCCACAATTATAGTAGTCGAAATCCCCTTTTGAAAAGTCTCTAGTTCCTCTTTCCTTGACTAGAAAAATTTTGATATGCTCCTTTATAAGCCATCCCTCTGGTGGTTGCTCCATTGATTTGCCTTTTTTCCGACTCTTCTACCTTCACTAGCTCTAAATTTGTTAGGGAAATCATGGAAACATATTTTTCTCATTTGAAGTGATGTATCATATCCTTACAATTATTCCAAAGATGGCCATATGTTGCAAACTAAGTACACTAGACACATTCATCAATCTTGGAGGGGGGGTTCACTATACGTAAACATGTATATCACGTTGGTGCACCCAAAGTTGGTCCGAGCTAGGAGGTGGTTTATGCTAAGCAGAGGGTGCAAGCAAGTGCAGTGCAAAAGGCTAGGGCAGGTGCCAAGGACGTGGGCAGCCAAAGCATAGCAGAAAAGTATGGCTAAAGCGGTTTTTTAGGCCAAAAGTGTTAGGGGATGTTCCAGATGGGATGGTAGATGAAGGTGTCCAAAATGCCAAGTTAGTGGTCTGGAATGTAGTTTTTTGTGTGCTCTAGAAGCAAGTCCAGACGGCCTGTCAAACGGAGCCCCGGTGCTCAAGATATTGCAGTTTAAAGTTAGAAGGTGTTGCAGATCCCCGACGGACAAGGTAGCTGGGGACAGGTGGCCCAGGCAGGTGTTAGTGGATACATGTGTATTGCTCAAGTTGTAGAGCATGCTTGTCTTCTCGGATTGCAAATCAGAGCTTTGGTTAGTTGGTTGTGGCCATCAGAAGATTTCTCGGGGGCCGGGTCTAAGCCCATTAGCCCGCATTGAAAAATGCACCACGTGGTGTTTTCAGGAGCTTGCTAGGTATCTCGGTGATGGTGTACACTATGTGGAGTTAGTCAAAATCAACCACGTGTGATTCTGAGTTTCGAGCACGAATTACAGCCTGGAGAAACCTAGGGCAGTTGAAGATAAAGTGTTTATAAATGATTTTTTTGAATTTGGTCGCCTTAGATCGTGGGCCCGGGGAAGTTGAAATTCGACGAGCACGGGGGTAATTAAAGCTGACAACCAAGGCAGTTGGGTGGATTTTTTACTCCGGTCATTGGGTTTTTGAGTAGAATATGGCAGGATTATGAATTGGGGGAAAAAACAATGAGGGTGGAAATTTTTTACATGACCTTGGAGGCCAGTTTAAAAGAGGGCACACCTTATGCTTCCATGCGGAGAGTTTAAATCCCACATGTGAAGCCGGGCATGGGAAGCGCGCAGTATATGGGCCAGGCGAGACACTCCTTTGAATGCATAAGGACAAGAGGAGATCCTATTGTGGTGCTTGGTGATAGCCCGAATGGGGGTGCTGTGGCAGGTTGTGCGGGGCGAGTTTTGGCCGGGCGGGGTGATGGCGCGCGCCCACGTGGGGAAGGAGGCCGGCGGTCCACTAATGACATGGTAGGCCCAATGGGGGCTCATTCTCGTGGCCTTAAGAGTCCTTTTCTGAAAGCAAGGGGTGGGGAGCATTAGCGATATCGCTAATGCCTCCCCGGGGTCTATTAGGAGGAGCATCCCGCGAGTGGAAGTCGGTCGAAGGGGAGAAATCCTGTGGTGGCGAAGTGGGAGGAAAGAAAGACTGAAGGCAACTGAGAGGTCAAGCATCTGGGGGGCAGACCCGAAGGAGAGAAGGAGAGAGGGCCTTAAGGGGCCACCCAGTAGAAGATGTAAGGAAAACCCATTTCAAGGGCTGTTCGGGCAAATCAAAGGCCAAGCCAAGGCAAGGGCAAATGGGCAGGTAAGAGCCGGAATCAAAAGGGGAGATCAAAGGAGCAAGGTGGAAGCCAGACCAAGGCAAAGGAGGGGAGAGAAAAAACGAGAGAAGAAAGCAAGTGTGAGTCGGACAAAGAAGACCAAAATTGAGCCCAAAAGGCAGTGCAAAGCTAGACCCCCACAAAGGGTAAAAAATGAAAGATAAAAATAAAAAAATGGAAAAATGCCTAAGGGGCAATAGCAACATCGCTAATGCCCCCCCCCCCCCCCGCCCCCAAGTGCAAAAGAGAGAGGAAGAGAGCAGATGGAGTAAAGAGGTTTCCCCTCTCTAAAAATGCCAAATCAAGATGCCAGATGGACCAATCAAAATGAAAATTCCAAAATTAAAGGTCCCCCCCTATTAAAGTCAAAATTGGATCAAATTAGGGGTTATTTTTTCCTTGCTTTTTGGGGGCCGTTTGAAGCTTGCAAAGTGGAGTTCTCTAGCAAGCCAGCCCCTTTGTAACTTTTTCTTAAAAATGGCCATAGTGATGGCAGTGCAAACTAGTGTACAGGCTTTTTGAAGTATAATCAAGACACTGTTACCCATCTTGCTGGTGTTTCCCCTTCCCCCCTTCTCTTTCTCCTGCTTTGGTGTTTCCCCTCGGTACCGACTATGTGGAAGTGTGTGCCCCCCCGGACACAGTGCCTTATGTGAGAGAGTGAGATTAAGTGGTTGCGAGTGTGTGTAAGGGTGGAGATAGGCAGTGGTGGCAGGTGTACGTTGTGTGGTGGATTTGTGGAGTGTGTGAGTAGTGGAAAATGGGCAAGCAGTGGTCTGCTAGTGTAAAGTGTTTCTTTGAAGGTGTTTTCTGAGAGGATAGGGGTGCTATGGATATCCTGAGCTATAGAGAGGCCCTTGTGTTTGTGTCGGGCGTCTTCCCCCATTCCCCCTCTCCATCTTTTGGTTCCCCCACTGAGGAGCATGCTGACTGCTCCCAGTTAATAAAAAAGAAGTGTTTTTTCGCGTTGGAAGTCATGGCAGCTAGAAGCTATGGACCGATTTTCATAGGCAAAGAGAACCCTGATGAGTGGATGTCAGATTTGGAGCTGTATATGCTATCATTGCATATGCTGAACGAGGATAGCAAAATGCAGATTTTTCCTTTGGTGATGTGGTAAAGCAAAAGCATGGTATGAGGCGTTGGAAGGCGAGCTAAAGCAAGCATGGCCGGCTCTACGGGCGAGGTTTCTTCACAACTTTCGCGAGGCTTCCCCAGTCGAGATGGATGCAAACTTGAAGGCGCTTAAGAAAGATGTAAGTGAAGAGTTCAATCTGTTTTTGGGTCATTTTGAAGAGTGTTGGGTAGAGCTAGCGAAAACCATGCAGTTGGCTAATGGAGACTATTTCAAGCTAGACAAGTTCATGGCGTGTATGCACCCCAAAGTGAGAGAAAAAGTCAATTTCAAGAGCCCATAGAATTACAATGGTGCGGTAGCAATTGCCCGATCAAAGAGTAGAAAGATAAATAAGAAGATAGAGCAGGGCGTGTCAGGCTACAAGACGATGGCCCATGTTCAACCGCAGAGTCCGAGGGAGGCTATACACGAGGAAAATCAAGGAAATCAAGGTGTAGTTGTTGTGCCGCAAAATTGGGTGTGCACGGTGCAAGATTTTTCTGAGCAAATGCAAGAGTTGCGGCTTAGTTTCATGGATAGAGGACAACCAAGAGGATCAAGGGGCAAGGTGAGGCCGCTGCCAAGTAGGTGTTACAATTGTAGAGAAGAGGGGCACTATGCACCCGATTGTCCTCAGCCACAGAAAGAGAGAGAGAGAGAGAGAGAGAGAGAGAGAGAGGAGGTATTTACCAGCTTTTTGGTAGAGGTCGAGCTCAAGGGCAGTTCAATGGCCCAAGAGAGCAACCAGTGGAGAATCCTGTGCAGCTCGCTCCGCCAAACGGAGGTGAAGTCCCAAGAGTAAACATCATAGGGGTGGATAGGCAGGATGTTGAAGTTTTGGTCAATAAGAGAGCAAGAGCTGAGAGGGAGATAGAGACAGAGCGGGAAATTAGAGCTCGCAAAGGCAAAGAGAAGGTGTATGAAGGTAGAGAGAAGCCCGAGCCTAGCAAAAGAAGGAGGCGTCGCAAGATCAAGCAAGTGGATTTCCAGCTAGGGTGTGGCTATCCCGAGTACAATCTGGTAAGTGATGTTCAAAATCAAAAGGCAAACATTACTTTTGGTCAGCTGTTAGCTTTAAATCCAAAGTTAAGAAGGCAGTGGTCCACAAGTGTTAGCACCAGGCTACCAAGAGCTAAGGGAAATGTGCAAGCAATTCAAAACTTGGCTTTGAGGGTAGGTAGCCCCACTGATGTTCTTCGGCTGGTGGATGCAATTATAGAGAAGAGGATGTAGGTACAAGCCTACATAGATGGTGGAGTGCAAGTTTGTGTCATGACGGAAGCAGCCATGAAAGAGGCGGAAGTCAAGGCAGTAGTCAACTCGAATGTGCGCATGAGGATGGCTAACCATACTAAGGCCAGGTGTCTGGGTGTGGCTCAGGATGTGAAGGTCAAGGTGATGGGCATAGAGTGCCTAATATACTTTTTTGTGATGAAGGCATGAGATAAGTCTTATCCAATCATTTTGGGTAGGCCATGGCTTTTGGCGATAGGAGCTAAGCAGGATTGGGAGAGCAAAGTGTTCACCTTGCCTGACAAAGAGAGAGGAAGGCAGATTGTGCTTGATTTGAAGACCAAGGAGAGCAGTTCTCGTCCTATGGCAGTTAAAGATGAGGGCAACACGACGAGCTACGAATACGAGACAGAGACGGGCTATGATGAAGGCTATAATAGTACAGAGGAAGAGGAGAGCAAGGACGACATGTTGAAGATAGATGCAGACTTATTCGGGGTCACCATAGACGACTCCCCACCTAAAGAAGAAGGTATGTAGCCTCAAGCTCATGGTTTAAGCATAGAGGAGGTTTCAAGCATGATAAGTGAAGATTTAACCAAAGGTGAAAGCCTGGGTTATGTTCAACTGTGTGATTCTTATCCAAACCTGTTTGCAATGGAGTATAAGCATTTGCGAGGTGCAAAAGGGGTATTGTTTTTTAGGAGGGACATAAGCCTAAAGCACAAAAGCTGAGAAGACTAGGGGAAATCCAAAAGGAGGCCCTTTGGCAAGAGATCAATAAGATATCGGAGACAGGCATCATATATCATGTGAAAGAGTTAGAGTGGGTCTTGCCAGTGGTCATAACCCCTAAGAAGAATGGAAAATGGAGAGTGTGTGTCGACTACAATCCACTGAATGCCGCGAGCAAGACGAATCACTATCCATTGCCGTTTCAAGATGAGATCCTAAACCAAGTGTCTGGGCATGAAAGATACTCAATTTTGGATGGCTTTTCGGGGTACTTTCAGATAGGGATTGCACTTGAAGACCATTTGAAGACCACATTCATATCTCCATGGGGTTGTTTCGCTTACCCGCAGGATGCCATTCAGTTTGGTGAATGCATATGCCACCTTCCAAGATTGGATGAACAGGGTATTTGGTCCATACCTAGGCCATTTTATCAGGGTCTTCATGGATGATATAGGCTGCTACATTTAAATATTGCAGCACCTATCAAAGCTGCAGTTATGCTTTCAAAGGCTAGATGAAGAAGGAGGTCAGCTAAACCCCAAGAAGTGCAAGCTAGCACAGCCTTGAGCGCAGCTGTTAGGTCATGTGGTTTCGCAAAATAGTATAGAGGCTGATCCCAAGAAGGTAAAGGCATTGTTGTTGATTGAGCCTCCATCGGATGCTCAAGGTTTGGCTTCGTTTGTTCCTAAGTTGAAGTATCTATCACGTTTCTTTTGGATGCTATCGCAATATTTGCATCCTCTTCAAAAGAGGGATCAGCAATTGAATGGTTATAAGTGGGATGGAGAAGCTCAGGAGGCTTTTGATAGGGTCAAGGATATTTTATGTCAATTGCCAGTGGTGTGTCCTCCCAATCTAGAGGACAACATCTATGTGTCTATGAGAGTGGGCACAATTGCTATTGGAGAGGTTCTACTGCAAAAGGTAGGGAGGAGCTACAAGTGATATACTTCAAGAGCAGGGTGATTAGCGCAAGAGAGTCTACCTACATCGAGGTGGAGCAATGAGTGATGGTCTGGTCTTCGCTTGCAGGAAGTGTCGGCTGTGTGGAGGTGTGTGCCCCCCCCCCGCGGGACCGATGGTGCCTTATGTCAGAGAGTGAGACTGAGTGGTTGCGAGTGTGTGTAAGGGTGGAGATAGGAAGTGGTAGCAGGTGTGCATTGTGTGGTGGATTTGTGGAGTGTGTGAGCAGTGGAAAATGGGCAGGCAGTGGTCTGCTAGTGTAAAGTGTTTCTTTGAAGGTGTTTTCTGAGAGGATAGGGGTGTTGTAGATACCCTGAGCTATAGAGAGGCCCTTGTGTTTGTGCCGGGCGTGTTCCCCCATTCCTCCTCTCCAACGTGTGTTCAAGGACTATATATAAAACCCCTTTGGTGTAAATTTTTTGCCAATAAAAGGGACCCTTTTCCCATTGAATATGTTTTTTTTTTCAAGATCATTTTTTCAACACCCTTTTGTATGTAAAAATGTGAGAAAATATATTAAAAAATAATTCCTACTGTTGAACCCATGTGATAGGCATTTTTTTTTATTGTAGTGAACCCCCCCCCCCCCCCCTCCCCCAAGAGTCATCAATACAATGTTGGTTAGTCTTGCACCTGGCACAAAGGGTCTCCACCTTGCCCAAAGATGGTATGTCTTGGAAATCTCAAATAACTACTTAGATAACTCTTCAAATTTTCTTGTCTAGGCCCCTTGTCATCTATAGTGTAGATGATTAGGCGCAATTTTATGTTTTTGAGAAATATTTGGAGTGTTCAGAACTCTCGGCTGGCTAGGAGGGTCCTTTTGGGAAGAAGGTCATTATTTTAGGGATGACCTTCTTTCCTCATAGGCTTTCCTAAGGCTACTGAGCCACTAGTCTTTAGTTGTTTGAATTTTGGGCTGAGTGTGGTTCATAGCTAATACTTGTGGAGATTTAGGCGCAAAGTTGGAGGCACTTGAGGTTGTTTGTATTTGAGCAACACAGTTAATTTTCATGCTTCTTGCTCCCTCATGCTGCTTTATAAACAATTTGATGGATCCAAGTGTCCTGCTTAGGGGCTATTATTGGTGCTTGATATTTGATATGTTCCATGTTAAGCAAGGGTCTATTGTCTTATACTAGAGTATTGGACAGATATATATCCTTGGTTTGATTGGTGTAAAGTATCCTTAATTGGGTACAAAAGACATCCTTCATTGGGTATGCAATGTGCATTTTATGCATGCTATCAATTTCATGTATCCTAATTTCAAAACACGCTTTTATATTTATTATGCTATGATGCTTGAGGTTTAATAAAAATTGATATTTGTATATCTACAAAGATTATTATCTGTGGATATTTTAGAGAGCATCAAAACTATCGATTAAAAATTAAGTAGGTCTATATATTTCACTATGCATGCAAAGTAAGGTTTTAAAATAGTTGATAATAATCACAATACTTGAATTTTTAAACTAGATTTAAATTGTAGTGTTGCTACATTTTATCATAAAAAACATTGTATGTTTGTGTAGAGATGTACATTTTTGTAATAAGTTAGTATTTTTGTTGTTACTTTAGTTATATATTCATTGTTCCATGCTTTCTTGAATAGGTTGGTTGAGATAGAAGGGAACATTGAGCCTAGTGATAGAACTCAAATTCAAACTAACAAGAAAAAAAAGGCGCCTAGGATAGAGTGGCAATATGCAACTATCATCGATGATCGATTCATAGATTGGGAGTCTAAGCTATGCCATACAACAAAATCTGGTGGGGCACCTCCACTAAGGAAACATTTTCTAGGTGGACCCAAGAAACGGGGTTGCACCCAGTGCAGTTGTAGTGGTCAAACGCTTGAGGGAAGAAATTCAAAAGTAAGAATAAAAGAAACATTACATGTCTACTACTAATTTCTTCAGAATGCTAGAACATATTGGATCCAACCAACAAACTCCGGAAGCAGTGCTAGCTTGCACTCCGAATCCCAATGTGCAGCCAAAAAGCAATCTACCCATTGCATCTTCATCAAAACGTCATTTTGACATGGGAAAGGTGTCTATGTGTCACACTTCATTACAAGAAATCTTACATAGTGGTCTACTTAATGATGCACAACTCGCTCTTGCTGAAGCGATTTTGGCAATGATGATGGTGGACAATGAGCATTGGAAGAGAGCATGGAAGAAAATTGGTGAGTTTGGATCATGGTTTTCACCGCCCACATACCATGCTATGCGAAATGATCTATTGGAGAAATTCTATGTTCAAGTAAAAGAACATTAAAGGGTAATTCTTAGCAATATAGAGCTTTTTGGATGTGCCATAGTCAGCGAGGACGGCTGGTCCAATGTACAAAGAAAACCACTAATTAATTTAATGACCGTTTCACCAAGAGGCGAAACATTTGTTGTGATGTGGATTCACATGGTTCAATCAAATCTAGGGTTTATATTATTGATGTAATTACCTTTGTGATAGAGGAAGTGGGTGCTAAACATGTAGTCCAAATTGTGATAGACAATGCAAACAATTGCAAGAATGCCAGTAAAGTATTGAAGCAATGGTACCCGCATGTTTTTCCTTCCGGGTGCAATACACATGGTTTGAATCTTGTATTAAAAGATTGGTATAAAACTGATGATACCAAGTGGTTTTCCTCTATTGTCAATACTGCTTGCCAGGTTGTGAGATTTATGCTGAAAAGACAAAGAGTATTATATAATTTTTTGACCTCGCATGCCAGTTATGTTAAAACTACCTAGCTGTAGAGACTAGATTTTGCACTCACTTCTATACTTTTGAGTCTCTTCTTTGAAACAAAGATGCAGACATAACTACATTTACATGTATGGCATTTCATGATTGGGAGAGTGAGCATGTCATAAAATCTAATATCTAACCAACCCAAACAATTTTCTCATATTAAACCAATCATTTAATGTGGGAGAATAAAGGGGAACAAGGGTTAAGATATAGACATGTGCTTATAGATCTATCTCAACATGGGGCCAATGGTAAAGGGGTCCAAATGAGACATGGTCTATCAAGGATCAAGGCTAACCATTGGAGCATAAGAACTTAGGGTTAGCTTCATTGAAAACCTCCAATAGTTACTGTAAAAGTCCTTTAACCTTAGGTAAGCTAGGGTGAGGTGGGAACCCAGCCCAAGCTTGAGGTGGGAACCCGGCCTAAGCTTAAGGTGCTTGAGATGCTTGAGGTGCCTTATGACTGACATGCTTGAGGTGCTTGATGATTAAGATGCTTGGGTGCTTGTCATACTTGAGATGCTAGGGTTGTACTTGAAGTGAGAACCCAGCCCAAGCTTGAAGTGCTTAAGGGCCAAGCTTGTGGTGGGAATTGGACCTAAGCTTGAGGGGTTGAGGTGTCAAAAATTCAAGATGCAATCCCTACAAGGAGCGGGTGATCCCTACATGAGGGGGGGTGAGAGAGAACACACACACACTCACACAAGGCATGCCTAGTACAAAGAAAGCAAAGGGGACACTTGTCAAGTTCCTCCTCATGTTTCCCTCATGGTGTGCTTGAAGCCTATTGGTTTGCTACCCAAGGGGTCCAATGATAATTTAGGAAATTTAATCAATTGTCTTTGCATTTATCAAGTCCTCTCTCTCAAAGGGGAAAGGGGGACACTTGTCCCAAGGCTACCCTTGTTGCTTGTAATGCCTCCTGTTTGTGATTGGCTAGGCCTACATTAGAAGAAACTTGGACTCAATTTTGGGCCCTGTAAGAAACGCCAACTCAGCATAGAGAGAGGTAATTATGAAAAATGCAAAAGTTTTTTTTTGGAATTCTATTTCTCATAGTACATACGTAAAAGTTTGCTCAATCACTTAAATGCATGCTCGTACAAAATGCTTAAGTGTACACAACTTAAGTGTACACAAAATTCCATGTCTGTGAATCTTAATGAGTGATGTGATGTGCGATGAGAGAAAACACATAAGAGTTGTTTTCAAAATACAAAAATAATGCCATGGAATAGAGGCACAAGTATCAATCACCTTTTTTATGAAGTAACTCACAATTTAAATTCGAACAGATTGTACTTGATAGTGATTGATAGGTACTATTTAAGACTATGAAGGAGTCAGAACCAAGCGAATAGAGGCGCTTGAGGGGTCTCTCGGACCTCTATTCGCTTGGTTCACGTCCAAAAACCATAGGATAGCTCTTTAAAACACTGAAATCTGACGTCTCTAGCTCAAGATATAGCATTTTTAAGCCTAGGGCCTCATGAGGTCAGTTGTAATAGGACTAGTCTTTGAAGTTCTTAAAGTCGAAAAGAATGTAGCAGGGCATATCTTTCGTTAGCACGATTTGAAAGATTATTGAATAGTCTATTAAATAGAGCTTATACGAATGAGTTGAGATATTAAGAGAGAACATATATTCTTTTTTAAATAATACACTAAAGACGGATTTGATAAAGATTAATGAATAACAGATAGTCTGTCTATGAACAATAAAATTGAGATTTTTATTAATATCAATATTTTATATTTATGTGTTTTAGCTTAAAATGCATGGGTAGGCTTAAAATAAGTTGTAAAAGTAGTGGAGACCCAAAAATAGAGCTTTTATGAGTCGCGACCTAAAAGTTGCGTTTTTAGCCAAACAAAAACGTTTTTTGCAATTCTGTTCGCGCTGCCTTGTAGACCACACCTATTCCCGTCGTTTTGAGTACCTGGATTGCTCTGTTCTGAGTTCGTTTATAGAAGTTATGATAAAAACAAACAGAAGGCAGCAGCAGTGTAGTATACATAAGAACAGACAGACATACAACATCATATAGCTCTCCCTGCTATCAACCAAGAAGTGGATTGTTTCTTCATGATAGAGTATGACAATTGAAATTATGAAGGTATATAATTATGGTTTTTTACTTTGATTATCATGTTGAATTGGTTGCACGAGTATGTTCTTTTGGCTATTTTGTAGGCGATGCAGAAATCAATGTGTGAAACAGGATCTGTGCAAAGTGTCATGATAAAAATCTAACCTTTACGGATCGCTTAGCGATCACGTTCTTATATTATTCTCGCAGGTATACTCGGTACGAAAATCGTGCAAGCTTTTCGAGGAAAAGAAGGATAAAAGCACGACGGGTGGTGCGTTTGGGGATCATTCACCGATCTCTTCTTCTGCGAGTCGAGTGCGAGTGCGAGTGCGAGTGAGAGTGAGAGTGAGAGTGAGAGTGAGAGTGAGAGTGCGAGTGCGAGTGCGAGTGCGAGTGCGAGTGAGACGCTGCATGCAAGCGAACTGAAGCTCGGGGGTGGTCGGGAGGTTCGAGCTCCGTACAACGGAGTGCGCCCATATATTTTTCTCCTCTGTTGTATCAAAACTCTACAAAGATTCATCAATACAAAGATCTCTTTCTCTATCTTTTTCTATCGATCTCTATTATTCCGTTCCCGTGTTATCAGTACCAAACGAATAGAGGATCTCAAGGGCCTCTATTCGCTTGGTACTGACCTCATGAGACCCTAGGCTAAAAGATGCTATATCTTGAGCTAGAGACGTCAGATTTCAGTGTTTTAAAGAGCAATCCTATGATTTTTCGACGTTCCGGATACATCTGTGGGCTTAAAAAGTGCTATATCTTAATCCTAGGGCCTCATAAGGTCAGAACCAAGCGAATAGAGGTCCTAGAGACCCCTCAAGCGCCTCTATTCGCTTGGTTCTGACTCCTTCATAGTCTTAAATAGTACATAAAATATCAATCACTATCAAGTATAATCTGTGCGAATTTAAATTGCGAGTACTTCATAAAAAGGTGATTGATACTTGTGCGAGATGCACAAGTACAAGTATTTCACTTTATATGATAGCAACAACGGGTCATAAAAAGGCGTTCGGCGCTTGTGCCAGATGTCATTATCAAGCGCCTTACTTTTCTGATAATAGTGACAATTTCACCAAAATGGTTTTCATGGACATTTTCAAAATGAGAAAAAATGTTTTTTCAACGTAACGTTAGCCTTCTTCCTATTGGCTAAGCAGCATTCTCTCACTAGAGTTGAAAGGCCCGAAAATGAGTCCATTTCTTTCCTAATCGAGGGGTCCAATGAGCTACAATGGGGGGTCGACCAAAGCAAGATAGGGGGTTCCTTAGGGGGTATACTCTTCCACACACACTCTTAGTGTGCATTGTGCAAAGTGCAAGACCTCCCTCTCCTTCTCCAAGCAAGTAGACGTTGAGAGCCTCTCTTGGCTATGGAGCAAATCCAACCAAGAGCCATGCTTCAATGCTTAAGCTTGCCATCTTCTCCATCTTCATTACTATGCTATTATGTATGCTAGAAAGAAGAGTGAGGAACTAATTCTTTCTCCTATGAAATGTTTCTTCTTCCTCTTCCCTACCCTCATTCCCTGCTAGATCTCTCCACCTTCGAAGGTGTTTGAGGTCTTGGGACTGAGGCTTGGGATAGTTAAAGCTTTCCACAAAGTTTATGTTATGCTTGTGATGCATGAAGTTTTCCATCTTCATTGCATCACCTAGGTCACAAGGAACACAAAGATTGTATTGTAACAAGTCTCTCTTAAAGGGAGAAATCATAATACATCTCATAATAATCAATATCTAATTCTCCTAAATGATTTTCTCATATTAAATTGATCATTTAATGTGGGGAAGGCCAGGGGAGAAAAAGCTAGAATATTGGTTAAGCTAGCAGACCGGCCACAGTAGGGATCCAAAGGAGGGAAAATAGGGATCCAAAGGGGGGGCCATTTGCAAAAGAGCCATGTGCAACAATGGGCTAAAAAGACCCTAAGGTTCAGCCCATTAAGACTTCCAAAATGCTAAGGTTCCAAAATTCAAAGGTTGTGTCCAAAGGTCAACCCTATGGAAAATTGGATGCTTTGTGTGTGCCCTAAAAGTCTTTTCACATCCCTACATGGGAGGGGGCGAGCCCTAAAGGTAGGGGATGAGAGAGAAAGCCACACACACACACACACACACACAAGCTCCCTTTACACAAAGGGAATGAGGGACACATGTCAGCTCCCTAGGCCAGATGCCCACAAGGTGTGCCCAATTTCTATTGGATGACCCTTGAAGTGGACCAATGAGAATTAAGCTAGAGTAAATCTAGTTTAATTAATTTAAAAACATTTAATAAAAGAAACCAATGAGAATTAAGTCTCCTAGAAGACTATTGGGCAGTCTCCCAAGGGGTCCAATGAGCATTCAGGAGCCCCATGGCTTGCCTGATTCCTATTGGCCAGGAGGCAAAGGGGTCCAATGAGAGTTTAGTTTAATTATTTAATTACCTAAAGCTCTCACAAAAGGGGAAAGGGGGACACATGTCAGAAGGCTATCACTTATGCTGCTTAATTGTAATTGGCTTGACTTGGGGAGGGCCAATGAGGCTTCAGCAAGAGCAATTAGCAAGAGGGCTCGCCCAAGAGAGAGAGGGGGCTGATTTTTGCAAGGCATTATCACACACACACTCACACAAGCTCATGTGTGAAGAAAGAGAAGACTATCTCTTCCCAAGCTTTAATGGAGAACTCATCACCTACTCCAAGCTTGTGAGATAGAAGCCTACATCAACACTCTCTTGGCATGTGGATGCAAATCCAACCAAGAGCCAAGCTTCAATGCATGCTCATCTCCTCTACCAAGCTAATTACTAAGCTAAGCTATGCTACATATGAGTGATTATGTGAGGAGATGTACATCTTTCTCGTAAGATACTCCTTCTTCCTCTCAATCTACTCTCATACCCTGCTAGCTCTCACCATCTTCGAAGGTGTGTGAGGTCTTGGGTCTGAGAACGGGGATAATTCAAGTTGTGTTTGTTAAGTGTTTTGCTTAGTGCATGGAGTTTCCATCTTCATTGCACTAGCTAGTCTTGAAGGAACACAAAGAATTGTATTGTACAATGTCTCTCTTGATGGGAGAAACCATAATACAAAGCCTTTTGGAGGGGGGACCGGCTCCATGAAAATCCGGTCCTCAATTGTTGTCAATAGCTTAATTTCTCTCTCTTTTGAAAGTATTGTCGATGCTATCTAACTAGATGTTATGCTTTTTGTTGCTCTCTCCACCCAAGCACTCTTGTAATTCTCATTAGGAATCTATTCTAATGAAATGCCCACTATGTTCATGCTAATTTCCGCTACACATAAGTTATTAGGCCATTAAATGTTACATTGGTATCAGAGCTCAAGGTTTCTCTTTTCTTGCTCAAGAAGGGAGGTCCTCAAGCTAGCTACAAATGGTTGGTATTATTAATTGCCTGTGAGTAAGTAGAATAGGGATTTTTCAGCCTTGTAGTGCACATGCCTTCGTGCAGTTAACGGGGCATCACCGTCGAGAGCTATGGTCTTAAGAGTGGAGTCCTACGGGGCTTGCCTACGGCTTAACCACTATTGAGCTATTAGAAGCTTGACAGGAGCCGGTGCTGTTTTGGTGTCGAAAGACCCTCTCTTCTATTCCTTGCAATTAATGGTATTCGAGCCGCGGGTACAGTAGCTTGAGTGCTTTTTCTAAAGGGGTAAAGAGGAGTAGCAACTAGGGCTTGAAGTGCCAAAGTACACCTAAAAAGTTGTTAGAATGGCTGACAATAGTAAAGAGAGTGAAATTAATGTTGATAACTTTGATTTTTCTCATGAGCAAGCTACTAACGATGCTTCAATGCTTGTTAACTATCTTGTTTCTAGGCTTCAACAAGACATGGGCAATCCATCTCTCCAAAGTGAAGTGCAACGGCAGCTCCGTGCTCACGGGATTCTCCAAGCTCATCACCATGACGAGAGAACACCTAGGAAGCCTCCTTGTGAGACTACCAAAAGAGGTCTCTCTCCGATTCGGGAAGAAGAAGAGAATCCATATGAAGGGCTCAAGAATTTACTTCTTGATGATGCATCTCCTTCCCAAAGGAGAACTCAAGAGCCTCCACCGAAGGAACGAGAAAGAAGCGAGTCTCCCGCCACCTCGGCGGAGATGGCTCCACGAAGACGGCGGGCTAAACGCTCTCCATCACCACCAAAGCGGAGAAGACCATCACGCTCTTCTCCACGCCATAATTCAAAGAGGGATGATAAAAAGCAAGAGAAGAAAAAGGCAAGAAATAGGACACCCTCTTCTCCATCTTCTTCATCCTCTTCCTCTTATGAAAGCTATGGTGAAGACGACAAAGATCAAGACAAGAAAAAGGCGAGAAAGAGGTCACCCTCTTCTCACCTTCTTCAAATTCTTCACCTTGTGAAGAAAGTGATGGTGCAACCTTTGAACCATCAAAAAGAAGAGGCCATAGGAAATCCTATGCCGCATGGAAGAGGTCGTCCAAGTTGAAGAAATTCAAAGAGGGAGGGAAGAGCATCTCTTTCCTTACCTATGATGGTACCTTTGGTGCTACGGAAAAAGTCTTGGCCTTTATCCAACAATTCGATGCGGCGTTTGGAGATGAGGGCTTCACGAAGTCCCCTAAGCTACGCCATGTAGCTATGCACTTTCAAAAGTCCGCCAGTCAATGGTGGTCTAGCCTACGAGCCAACGGTGAAGCTCCACAAACATGGAAAGCTTTAAGAGCTTCCATTATGAAGCAGTTTTTGTCCACCGATGCCAAAGACAAAGTACTCACCGAATGGCGAAGCTTAAAGCTCTCTCCCAATGAATCTATCCACAAATATGTAGACAAGTTTTGGGACCTACAACTCAAAGCCACTGTCTTCAAAAAGTTGGATTTTGGAGAGCAAAAGCAACAATTTTGTGCAGGCTTAACCGAAGAAATGGCGGAGTATGTCAACTCCCAAAGACCACGTACCATATCGGCGGTAATACACCACACTATGGTCGCCTCTCGAATCAATTTCCAAACGGGGGCAAAAAGAAATAATAATCCCCCGGAAAACAAGGGTTCCAATGAGCCTAAGGGGAAGGACAATGTCCAAAAGTCTCCTAAGGGAAACTCCAACAAAGCTAAAGAGAAGGGAGTTTACAAAGGTAAGAATAAACTCTCTCCTGAAGAGCTTGAGCGTTATCATAAGGATAACCGGTGTTTCAAGTGCGGCGAACAAGGGCATGCGTACCATGCTTGTCCCCAAAAGAACAACCGCCAAGATCCTCCTAGAGCTTCCTTGGTTGAAATCCAAGAGGAGGAGACTCACCAAACTCACCACAAAGGATCTCCTCTATGCCATGCTTGGGGAAAGGTAAGAGAACATGATTCTTTTATTCTCTTTGACCTTGGGTCTACTCACAATTTTATATCTATAGAGTTGTCCACCAAGCTAGGAATACAATCCTACGAGATGGGAGATGTCCTACCCGCAGACAGTGCCTTCAAGGGGCAAGAAGCTTCAGTCACTCCCTTAATCGGGAAATTGAGGCTTCATGTCCAAGGCTATGTGGACAAAGAGGACTTCTTTATCTCTCCTCTCAAGCATGAGGATGTAATCCTAGGGGCACCATGGTTTGACCGCCTGGCTGCCGATGTTAAATTTCCTGAAAGGAGAATCTCCTTTAAGTTCAGGGAAAAAGACATGTATATAGATGCTAACGAAATGGGTAACACCATTCCCATTGTACATACACCAGCTTTCAACAAGTCAATAAAGAGCTCTATTTTCGTGTACATGATTTTTGTTAAAGAATCTCAAAATGAACCTAATGCTTTAGCAAAAGAAAATAAAAGCAACCAAAAGGAATTAGAGTTATCCAATTTTCTCAAGGGGTTTCAAGATGTTTTTATTGACGACGTCCCTTGTGAGCTACCTCCTAAACGAGGTAATGATGACCATGCAATTGAACTTCTTCCAGGAAGTTCACCGCCTAATAAACCTCCTTATGGAGTTTCTCAAGCTCAACAAGAGGAGATTATGCGGCAAGTGCATGAGTTAGTTGAGAAGGGTATGGTTAGGCCAAGCTCATCTCCATTTTGCTCACCTTTGCTATTAGTGCAAAAGAAAGACGGCACATATCGTATGTGCTCGACTATAGATCACTAAATAGGATCACTATCAAGAATAGATTTCCCGTTCCACGGGTAGAATACCTATTTGATAAGCTACAAGGATCGACCTACTTCAGTAGGATTGACCTAAAAAGTGGCTATCATCAAATAAGGATAGTTGATCAAGACATTGTAAAGATCGTATTTCGTACTACATTTGGTCTTTACGAATACATTGTCATGCCTTTTGGCTTGACCAATGCACCAGCCACATTCAACCGCTTGATGGAGAAGCTGTTCAGGCCTCATCGAACCTTCACTGGAGTGTTCTTTGATGATATTATCATCTACTCTAATTCATTGGAGGAACACAAGCAACACCTCCAGGTAATATTTCAAGTTTTAAGAGAGAATAAAATTTATGTTAATCGAAAGAAAAGTGAATTTTTCTTGCAAGAGATTCAGTATTTAGGTCACATTATCTCTCACGATGGCATCCAAATGGATCCATTCAAGTTAGAGGTAATAAAAGGATGGCCTAAACCAAGGAATCTTCATGAACTAAGAAGCTTCATAGGTATGTGTGCATACTATAGACGCTTCATAGAAAAGTTCTCACAAATTGCGGGACCATTACATGACCTAACAAAGAAAAGCGTTAGGTATACATGGTCTGCTAAGGAGAACAATGCTTTCGAAAATCTTAAAGAAAAGCTTATCTCTCAACCTGTGCTTACACTACCGGATCTCTCAAAACCATTTGAGGTCCAATGCAATGCTTGTGGTGATTGCCTTGGAGCTGTTTTGCTCTAAGAAGGGCACGCCATAGGCTATGAGAGTCGAAGGCTCGACCCTGTTGAGCAAGCTCTAGGCATATACGAAAAGGAACTCCTTGCAGTTCTACATGCCTTAGACTCATGGAAGCACTATTTATTGGGGACTCCTTTCATTCTGCCAACGGATCACCAAAGTCTTAAGTACTTCATGACGCAGACCAAGCTCTCCGACAAACAAATGAGGTGGGCAAATTTCCTTTCGCAATTTCATTTTTATATTGCTAGCAAGCATAATCAAGTAGCTGATGCACTCGCAAGACGACCGAGAGTGAATGCGGTTTCCATAGCAACTCACAATGATCTATCTTCAATGATAGATGAGTATGCTATTGATCCCAATTTTAGAGATGTGATTTCAGCCCTTGCATTAGGGAAGAAATAAGAACCATTTACTTTACAAGATGGTTATCTTCTCTATGGCAATAGACTATGCGTTACCAACTCACTACGTGAGAAAGTAATGTATGAATCTCATGCTCCACCTTATGCGGGGCATAGAGGAATTCAGTCTAACTTAAAGGGAATTGAAACATATTTCTATTGGCCTACCATGAAAGTGAACATACAAGAGTATGTTTCCAAATGTGTGGTATGCCAAAAGACAAAATTTGATAGAGGGAAGCAACTTGGATTGATTCAACCCTTGCCAATCCCTAATTCACCATGGGAGAGCATATCCATGGATTTTATCTTTGGATTGCCTAAGTCTATCCATGGGAATACGGGAATATGGACGATAGTAGACAGGTTTAGTAAACAAGCTCATTTTATACCTGTCAAAAAGACTATCAAAGCCCATCAAATGGCAACCCTCTTTATTTCACAAATTTTCAAGTACCATGGCTTGCCCATGTCCATAGTGTCGGATAGAGATCCTAGAATGACCAGTAATTTCTGGAAGGGTCTCTTTGAGAATTTAGGAACAAGGCTAAACTTCTCTTCGGCCTATCATCCACAAACTGATGGCCAAAGTGAAATAGCTAACCTAACCATTCTCGATCTACTAAAAGCCTATGTAACGGAAGTAGATCAAAGATCCCAATGGGAGAAGTACTTACCCTTAGTGGAGTATGCTTACAATAACACTGTACATACTTCCACGGGAAAAGCACCTTTCAAGGTAATTGAGGGAAGATCAAAAAGTCCCTTGCTACTTAAGGTACATGGGAAGATCTTCGCTGCAGATGAGTATAGCCGAGACCTACAAGAATCTTTCCAAAAGATTAAGGATGCTATCTCTATCTCAAAGAAAAGGCAAAAGGCTGTTGCTGACAAGCACAGAAGTGCCCAAGCCTTTAAAGAAAACGATTGGGTCTTGTTAAAGTTTCCCAAGGCTTGATTAAGGCACACAACGGGCAAGAATCCTACGGGTCACCAAAAGTACTATGCTAAACTAGCAAAAAGGTACTATGGTCCCTTTCAGATTCTTAGGCCAATCAATGAAATGGCCTATCAACTCAAGTTGCCCAATCATTGGCTCATACACAATGCTTTTCATGTGAGACTATTAAAGCCTTACAAAGCAGATCCATCTCAAGAACCAACTATTGAAGACCCACCAGAGATCGAGGACCAAGAAGAGGTGCTGCAGCCCGAGTCCATTCTCCGACATGACAAGGTACTAAGAGGCGGTAAGACTATCCGACGATATCTTATTAAGTTTAAGAATTATACTTTTGAAGATGCTAGATGGATGCAAGGCATACAATTAAAGGATAACCTAAACCTTGTCAATGCTTACAATGCTTCCCAAGAGTAAGCAAATGTACAAAATATTAAAAATGAACAAAATTTTTGTCTTATAAGACTCTCTTTTTCTTTATTTGTGCACAAAAATGAAGTAGTATGCATGCTTAGATCAAGTTTGCGGAGACGACGTCTCCCAAACACCAAGTAGAGCTTGTCACTCTACTATGGAAGACTGATAGGACTAATGTGCAGACATGCTTGCGGCAGCCTCAGGCTCTCAAGCGCCAAATGGACTAGTCATCCATTGTGGAATGATGTCGTAGGGTAACATAGGGATCCTCTACCCGCTAAGAAAAGGACTCATGAACATGATTTATCTTCTCTACACCATAGTCGAGGACGACTATGATTTCAAGAGAGAGGTAATGTCATAATAATCAATATCTAATTCTCCTAAATGATTTTCTCATATTAAACTGATCATTTAATGTGGGGAAGGCCAGGGGAGAAAAAGCTAGAATATTGGTTAAGCTAGCAGACCGACCACAGTAGGGATCCAAAGGAGGGAAAATAGGGATCTAAAGGGGGGGCCATCTGCAAAAGAGCCATGTGCAACAATGGGCTAAAAAAGAGGGCTCGCCCAAGAGAGAGAGGGGGCTGATTTTTGCAAGGCATTATCACACACACTCTCACACAAAAATGTGTGAAGAAAGAGAAGACTATCTCTTCCCAAGCTTTAATGGAGAACTCATCACCTACTCCAAGCTTGTGAGATAGAAGCCTACATCAACACTCTCTTTGCATGTGGATGCAAATCCAACCAAGAGCCAAGCTTCAATGCATGCTCATCTCCTCTACCAAGCTAATGACTAAGCTAAGCTATGCTACATATGAGTGATTATGTGAGGAGATGTACATCTTTCTCATAAGATACTCCTTCTTCTTCTCAATCTACTCTCATACCCTGCTAGCTCTCACCATCTTCGAAGGTGTGTGAGGTCTTGGGTCTGAGAACGGGGATAATTCAAGTTGTGTTTGTTAAGTGTTTTGCTTAGTGCATGGAGTTTCCATCTTCATTGCACTAGCTAGTCTTGAAGGAACACAAAGAATTGTATTGTACAATGTCTCTCTTGATGGGAGAAACCATAATACAAAGCCTTTTGGAGGGGGGACCGGCTCTATGAAAATCCGGTCCTCAACTGTTGTCAATAGCTTAATTTCTCTCTCTTTTGAAAGTATTGTCGATGCTATCTAACTAGATGTTATGCTTTTTGTTGCTCTCTCCACCCAAGCACTCTTGTAATTCTCATTAGGAATATATTCTAATGAAATGCCCACTATGTTCATGCTAATTTCCGCTACACACAAGTTATTAGGCCATTAAATGTTACAATACAAATGCCTATTGAAGGGGGACCGGCTCCACATACATCCAGCCCTCAATTGTTGTCATGTTCTCTAAATTCTCTCTCTTACAAAATTATTGTTCATGCCAAGTTAACTAATTTCTATGTCTATGTTGTTATCTTCAATTATGTTCACCCGCTATGCTCACAAAGTAATTTCTCAAAAGTACTCTCATTAATTTCCGCTACTCTCAAGTTAATAGGCCAATTTTATTACATTGGTATTAGAGCATTTTCTTTCTCTTTTCTTGCTTAAGAATAGAGGTCCTTAAGTAGACTATAAATGGTTGATGTTGTTAATTATATTAAGGTTAGTGGAACTGGGATCTATTATCGGTTTTGTTGAGCCCACTATGTGGGATATGGTGCACACCCACAAAGGAAGAAAGGGACTAGAAAGAGGTCACCCTGTTCTCCTTCTTTTTCACCTTCCTCCTCTTCCGATGAAAGCTATGGATATTCTCCTAGAGAATACAAGAGGAGAGGACATGGCAAATCATACCCTGCATGGCAAAGGTCACAAAATCTAAAGAAGTTCAAGGAGGGAGGAAAGAGTATCTCTTTTCTCACCTCTGATGGCATCTTTGGTGCTACCGACAAAGTGTTGGCCTTCATCCAGCAATTTGGTGCGGCCTTTGGAGACGAGGGCTTCACAAAGTCCTCCAAGCTACGCCATGTAGCTATGTACTTCCAAACATCATCTTGTCAATGGTGGGCTAGCCTTCATGGCAACGGCAAAGCCCCAAAGACATGGAAAACTCTACGAGTTTCCATCATGAAGCAATTCCTTGCCAGCGATGCAAAGGACAAAGTGCTTACCGAAAGGTATATCTTGAAGCTTCTCTCTCATGAGTCTATCCACAAGTATGTAGACAAGTTTTGGGCTTTACATCTCAAGGATACTGTCTTTCAAAAGATAGAATTTGCCGAGAAAAAGCAACAATTTTGTGCGGGATTACCTGAAGAAATGGTTGAATACATCAACTCTCAACGGCTTGGTTCTATCACGAAGGTAATCCATCACACCATGGTTGCTTCATGCATCAATTTGCATCAAGGGGCTAGACGGAATGTCAAACCAATGGAAAACAAAGACAAAAATGATGCAAAGGGGAAAACCAATGCTCAAAATTATTCCCAAGATACTTCTAACAACAACAACAACAATCGGTCCAAGGAGAAGGGAGTTTACAAAGGCAAAATCAAACTCTCTCCTGAAGAGCTTGAATCTTTTTGCAAGGACCATAATTGTTTCAAGTCTGGGGAGCAAGGACATGGCTATCGTTCTTGCCCCAAGAAGAATTTTTGCAATGAGACTCCTAGGGCTTCCACCGTCGAAGCTCCAAAAGAGGATGTTCATTGCAAAGGATCATCAATTTCCTATGCTTGGGGAAAGGTAAGAGAGCATGATTCCTTCATCTTGTTTGACCCTGGATCTACTCACAACTTCATATCAATGGAGCTGGCCACCAAGTTGGACATTCAAGATTTCGAGATGGGAGATATGGTAATGGATGACATATCTTTCAAGGGATAGCAAGCCTCCATTAGTCCCTTGATTGGGAAGTTGAGGCTTCATGTCCAAAGCTATGACGACAAAGAAGAATTTTTCATCTCTCCTCTCCAACATGAGGATGCTATCCTAGGGGCGCCATGGTTTGATCGCATGGCTGCCAATATGAAGTTCCTTGAAAGGAGAATTTACTTCATAAAACATGTATATATATGCGTGTGAGCATGGTTGCACTATACCACTTGTAAATCCTCTTGCTTTTGATAAGTCAATGAAGAGCTCATTTTTGCGTACATGATTTTTGTCAAAGAGTCTCTAAAAGATCCTAGTGTTTCATCAAATGTAAATGGTAGGAATCAAGAAGTGTTAGACTTGTCTAATTTTCTAAAATAATTCCAAGATGTATTCATCAATGATATCCCTATGGACTTACCTCCAAAATGAGGGGATGATGACCATCACATTGAGCTCCTTCCAGGAAGCTCACCGCCTAACAAGCCTCCTTATTGAGTCTCACAAGCTCAACAAGAGGAGATCATGAGGCAAGTACAAGAATTGGTAGACAAAGGGATGGTGAGGCCTAGTTCCTCTCCCTTTTGTTCTCCAGTCCTTTTAGTGCAAAAGAAAGATGGTACATACCGTATGTGTGTGGACTATCGAGCACTAAACCATATCACTATCAAAAAACAAATTTCTCGTACCTCGGGTAGAAGGTCTATTTGATAAGCTACAAGGCTCTACCTACTTCAATAGGATTGACCTTAAAAGTGGCTATCATCAAATAATAATAGTGGATGAATATATCCTAAAGACCGCGTTTCGCAAAATGTTTGGTCTTTATGAATATCTAATCATGCGTTTGGTTTGACTAATGCATCAGCTATGTTCAATTGTCTAATGAAAGAAAGTTTTTAGACCCTACATTTTCACTGAGTGTTCTTTGATGATATCATCATCTACTCCAAGTCTTTGGAGGAACATAAACAACATCTCCAAGTGATTTTTCAAGCATTGAGGGAGAACAAGCTTTTTCTCAACCAAAAGAAAAGTGAATTTTTCCTCCAAGAGATTCAATACGTAGGTCATATTATCTCTTAAGATGG
This sequence comes from Adiantum capillus-veneris, assembly GCF_014529385.1. Taxonomy (NCBI): domain Eukaryota; kingdom Viridiplantae; phylum Streptophyta; class Polypodiopsida; order Polypodiales; family Pteridaceae; genus Adiantum; species Adiantum capillus-veneris. The sequence goes on from NC_140940.1 coordinate 77,939,672, forward strand.
TATCCGTATGGATCCATCAAAGTTAGAGGTAATAAAAGCATGGCTTAATCTAAGGAATCTACATGAGCTAAGAAGCTTCATTGGTATGTGCGCATACTATAGATGCTTCATAGCAAAATTCTCTCAAATAGCAAGACCACTACATGACTTAACTAAGAAGAACGTTAAGTATGTATCGACTGCTAAGGAGCAAAATTATTTTGATAAGCTCAAAGAAAAGCTTACCTCCCAACCAGTCCTCATGCTTTAGATCTCTCAAAGCCATTTGAGGTCCAATGTGATACTTGTGGTGATTTCCTTAGAGCAGTTTTGCTTCAAGAAGGGCATGCCATAGCATGAGAGCCGAAGGCTCAATACGGATGAATGAGTCTTGGGCATTTATGAGAAAGAGCTTTTAGCTGCTCTACATGCCCTAGACACATGGAAGCACTACCTATTGGGGACTCCTTTTATTCTACGAGCTGACCACCAAAGTCTCAAGTATTTCATGATGCAAACCAAGCTTTTTGACAAACAAATGAGGTGGGCAAATTTTCTTTTTCAATTTAATTTCCATATTTCTCACATTGCTGGTAAGCACAATCAAATGGCCGATGCACTTTCACGACGACCAAAAGTTAATGTGGTGTCTATAGCTACTCACAATGATCTATCTTCTATGATAGATGAGTATGCTATTGACCCTGACTTTAGAGACATAATGTCAGCCCTTGCTTTGGGGAAGAAAGATGAACCATTCACCTTGCAGGATGGTTATCTTCTCCATGTGTTACCCATTCCCTTCGTGAGAAAGTTATGTATGAATTCCATGCTCCTCCCTATGCGGGGTATAGAGATATTCAACCTACTCTTCGAGGAGTAAAGATGTATTTCTATTGGCCTACCATGAAAGTGGACATACAAGAGTATGTTTCAAAAAGTGTAGTATGCCAAAAGACCAAGTATGATAGGGGGGAGCAACCTTGATTACTCCAGCCATTGCCTATCCCAAATTCACCGTGGGAGAGTATATCCATGGATTTCATCTTTGGATTACCCACGTCTATCCATAGGAATACGGAAATATGCACAATAGTTGACAGGTTTAGCAAGCAAGCATGCTTTATTCCTGTCAAGAAGACTATTAAGGCACACCAAATGGCAACTCTCTTCATATCACAGATTTTCAAACACCATGGATTACCAACATCCATCGTGTCAGATAGAGATCCTAGAATGACCAATAATTTTTGGAAAGGTCTCTTTGAAAATCTAGGAACAAGATTGAATTTCTCTTCGGCCTATCATCCACAAACGGATAGCCAAAGTGAGATAGCTAATCTTACGATACTCGATCTATTCAAGACTTATGTTACCAAAGTAGATCAACGCTCACAATGGGAAAAGTACTTACCACTTGTTGAGTATGTCTACAATAATATTGTACATACTTCTATGGGAAAATCATCTTTTGAGATCATTGAGCGAAGACCTAAAATTTCCTTGCTACTCAAAGTACATGGGAAGATCTTCACTACCGATGACTATAGCCGTGACCTACAAGAATCTTTTCAAAAGATTAAGGAGGCTATATCCATCTCTCAACAAAGGCAAAAAGTTGCTACTATGGACAAGCACAGAAGGGCCTTAACATTCAAAGAAAATTATTGGGTCTTACTCAAGTTTCTTAAGGCTCGATTAAGGCAAACGAGGGGCAAAAATCCTAAAGGCCATCAAAAGTATTATGCTAAGCTAGCAAAAAGATACTATGGTACTTTTCAAATTTTGAAGCCTGTCAATGAGACGTCCTACCAACTCAAGTTGCCCAACCAGTGGCTCATACACAATGCTTTTCATGTGAGCCTACTTAATCCCTACGAAGGAGGGCCACCGAGTGAACCAATTATTGAAGACCCTCCCGAAGTTAAAGACCAAGAAGAGGTGCTACAACCCGAAGCTATCCTTCAGCATGAAGACAAGGTAATACGACATGGTAAGATTATCTGATGGTATCTTATTAAGTTCAAAAATTATCCTTTTGAAGATGCTAGATGGATGCAAGGAATTTAGCTTAAGGATACTATGAACCTTGTCAATGCTTACAATGCTACATTAGAATAAGCAAATGTACAAATTTCTTTTAAATGACCCATGTTTTTGTCTTATAAGACTAGTTCTCTTTTTAATTGTGCGCAAATTTAAATAGTATGCATACTTAGAATCATGTTTGTGAGGACGACGTCTCTCAAACACCACAAAAAAGAGCAGACATGCTTGCGACAGCTATGTCTCCCAAGCACCAAATGGATTATTCATCCATCTTGGAAAGATGTTGTAGGGTACAAAGGGATCCTCTACCTGCTAAGTAAGATTGACTAATAACTAAGGCTTTATCTCTTCTACCTCATAGTCGAGGACGACTATGATTTCAAGAGAGGGGTAATGTCATAAAATCTAATATCTAACTAGCCCAAATGATTTTTTCATATTAAATTGATTATTTAATGTGGGAGAATAAAGGGGAACAAGGGCTAAGATATAGACATGTGCTTATAGATATATCTCAGTACGAGGCCAATGGTAAAGGGGTCCAAATGAGAGATGGTCTATCAAGGAGAAAGGCTAACCAATGGATCATAAGACCTTAGGGTTAGCTTCATTGAAGACCTCCAATAGTTACTGTAAAAGTCCTTTGACCTTAGGTAAGCTAGGCTTGATCTTGAGGTGGGAACCCGGCCCAAGCTTCAAATGCTTGAGGCGGAAACCCAGCCTAAGTTTCAAGTGTTGGAGGTTTCTGATGACTAAGATGCTTGAGGTGCTTGTCATGCTTGAGATGTTGTACTTGAGGTGAGAACCCAGCCCAAGCTTGAAGTGCTTAAGGGCCAAGCTTGTGGTGGGAACTGGGCCTAAGCTTGAGGGGCTTGAGGTGTCAAAAAGTCAAGATGCAATCCCTACAAGAAGGGGGCGAACCCTACATGAGGGGGGATGAGAGAGAACACACACACTCACACAAGGCATGCCTAGTACAAAGAAAGCAAAGGGGACACTTGTTAAGTTTCTCCTCATGTTTCCCTCATGGTGTGCTTGAAGCCTATTGGTTGGCCACCGAAGGGGTCCAATGATAATTTAGGATATTTAATTAATTGTTCTTGCATTTATCAAGTGCTCTCTCTTAAAGGGGAAAGGGGGACACTTGTCCCAAGGCTACCCTTGTTGCTTGTAATGCCTCCTACTTGTGATTGGCTAGGCTTGGAGGGGTCCAATGAGCTACAAGGGGGGTCGACCAAAGCAAGCTAGGGGGTTTCTTACGGTGTATACTCTCCAACACACACACACACACACTCTTAGTGTGCATTGTGCAAAGTGCAAGAGCTCCCTCTCCTTCTCCAAGCAAGTAGAGGTTGAGAGCCTACACCAACACTCTTGGCTATGGAGTGCAAAGCCAACCAAGAGCCATGCTTCAATGCTTAAGCTTGCCATCTTCTCCATCTTCATTACTATGCTATTATGTATGCTAACAAGAATAGTGATGAAAAGTGAGGAACTAATTCTTTCTCCTATGAAATTTTCTTCTTCCTCTTCCCTACCCTCATTCCCTGCTAGCTCTCTCCACCTTCAAAGGTGTTTGAGGTCCTGGGACTGAGGCTTGGGATAGTTAAAGCTTTCCACAAAGTTTATGTTATGCTTTTGATGCATGAAGTTTTCCATCTTCATTGCATCACCTAGGTCACAAGGAACACAAAGATTGTATTGTAACAAGTCTCACTTAAAGGGAGAAATCATAATACAAATACCTATTGGAGGTGGGAGCGGCTCCACATAAATCTGGTCCTCAACTGTTGTCATGTTCTCTAAATTCTCTCTCTTACAAAATTATTGTTCATGCCAAGTTAACTAATTGCTATTTCTATGTTGTTATCTTCAATTATGTTTACCCTCTATGCTCACAATGTAATTTATCAAAAGTACTCTCATTAATTTCCGCTACTCTCAAGCTAATAGGCCAATTCCATTACAAAGCATAATGGAAAAGTAAAAGAGAAAATCAATGGTTTAAGGACAGTGCTTGTGAAAAACAATTGTTGGTGGAGTAGTACAATTGATTCATATCATGTAATGATGTATGTTATGTATGCCATACACAATCTTGACCAGAGGGCATCCAATCTCAAAAAAGTATGGATGCAATAGTATATTGTCCAAAGGAGTTTGGAGTATCCTGAAAAATTAGAGAAATTGGTGGTGGAAAAGCATTGGCATGTTCCGTTCTTTCGTCAACAAAGAAAAGTCCTATTGAATTACGAACACTTTGACGTTGGACCTATGTTGTGCACAAGCCTTGTGCTAGAGGAAACTCTTGATATAGACTCAGACGAGCTCAATCAAGCATGTGACAAAGTAGACATCGATGACAAACACTACAAGAGGTTATGTGCACTTGTGACGTTGTTAGCGAACGAAAGTACATTGGGTTTATATACTCCCCGGCATCGCTAAGACCATCGCTACTAGCATCGATATGGGAACGTTGCTATGAGCATCTCTATAACCATCGCTATATGCATCGCTATAGCCGTCACTATATAGCGACGCCTATAGCGACGATCATAGCGACGTTTACAAGCCACCTATAGCGACGTTTATAGTGCATTGCAGAGCCTTATATAGCGACGCTCATAGCGACACCCGAGAGAAAAAAAATTTGGTGGCAGGGCATTCAATTCCCTGCCACCCATCAACCATATTGAATGTTTCAATGAGTAAACCTAAATGAATCCAAGATAAGCACAAATTCACCTTTGAAAGAAAGTGCAAGCTTAGATATAGACCCAAAGTAGTCACCCACAAGACAATATAACCATTAACTCTATCATCCATAGTATTGTTTGCAGAATAAAGATACAAAACTGACAAAAGTAAATTGATGAATGTAAATCAATGACAATTGTACACATCATAGGCAAAATCACTTGATTGTTAAACTTTGCAAATGTAATAGTTACAACATCATTGTCATTATTGAAAAAGTATACATGGTTTTCCAATAGTTACAAAAATACGTATAAAGGTCATCTCATGATACATATGCTATGACAAAAGGATACTAATGCTATCTAGCTACAGTCAGACTGACGTCGTCTAATCAGACGTCTCATCGCGTCCAAGCGGCATATCTGTCGAATTCTGCAAAAAAAAACAATAAGACAGCTTTCTATAAGTATAAACATATAATTTATAAAACAATACAACAAATAGAAAAGAGTAAACCCTAATACTAACCATGTCACCACGAGAACTCAAAATCTCTATCAAGGCATTTAAGCCCTTCCTGCCTACGTACTCGCGCTCGTACGGTGCAGGGCCACCTCCTATCACATCGACCACTGTCAAAACATACAAAGAATCCATTATGTTAGAATTTAAAAACCCCTAAACCCTAAACTTCAACGGCGATGTCGTCACTAGTGTGGGGACGGGCAAAAAAGGGGAGGTAAAGAGCCTCGTCGAGCACAAGGCAGTGTCGAGGCATCGGCGGCAGCATCCCCACAACAACCGCCGCCGCCACCACTAGAGCGCCGGTACCGGCCTACACGAGTGTGAAGATCGTCTCGTCGACACCAAAGCTTCAAAGAATGTTGAATGCTCCGAAACAGAGGGAGATGCTAAAAGAGTAGGAATGCGTGATGGTGCTCCAGAGCGATGATGCTCCACGTACCACTGTCTCTCCTTGGGTGACAAAGAAGAAAGAAACTCATCATCATCCATACCTGCATTAAACACACAAACATTTAATCTTAATATTGAATGAATGGAGAAGAAAACATGGAAAAATAGAGAGAGAGAGAGAGAGAGAGAGAGAGAGAAAGAGAGAGAGAGAGGACTCATAAAGGGGGAGGGATTCCTGTGTAGAAAGCGCATGCGAACACATCTATTGGGTTGCACGATTGCTGCCTATTGGCCATCATTAGAGTCCGACGAGTTATAATTGGCAACAACTCGATTTATAATAGATGGATCGAACTCGCCAAATTTACGAATGTGCTGCAAAGAAACGCGTCTTGTCCGTCGCACAACATGCTTGCATTGATTACAAGGACATAAGATCCTCGTTGAGAGATAGGTGTTTTGGTTGGACGGCCCCACATCCTTGTCACTACTCATAATGAGGGTGAAAACCTTATAACCTAGACATAAATTTAATCTTCTATTGGCATCCTTTGTCTTTTATCTCTCTCTCTCTCTCTCTCTCTCTCTCTCTCTCTCTCTCTCTCTCTCTCTCTCTCTCTCTCTCTCTCTCTCTCTCTTTGTCTCTGTGCTCACACTATAAACTACCTCACATTCTCTAGTCATGTCCAATCCCCGCACACCTCGGTCTAGAGGTGCACGGAGATCAGAACCACTGGGTTATAATCTCGTCTTTATTGGGGGTCAATGCCTATATTTGTGGATACAAGAAATCTACACACCCACGTCTAAATGATACTACATGTAGTTGAAAAAAACCCTTTGCCTCTTCTCTAGTTGTATCATTTCACAGCATCTTAGCATCTTTTCACAATAGATCTTTGTCTGTAGCATGCAAGTACTCCATTCTTGCAATGTAGCTGATGCCTGCTCAAAGCACTTAATTCTTACTCTAGATTTGATGGGCTGTGTAGTGTGTGTGTGTGTGTGTGTGTGTGTGTGTGTGTGTGTGTGTGTGTGTGTGTGTATGACCCTTGGAATCGTCATCTTGCATCATAATTTTTATGTAGGCTCAATTTTCTCTTCCATTGGCTGATCATGACGGCTTATTGTATGGCAGTAGCAGTCGAACATGCACGTGGAATTGCTAGTCTGCATGGACTGTCGAGGTTGTGAGCGCAAGAAATTTTCTCATGTAGGAAAATGGAGTCTTTTTCTATGTTTTTCATATGAGCAAGTGTTTTTCATACAATGCTTAACATCATGAGCGCACCTTCATTGACATGCAAAGCGCACCTTCATTGACATACACTAAAATCTAACCTAAATAAAAAAAAAGCTAGTCCATCGAACATAAATCTAGATCTAATTTAATCTTAAACTCAAAATAAACCTAAATCTAATTTAATCTAACGTAAATCTAAATCTAACGTAAATAAACCTAAATCTAATCTAACATAAGGAAACCTAAATCTAAATCTAAAGTAAATAAACCTAAATCTAATCTAACGTAAATCTAACTCAAAATAAACATAGATCTGATCTAATATAACACAGATAAACCTAAATCTAATTTAACATAAATTTAAATCTAACATAATCTTAAACTCAACATAAACATAAATCTAAAGGTAATCTAACATAATCTAATTTAAATTTTAACATAATCTCTTTCTCTCTTTGCTTTCTCCCCTTACCTCTCTCTTTTGTCTTCTCCCCCCCCCTCTCTCTCTCTTTGGTTTTTTATTCTCTCTCTTTCTCTTTGTTCAACAAGTCTTGAGTTCAACTCCTCGTTGGCTAGATCTTTAAGGTCTCTTGGGATAGTTTCCTACGATGTTAAAAATCTCTTCTTCTCGGGTGTGTGTGTGTGTGCCAATAAAAAGAGGAAAATGGTATAACCTTTCTATCACCCAAGTGTTCTAGATTGGTTATGCCATTTCCCTCTTGAATTACAGGTCTTGAGTTCAACTCCTCGTCAACTAGATCTTTAAGGTCTCTTTGGATAGTTTCCTACGACATTAAAACTCTCTTCTTCTCGAGTGTGTGTGTGTGTGTGGGTGTATGTGTGTGTGCCAATAAAAAGAGGAAACTGGTATAACCTTTCTATCACCCAAGTGTGCTAGATTGGTTATGCCATTTCCCTCTTGAATAATAGGTCTTGAGTTCAACTCCTCATTGGCTAGATCTTTAAGGTCTCTTGGGATAGTTTCCTACGACGTTAAAACTCTCTTCTTCTTGGGTGTGTGTGTGTGTGGGTGTGTGTGTGTGTGCCAATAAAAAGAGGAAAATGGTATAACCTTTCTATCACCCAAGTGTGGCAGATTGGTTATGCCATTTCCCTCTTGAATAACAAGTCTTGAGTTCAAATCCTCGTCGGCTAGATCTTTAAGGTCTCTTGGGATAGTTTCCTACGATGTTAAAACTCTCTTCTTCTTCTTCTTCTTCTTCTTCTTCTTCTTCTTCTATCTATCTCTCTCTCTCTCTCTCTCTCTCTCTCTCTCAATGTGTGTGTGTATGTATTCTTTGTTGATGCATGTGTGTGTGTGTGTGTGTGTTTTGTTTATGCATGTGCTCTATCTCTCTCTCTCTCTCTCTCTCTCAAAAACACAATGTGTGTGTGTGTGAGAGAGAGAGAGAGAGGGAGAGAGAGAGAGAGAGAGAAAGAGGGGAAGTGAACATGAGAGAGAGGAGAGGGAAGGAGCATACCTGGCTCTCCTTCCTCTCCTCGTGTGTGTGTGTGTGTATGTGTGTGTGTGTGTGTGTGTGTGTGTGTGTGTGTGTGTGTGTGTGTGTGTGTGTGTGTGTGTGTGTGTGTGTGTGGAGAAGAAAGAGAGAGAGAGGGAGAGCGCGGGTTACCTCTTTGTTTTCTTGAGCGTCGAAAACTCAAATCTGAGATCTGAGTTTTCGGGCGTTCTTGGTTTATTTTTTACCCCTGTCGGCGTCGCTATGGGTGTCGCTATGAGTGTCGCTATGTTACAAATAAACTAGTGACGCCCATAGCGACGCCATGAATTTTCACTTTTAAGCGTCGCACTGCGAGCGTCGCTAATGTGAAGTACCTCTTGTAGTGAAAATCTTAGAAAATGATAACAATGAATATTCAAGCAATAGTTTCATTGAGTTTGTGAAAGAGTGTCATTAGTAAAAGAGTACAACTAGCTTTCTTCTTGGAATAGATTTAGAAGTACACTAGGAGTTACCTCTTGCGACCCTGGTGGTTTGTATTCATTGTCCATGCCAAGTATGGTATATAGGCCTTCATTAATTGTTGCACCGCACAATGCACATGTGGACATATTTTGCATTTGCCTCACCAAGCATATAAGATGGTAAAAGTGTCCACATGGCAACATATAATGGTTGCTCCAACCGTCAAAGACTTTATAGAATAGGGGGCATTAGTTGGTGGAGGAATTTCTAGCCACATTTGAGATGCCCACAACACAAGATACGTTAAAAAATGGGAGATGTGATTGCCTTGGCATATACAATTTAAACATTGAGAAAGGTCCTTCACATCTTGACTACGGTTGCACTTCAACCCTTGTGGTGGTCGATGGAGGGGTCTGCGCTTGCGATAGTCTCACTGCTTCTTTCTCTTTCTCTATGAGCTTTGCCCCCATGATTTATTTAACCTTGCTCAACTCTATTCTAACCCCTTCCACCATAACAACATGCTCTTGTCTTGTAGTTCTCACTGTCTCCTCAAGAATATCATGGGTGCTAACAGTGATATCTCTGGACACGAAGTCCATTGGCCTATTGAGAATAAAATGCATATAAAGCATTTTAGCAAAGTAGAGTGGTGCATTTGCATCATGGAGTGGATGACCATACACCTCCAAGAAGATTTTCCCAGCGTTGAGTTTGATGTCATTATTTTGGCACTTTGACACCTTCCATCTTCCCTTCTGATCTCACCTTCTGGGCATTGCCAAATATCTTTGATCATATCCTTTGTGACTTGTTTATTTATTTCACTCCATTGGGCATGACTAGGTTTGCCCATTTGGACAATCTACAGCATGTTCTAGTTGCCTGGCGGACAGTCAAACCTTGTGTGAGAGCTTTAAGTCGCTCGTATTCCTTTCTAGCTAACTCATGGTGCTCATTATCTTGTGTGTCTGCCATATCTACAAAAATATAGATGATATAAGAAACTTGGTGAATGAAAGATTAATACCTAATCCTTCCATCTCAAGGGCCTCAAAGATTGAAAGATGGAATGCAAAAATCGGTTGAAAGCATCCGGTAAAGACAAATACACCTCAAACATGAGACCAAACAAATTATCTTGACCACATCTCAAATTATCTTTTCCACATGTTTCAAATATAAAAACCATGTTCAATTATAGAATTGGATTAAGCGACAGAGAGAGTTTGACTAGCGAGAGCTGCACCCTAGCTGGTTTAGTTTTCAATGATCTAGAAAACTCTGCCACTTGCATCATAGATTTTCTCTCTTCACGATTCGGCAAGAACATCCAATTTCTGGCTCTATATGGTATAGCATCCATGGTGGAGTTTTTGTGGGTACTATCACCACAGATCTTGTACTGCCTTCCAAAAATCATATAACACTTGCAGCAAGAATCCTAGAGTGTAGACATCACTTGTCGGAGTATAGGCATCTTCAAGAAGGGTATCATATAACTTGGGCGCCAGTCATCCTCACTTTTGTCGCTCTCGATCAGCAGTAGTTTTGGGCACTCATAGTAGAAGTCCCCAATCAATTATGCCAATGCGTGCCTTCAAATCTTTAGTGAAGTTGAGAACTATATTAAATGGGTGTAGGTTAGTGTGAATACTCTGTTGTATGTGCAGTTGCCATGCCATCCACCAGAGCATGCATAATGTGGGGCATATTCATCACTATCTCCTTGACTTTGGCAAGCTCCTGCTAGCATAGGCGCATGTCAAGAGGGGGAGGCTTTTTCCACCCTTGATACAAGCGATACATTGCTCTAGCAAATTCACTGGATTTGAAGGGCACATTCAAGAGTATGTCGTCGAGCAAGCTGCCATTATAGTATGGGAAAAATGTATCCAAGGAGACTCATTTGTGAGAGAAATGCACTTGAAGATTTTTGGGTGCAATACTTGCATGCCCTGCTCTATTTGAAAGCTCTTGAACTTGAAGATGTTGTTTCCCTTCTAGAGCTTCCCACAATATGTTATGTGCTCAAGAAGAAAAGAAATCCCTCAAACTTTGTACTCTTTTACTTCAACAAAGTCCCCTGAACAAATTGTTTGTCCATCAATCAACACCTCGTGTGGAATGCCGCTAAGAAGTGTGGACGTGGAGTTGTTAACAGTGCGCATAATTGCCCTTGTCCATGTAAGGTTTGGCTTCCCGAATGATGTAGTGATTGTGTCTTGGGTAATGCGCACTCTTTTTGAAAGTGACTCTGCAACTAATGCCCTCATGCGCTTGCTCTTCACCTTCTGCTCCTTCCATATTGCCAGAAGATAGCACCAAATACTTTAAATCCTTGTATGCAACTCGCATTCTTCCCAAAATGGTGCGAGTTCTATGTTGATAATCAAAGTTGTCTAGCTTCTGCCTTTCACAAAATTTTGCATTTCCTTCTCTTCGGAGTCGACGCAATGTATTTTTTCAAATTTTCTCAATAAGATTTTGCATGAGGATATCAAGCTCATTGAATTTTCTTATGGCCTCATCTACATTTTGTGATACTATAATGACTGGCTCTGTGCGTAGAGCCAGTCATTATAGTATCACAAAATGTAGATGAGTCCATAAGAAAATTCAATGAGTTTGATATCCTCATGCTCTGTGCGTAGAGCATACAAGATGACTTTTTGCTCATTGATGGAAAGCATGGTGGTCACAAAGATGACAAGAGCTTCAACTATGCCAACACAATACACTTAATATGCTTCGATATCATTTGAAATAAAAACAAACACAAAGTGTTAGACAATAGCAACCATAAATATTAATTGTACATCAAGAAAAACATTGCATTACTATCCATTTGTCCTAAAATGAGAGTCAAACAACGTTAACTAGACAACACAATACACTTAATATGCATCGATATCATTCAAAATAAAAACAAAAACAAAGTGTCAGACAGTAGCAACCATATATATTAATTGCACATCAAGTAAAGCATTACATTACTATCCATTTGTCCTAAAATGAGAGTCAAACAACGTTAACTAGACCATTAATTATTCTTCAAGACATATTACAACAATAGACACTTAATACACATCCATGTCTTTCAAAATAAAAATAAAATTATAGTGTCAGACAGTAGTAACCAGAGAATTAATTGTACACCAAGCAAAACATCACATTGCTATCCATTTACACTAAAATGTGTGTGTGTGTGTGTGTGTGTGTGTGTGTGTCGGGAGGGGGGGGGGGGAGGAGAGAGAGAAAGAGAGAGAAAGAGGGAGAAGTGGATATTAGAAGGCATTTAGAGTAGTTTCCTAAATTTTTAAAGATGGACAAAAGTAATGTTTGTTTGAAATTGTTTAATATTTTCATGGAAATTGTTTTATTGTTTGGAATTGTTGCACTACATATAATTTTGAAATCTTGAAAATAGAGTAACAAAGAGTAGCTTTTTAGGTATTTTTAACTTGATCTATATTTTTAGAGAGAGAGAGAGAGAGAGAGAGATCTAGACTAAATTTTGAATCAATCTTTATAATTACTTCATGTTGTCAACACAAAAAGTAATTTTGAGGTTTATTTTATATTTTGAAAGTGCCGTAAAGAGAAATAGAGTGATTTAAGAGTAGCGATTTCAATTTTCTTATAGGTTCATAATAATAGAAAGAGAGAGAGAGAGAGAGAGAGAAAGAGATTGCATGGTGTGAAGATAGAGAGAGATTAGATAATATGCCATAAATTTTAGAGGTTTATCAACTTGAAGAGGAAGATAATATGAAAACTATGATCCAAGAAATACTCAAGCCATGTTATTGACCAAGTATCACATGAATCACGCACATAAAAACAATACAAGCAACGTCACAGTCAAACTAAAAATTTACAACATTTTTTGGCCGCGTTATTGACCAAATGCTGCAATATGCAAAAATTACAACATGCACTAGCAAACGACACCACTTTGATGCGTTAGCAACAAGGTGCCGCCCAAACCTAAGGGAAAAGGAATTGTATACAGACATAACTTCGCCGCATTACAGACCATATGCCTACATTTGATAAAGGGAAGGCAAGGTGAAATCATCATAAAGATACTATTATTGATGCGTTAACTTAGAAACATTTGGTCTTGGACCCTTGTTCTCAACATAAATGGACATGCTTGTGTATATTTTTGGGATGTTGTTACATGTATCTCATAGAATATAGCAACATGACACTTCGATGTAAAATGATAAGAAATAAAATAAATAAATGCCACCTGAAACCTTGTGTCCTTAGGTATGATTTGTAACCATGCTCGCTGAAGAAATATCGTTATTTTTTGCGTGCAATATGAAAATGAATAACTCAATAATAAATGAGTCACTTCTTGTCCAAATAAAAAAAATAAATTCATTGATATAAATATCCATATTTGAAACAAAATAGAAAATGTATATAGGGAACAAAAATCTTGCATGCAACATTATGCAGATTCCTTAAGCATTCTCATGCACAAAGTCATATCATATAAAACCAAAATTTAACTAATGATGTACTTGAAAGAGTATTGTACATCGTAGTGTAAGTGTAAAAATGTCTTTTGTAGATGTAATAGCAGCCTTGTTGTAGAGTAAGACACCATTGTGTCTAAATCACGCCCTTGCTTACATAATCATGGTCATTCACCTATCTAGCATGCATTGCATGCCAACAAACCTTATTGACATGCATCTATCATTGATTGATTGATAAAATGTTTTTGGAAGAATTCACCTTGTTTGCCAAGTAGACATAGTTTGGAGCATCACAAAAACTTGCCCTGGTCTTGGAGCTCTATAGGCCTAGTTTGAGAAACAAATTTATATGTTCTCCAATTCTTGTACTGTACCAAGTGTCTCATAGAGTTTTCCTGTGCCAGCTACCCTCTTTGAGAGAGGCTTGGGAATGTGTACGAGGTTCTTAGGACCTACACGAGATAATTTTTATCTGCTTTGGTTCTTGCTCTTTGGTTTCATATGGAGGCCTTCAAAATTGTTTTGTCGCCTAATGCATTGCAAGATTTAAAATTATGAGCATGGTATGCCCTCTATTGTAGACAAGTGATAAAAAAGAGAGAGAGAAGGAGCTCATTGTGCCTTGCATGTACCTCCTCAAGAAGCACTAAAGAAAAAATTTTGTTTCCCTCTCCTTTGCGCTCTTTCCAACCCCTCTGTTGGGTAAGCCCAACTTGTGGCTCATATGGGAAATCCCTCTAGTCGTCCTAGGAAATGATAGATGATGAGATGGTCCAATAGCCCGCTCTAGCCAATGATTGCAAAGCACTATGCCTACTTAAGAGGCTATATAACACTTTTGAGTTCTACCATTTTTGTCTATATTGTACCCTAATACTCTTGCACTTGGCATAGCCTAACCCTAATATCCATATCCCCAACCCTAACACCATGATTAAGCTAAGGCTCAATCCTTTATAGACTTACACCACACTATTAGTGATTAGGGATTACACTTCACAACAAGTGGTATGAGAGCTTTGAAGGTGATAGAATCTCCTAATCACCATCAAGATTCTCTCTTTTTCTCCCTTATCACCAATATCAATGATTAGGCTTGCACACACTCTTGGCAATACCAATGAGCCACTACCGTTCTTAATTGATTCATTTGTGATTAATGGCATTCTAATAAGTGTGTGTGTGTGTGTGTGTGAAATTTTAATCTTTGTGCATTTTTTGTGCTCATTTTTTAACTTACTTTGCATTAGCATAATTATCATCATAGTCATAATTGCCTATGCACGTTATGTCTATTAGGAGTACTTCCCATCACCCTTCCATAGATCCTTTAAGTGAAAAAAAATTTATATCATTTAGCTCTCCCATTGAACTCCCAAAGTACCCTATGCCTCAGCTTTCAATAGAGTCATTAAGAACTTAATTTGAGCATTTTTAGCTCCCTAGTTACCCGCTCTATTTTTATGTTTGTAAGCCTCTAAATAATCAAGTTCATATTCCTATTTTGAGGAAGGCTTTAACACAAAAGAGCATGTGGACCAAGTGGTTACAACAACCAATTTGATGTTGTGTGACTCATGGGCATCGTGGGGTCAAACCCCCCGTCTTTGTCTTGAGGGCTCGTGGGTGGACATGAACCCAATAAATAATAGTAAAATATCCTAGACGGGTCCACACAAAGGAGTTCTTGCACCCTACGTACACCAAAACCTTCTTTTTTGAGCTTGCCATCGGCTGCCATCAAGCGTGATTTGTTTCTTGTCTTCAGCTCCACTAGAGCTGCTTCCCACCACCACTATCACTCCAAAGCACACTATTCCTCCCCACCTCTCGAAGAGGACATTCCCATTTTCATTGGCTCACCAAATCTCCAAGCCAAATAAGGGCATGCTGCCTTCCCACAGTAGCGAGGACAAAGAAATACATCAAAGATCACTCTTGGGTATTTCATTTACTATTTTTGGTAGAGTTTATGACATGCAATTAGTACATATGTATGCACACTCTACCATTTATAAATCACATGCATGAAGCTCACATTGAAATTTATGTATATATATGTATATTTGAGGACAACCCTATGCTTGTGCCATCCTATGTGAGAGGATTAGACACTACCAAGACCTTCCACATGATGCATCACATTATGCACACACACACATTCACAACACATGATATGTATATTTGTTTTACACCATTAACCAAGAAGGCCATACCCTCAAGATTTTGGCCCAGTGACAAGATAAATACAAATGATCAACATGCTTACATAACAACAACATAAAGCCAACAACATAAAAATGAACATGATGACCACAGCAACAAAAACGAATGATGATTTGACGAAAAAAAGATGAAGACAATTTTGAAGAGGACACACATGATGACCTCCTCACACATCATTGAATAAATTAATGAATGATTATATACTACCTAGGACTACTGATGAACCTACTAAGTCTCATTTGTAAACCATGTTGATGAATTATATGAGAACCAATATGTTGTATCATGGGACATTGAATCATTGTGATGAATCCAATTGAACCACCATGTTGTATCAAGTAGATGAATCATGTTAGACTAGAAGTACGCTAAGACATGAGCACATGAACCAAAACACATGAAGTCTTTGTAAAACCCCAAGTTTGGCTTAAGGGGGTGATTTTTGGGGTAAGCCCACCAACTTGTGGCTCCTATGGGAAAGCGCTCTAGCTACCAAGAAAAGGATAGATGATGAGATGGTCCACTAGCAAGAGGATGAATCTCTCTATCCCCACCAATGATTATAAAGCACTAAGCCTACTCAAAAGGCTATTCTCTAATAAATCAATATCACTTTTGAGTTCTATTATTTGTGTCTATACTCTACCCTAATTCTCTTGCACTTAGCATAGCCTAACCCTAATCTTCATCTCTCTAACCCTATCCCTAACACCATGGTTAATCTAAGGATCCATCTTCCATAGCCTAATGCCACACCATTGGTGATTAGGGAACATGCTTCACAATACCATCTCCCCTTGTGCAATTTGATGCAGGTCTGCCTTGAGGATGTGTGTATAAGCCTTTCTTCCCATACCCTCCTTTCCCACTTTGGCTTTGCAGGGGCTACTTCACCAGCAGAGCTTTTGTGACCATCACTTTCCTTGCATTCTTCATGCATGGTGCTCTTTATGGCTTCCCTCTCCCCTCCCACATTTCCATTCTTCAAGAAAACATGAAAGAGGGAGAGTGAGAGCCCTCAAGCTTTGATAGAAACATAAGACCAAGGAGGCAACATGCATGCTAGGATCCTCCCAATCATGTTCTTATATAGAGCTCCACCTAGCAGGAATACCTAACATGTGGCAAGACCTTACTCTCTTAGACAATGTAGGACCATTTCCCTCACATTAATGTTTTATACTAAACTTTTAATTAGTTAGACAAGAATTAGTTTATAATTTTAGAGATAGTTTACTAAATTATGCTATAGTTAAACTAGTATTGAGTTTAGGCTTTAGGGTTTAGCATTTTAAAAGCTAGATTTTGTTTAAGTTATATGGTCAAAAAATTTAGGGTTAGTTTAGATTATTGGGTCAGTTATAAGGTTTAGGATTTAGGGTGTGGTTTATAAATTTTGAGTTTAGGATTAGCTTCGGGTTATGATTAGTTAGGTCCCACATTTTGGGTTTTAGAGTTTTCAAATTTAAGATTAGTTTAGGACTAAGTGTAATCTAGACTAGGGCCAAGGTCAGCCATATATTAAGGTTTAGTAAATTACTCTAGTCCAAGATAATAAACCAAATCTTAGGATTTATTAATCACTAAATTCTAACCCCAAACAATCAAATTAATCCCAAATACTCTAATCCAATCCCTAACCGCAGTAAACTTAATCTCAAACACTAGAACCTAATTTTTAATAGTAAAATTTGTCTTGAACACTAAAATCTAATCCAAAACATAGAACCTATCCTTTATCCTAACACCTAGTACCAATTAGTAAAACATAATCTCTATGTGGCCAATAGTACAATATAGTTAAGAGTATTGTTTTTTGTAGAGTTACAAAACTAATACATATGTAACGGGACTTTAATTTAAAATAGTAAAAAAATTGGAACATAATAGATAATTTTATTTTAAAAATTGTTACATAAGGGGACCTTTTTGATCAAAAAAATCTATAGGTAGGGTTTTAAAAAAATATCCCTTGAATGCACATGATAAATTTGGTTTAAATATAGTAGTCCCCCCCCCCCCCCCCCCCCCCCCAACTTCCTTCCCCCCTCTTTAATATGTATACACATGCACTATGAGTAGCAACGACGATGTGGGTCCGTCTAGTCAAGATGTATGCCTCTCAGCTGGATATCATGTCCATGTAATCAATGAAAATGGGATGTACACTAGAGTTGAAACATTGCAACGCAACACATTTGTGAAACTGAAGAATTTGATACATCTATTATAGATCAATTTTTTTATGACCACAATTCATTAATATGCTTTGGACATAGCACTATTACTCTTCTTATACATGTATTGTACATATTGTGTATTGAATATTGTCTATTTTGTTGCACAAGTGTTACAAAATAAGAATTATATATATATATATTTATTTATTTATTTATTTATAGAGAGAGAGAGAGAGAGAGTAAATAGAAGTGTCTAAATTGTTGGAAAGACTATGTATGATACTATTGTCCATTGTTATAATTGGATTAGCCCATCTACTTAACTTTACTTGACAATGAATAAATTGCAATAAAACAACTAATGCAATAGGTGGAGGTGAGACATTCATGCAAATACATGAAATAACATACTAACAAGCGACCAAACAAGATTTTCACACCCTTTACAATGATTTTTGATGTGATAGAGGATAAGGGAAAGAGAGATATAGGAGAACATGAGAGCATGTACATGGGTACCTCCTAGAGTGGAGTACTACCCATGGACAAGAGAAGAGGGGAGAGGAGAGGAGAAGAGATACATGGAGCATTGGGTACAATCCCCCCAATGCAAGAGTGAGCATTTCCTTCTTGCACCTGAACATAAAAAAATGACCACCACTTCTTATAACAAAACTCTCCACTAATAAGCTATCCACAAATTATCTCTCAATTGCAATTCCTATAAATCAACCTTGCTTTACTACGAATCAAATGCAATAAATAGCTATTAATTCATAATAAACAAATCCCATTATATATGGCTGAAATTTGTGTCCATGGGCATCTACTATCCAAAAGATTGGCGCATAATTAGACATAAATTCACATAAAATTTCTATGATGATATATGTCAACTAATAGCTCTTAAAGAATACAATCTGAAAGTGCAATCACTAATGAATTTTATTCTAGTTTGTAAATTTTTTTCACAATATTGTTTTTGTGATATGCTATATAATAGCTCAAATACAATTCCACCGATTCATGCTTTCACCCATACCCCTCTATTTAGGAAACAATTGTCCTCAGTTGCTATGTTATTAATCTACAAGTCATACTTGTCAAAAATATAGGTTAAAATAGAAACATCATGTATCAAAAGAAAATATCACGAACTTAAATAAACCAATTTTCTTTCCCTTTTGTTGTTCACATACTACATATTTTCTAGTTTGCCATGCCACTAAAAGAATCAATACGTGTCATATTTTGATAAATTGAAATATCATTGCTCACAATTATTATTCAATAACTAAACTACTTCAATTCTAAATCCAAATCCATAAACATTTCCAACATCATGTCATCATAACCAAATCCAAATCATTTCCATCATATACTTGGGTTACCAAAATCATATTAGTAGTGGTGGTGGCCAACATTTGCAGCATGTTTTTGTAATTAATGTTTCATAAATTGATGAACTGACACCAATTGTTGGGTGTACTAGCTGAACTGATGAATCTATACACATTGGGTGTATTGGCTAACGAATATATGCTGATTGGGTATACTATCCAAGCTAAAGAATCTATACTATTGCTACCTAAACTAGTGGATCTACATTTTTGGTCATGCTGTCTAAACTCAATGGGGTGGGGGGGATGGTGGAGGGGGTAGAGGGGGGGTCACTATGTATAATTGTATATTGCATACATTCAAGGACTATTTCTAAAACTCCTTCTTTGTGAATTTTTGACAAATAAAATACACCCTTTTTTTATTCAATCTATATTTTTTCCCCAATTCCATTTTTTAGTGAGGCAGTCCAGGGCGACCAACAAGGAAAGTGGCCTCTAAGAACCCTTCTAGTCTCCTGTGCTACTCAAATGGGTTGGGGGTTGGAAGAAACAACAAACAAATATACACAAACCCACAACCAAACCCTACACAAATTTGGGGCACCACATAGTTTTAGATGCAAACTAGGACACATAGAGAGAGAGAGAGAAGAAGAAGAATAAGGGAGGGATTATTGTACTAATACCTGCTTGCGAGGCAACCATAACCAAACAAAGTGAGATTAGCCTTTTATTCAACATAGCTTGAATAATGTACACCACAACATATCACAAGACAAGACACCCCAATCACTGTCCTAAGGCCAGGGGAGTCCTCTCCACCCTATCACCCTCTTACAGCATGTGGACTAGGTTACTCCTCTAACCGTGGTTGAATTAGATTTTAAGTATTTTATCTATCTTGCTTAGAATTATCAAGAAGGTGGTGGAGGATAGAGAGATAAAAGATCAGAGAGTAGAGAAATGAAGGTGATAGGATTTCACATAGTAGGGTTAGTGTTAGTAGATTAGTAGACTTAGGGTACTTTTTATTGATTTACAAATGGATTTGTATATTTACAATGAGATAGAGTATCTATGTAGGATAGAAATAAGAAAGATAAAAGATGGACTTCTTACAATGTTGATTCTCCAAGAAACTTGAGTAGGTAAATTTTGACGCTTGTTGATGGTCCTCTAATTTTGACGGCACAATTTCTCTTCATTCTTGACCTTTCTTGGGAGCCAAGGCGATTAAAGATGAGTAAGTCATCACCATGATGCTATTCTTTAAGAGAAGAGGCTGGATTTTGTGGATTTTATTATAGAAATTGATAATTTGGAGGATAAAAAATGAAAATAGGAGGTCAATTTTGAAATAGAAGTGTGTGTAAGAGGCATGAGTTCACCATGGTTTCTCTTATCTTCAAGGTTCAGGAGAAGGTGAGTATGGTGCAAAGAGGCGAGGTGAGAGAGATGGGGATAATGAGTGGAGAAGTATGTGTGAAAGCGGACAATGATAAAATTAAAGAGGGAGTTTGATTGCATGGCGGCATGGGAAAACTGGGGTCCACAAATTAAATCATATCTCACATCTCTAAGATCCAAAAACTATAAAAACATTTGAGGAAAAAATTTCAGCTCATGAGCTACAATTCTTGTCTAATTTGGGGAGGAAGTGTATGCAAAAAAAATTGCAAAACCGACTATTTTCTTCCATTGCATAAAGTCTTTGTGGGATCCCTCTTTGGATGATTCTTTTGAATGCCTCCAAGAGTGAGCCCTCCATAATGCATGCATGAATGCCACATATCCTTGACCTTATTTTGTGAGTCTATAAAGTGAAGATATTGCTGAGCTCATGATATAAGTGAATAATACAACCTAGGAAATCAAATATTGAGTGGTTTAAAGATATGTCACTTGAAAATAAAATAATATGGGTAGAAAAAGTACAAAGATCTCAACTTAAAATGTATCTCTCTCATTATAAGGCTACCATAAAAAGATGAATATTTTTTGTGTTTTAATCTATGAGAATGAAAAGAAGAAGAATTGTAGAAAGAAAAAAATCACAATAATGAAAATATACTCACACAAATAAAACTAGTTTTTGTGATTTGTGTTGGGGTGAAGTTCCATCAAAATTTAGAGAGGATTAGATGAAAAGGTTTATTTATAAAATAGAGGGGATACACAAAGGTAAGAAAATCACGGTAATGGTGAGTCAATGTTTATAGCATACTTAAGCAAATAACATACACCTAGGTAAAAACATTTAAATAAATAAGAACTTAATTATAAAGATTTCCAATATTTAGGCCTTATATACAATAAAATATTCACACAAAAAGATCATAATATATTTTCTTTTTTGTTTTTATTTATTTTTTTGGCTCAACTAGCGGAGTGACTAGCTAATTGAGGGTTTTCAAGGAGATATAGGAAAAGTCCCCTAACTCACACCCGTCTATGTACAGTGAAAAGGTGAGGATAGCCATAGTATTAATGTAATTTTCCTTGGGTGAGGTGGCTCACTATGGCAAATACGGAGAGCCAAAAATTGGATATCAATAGTGCCACTCTGTATGTGAAAATGGGAGAAGAAATAAAATCTAATACCCCTTCTGCTCCATGTGATAGTCACATAATTATTAAGTGACCCGTTGAGTGCCTAAATTGACAAATTTGCACTTATGTTGCCTAAATTGGCAAATTATCTACACTTTTTTTCTACTGTAGAATTTTTATTTGTTGTCATGCTGCATAAATCGACAAATCTACACTAAAAATGGCTAGTGTTGACTAAATTGACAAATCTACACTAGGATGATAAGTGTACACTGCCTAAACCGGAAAATCTATGTACATGTGACCAATGGACAAGGTATGGTATAAGTATAATACGATTTCAACCATTTTGGATTCACAATATGAGTGAGATTTAGTAAAAAAAAAATTAGAACATGAATATCCATCGTTCCAAATAACACTTACTTAGCTATATGACTTTATTTTCACATCCAAAATTGATCATTAAAATCACTAACATGATCATTAGTCGATAACTAATTTGAAATTGTGAAAGTTAGGGAGCTTTTAAAAAATCTTGTGTTGTATAAGAACTGCTATCAACCAAGAATGAGAGTTGAAGAAAAGATACTTTAAATGTAGTATACTTCCAAATACATTGAAGGACAAAAATCTTATATATGGTCGTATTTACCATAAACTATAAGAAAATTAGAAGAAGACTTATAATTTCTCATCAGGCTTATTACTAGAAGGTATGGATTAGTCCCAAAATAGGTAGAGTACAATCATTCTTCTATTTAGTTTAGATGCAATTGAATGTCTTAGTATTGGGTTGGCAACGCTCTATTTAAAGAGGTATATTGCATTCACTTTTTGGCCTACCCCAAAGGGATGAGGCCTTAGTGATGCCTCCCCTTTTTTCTAATGAAAAAGGAAGGTTATTTTTTTAAAATGCAATATCTTTTTATTGGTAAGTGAGATCTATTTATCATGAAGACAAGAAAATAAGTGGATGCCCTCAACTCATTAAGTGGGATTTTCTAAAATTGGGAATCCCCTACTAATTGGGTCCACGCAAGGAGAAGAACTATCGCCATCACCACCACAGGTCTATGTAAAACACTCCCCCCCTCTCCCCTTGTCCACTATGGCTTCTTCCTATATGCACCTCTATCTGCCCTTCATGTCTCCCTTCCATGGTTTCCCCCATGGTGCGCATACAATCTCTTCTGCTATTCCAACTCCGTAGTCACAAGTTAGAAGCATTCTCTATATCTGCCTCTCCATGTTGATGCCTATTCAGAGAGGGGGTTGGACCATTGGCCAAAGTTATGAGATATCAAGATCAGATATGCCTTGGGCTATTTTTATTGGAGCTACACAAACATAGGGAGAGCCTCTTCAGGAGACCAGATAGTAGGAGATAATCATAGAGGGAGATCACTAATTTTTCAGACTACATGCACCACATTCAGATGAGTAGGCATTAGAGCAGACTTTAGAATCCACTTATACTAGAGGTACACTGAGTGATAGGGCCATTGAGCTTGGGAAATCAAGATGTCCATGATTGTGAGGGTCATTGAGATATGAGTGGAAGCTGCATCAGAGGGTCAGAACTATTCTGGCATGACATGGAAGACGCCCAATCAAAGTACTCACTGAGGAGGAAGTTGATGAGCTCCGCCAAAGACTAATGTTGGATATCATAGGATAGGATCTTAATTCCATCACCTCATCCTTTCATTTCATTTCATCCCATTTCACTTTAGCTTAGTTCAATTTTAGTTTTTTAGTTTTTCAGTCTTTTACATAGACATTGTATCATATTCACCAGTTTGTAAACTCTTTTTTCTCATAGATCACCTTGGCCTTTTGAAGATGTTAATATATCATTTCATTTAATTTCATCTCTCTCTCTCTCTCTCTCTCTCTCTCTCTCTCTCTCTCTCTCTCTCTCTCTCTGCTAAAGTATAAACCTGGTTCTATATTTGATCTGACAATTGACTCCAAGTCTCCAACCTAGAATAGCTATCAAAAGTGACAAGCTCATTCCATTCACGGTAGTAAGCTCAACCTCTACATGGAATCTATCTCCCAATTTAAATTTGGATCTATCATGCATTTGCAGCTCCACCTAAACCATCAGGAAGATGGAGGAGACCTACCATAGTATTCACGGAGGAACAAGACCATATCAACACCGTGGCTCAAGTGTCGGAGCAGGGTTTGACAATGAGGAAATGGACGTCAAACTTGATTGGAGGGATGTTGATGGGCTTGGGGGTCTCTCAGCTCTATGCTCAGTCAAGGAGAAGAAATGTAGCGAGGGTTGAGAGACCATCTTGCTCACAAGGGTCTAATGAGGCCAATAATAAGGGAAAAGGAAAGGATCATACGGATGCTAATGATGGTAGCACAGAAAGCCAAAAAATAGCACATCAAAATTTGGATAGGAAGAATAATTTGGACACAGTGACCAAGATAGAAAATTAGTACAACAATAGGTAAGATGCTAACATTGATCATTATGGTAAACATAGAACTAGAGAGAGGAAATTGTGACAAAAGGAAAAATCCATACACATGAATCACACATCACGGCAATACAGATATTTAGGGGTGGAAAGAAAGATGATCTAGATTTTCAGATGTAGGCGTTCAAGCATTATATAGAATTGAAGGGCATTGATAAGTGTTAAGTATGAATCCTGATTTACCCCTTGTAATTTTTTGTATATAAAAATGCACATTTGTAAGGCCCCTGTTTTGAGAAGAATCCATCGTGCATGAAGAAAAAATTTTGCTAGAATATTATGGCCGAATGACGTCCGGAAAGTGGTCAGAAAATGACCGATCGTTTGGTCGATTGGTTGTGGGTTGTAGTCAATGGACGATGGCCGGTGGCCAAATTCAAAGGAAGACTTGTCTTCTCAAGGGCGTCCACCATGGGCGGATTGGAGAGTCCATTTGGACTTGTCTACACAAGGGAGGCTACACACGGCTACCTCTCATGAGAGAGGACAGACCTTTGGCCTATAAAAGGAGGCCATTTCTACACACATTTTGAAGTGTGAAGTTGATGCAACAAGGTGGGTGTGAAGTGGTGAGAGTGAAGCAAGATGGGAGCTCTATTAAGGCTATAATCTCTTTGTAGCCTACTTCTTGTTTGAAGTACTAAATCTATTGAGTGGATGCTTTCCCATGGATGTAGCCCACATTGGGCAAACCACGTATATTGTGTGCTTTCTCTCTCTCTCTCTCTCTCTCTCTCTCTCTCTCTCTCTCTCTCTCTCTCTCTCTCTCTCTCTCTCTCTCTCTCTAATCTCTCGTGTGTGAAAATTTGTCTCTCTTCATTAAGTTAGCTACTCAAATATCTATTTAGTTGTGTCATATTTCCTCACAATAAGGATGAATGAGGGACATAATGTTCACAAACCTTAAAGGATATAGTAAGGAAGTGGTATTACCACTCTCCAAGGCTTGCAAGCTGAAGACAAACATCAAAAAAATAATGGAATTTCAACTAGAGTATATTGATAAAATAGGCGATGAAGACATACCATTTGAACTAGATAAGACAGATTATGTGTCCGTTGGAGCGTAGGCTTGCCCACCACTAACGAGCTGATTTTTAGAGATGCATAGCAATATGTCGGAGTTTGGATGACTCTGAAAATTTTTCATCCCCAAAGGCTGCATCAAATTGCTGGTGGATAAAACTTATAGCTTTGTCCACATTTCCGAAAGTTCCATCAAAGGAGAGGAAGGTTATGCTTCTACCTCCTTGAACTTTCTTAGGCAAGATGCTCTCTTCCAGGCAGTATGAGAGCATCGATGGACTCTCCTCTTGTGTGCTTTGGAAGAATTGTTGTTTGAGTAGGAGAAACTCTCAGATCTAGATGAACTTGACGATGACAGAGAGCTGGATGGTTTCTTCTTTCTCCATTTCTTCTCACTCTCCCCAGAATGATGAGAATAATGAGAGCTTAAAGCTCTTATCCCCCCAAAGGGAGGTGATGGTGAGGGAAAGTTTCAACCTCTCCTAGGATTTACATCTACATTAGATGACACGGGGCTATCTAATTCATTCACAGTAGATTCCTCTTTATGTGGCTTTGTATTTCTTCTTTCCGTTTGCCTCACGTTGAGGGCTTCTTCCTCTTCTTATAGTAGATGAGAGATTCTTTTGTTCACTAGAATTTCCTCATTTTGAAGTCTCTTTACGAAATTTCATAGGAGAATCCTCCACTACAAGAGGCTATTCATATTAGCGACGCTCACACAGCGACGCTCAAAAAAAAAATTCCCGGCGTCGCTATGAGCATCGCAAATTTACAAATAAATTTGCGACGCTCATAGCGACGCCGGCTGGGCAAAAAAAGTAACCGAGCGCGCCCAAAAACTCAGATCTCAGATCTGAGTTATTCGGCGCCCTCAAGCAAGGAGCAGGTAACGCTCTCTCTCTCTCTCTCTCTCTCTCTCTCTCTCTTTTTCTTCTCCACACACACACGCACACACACACGAGGAGAGGAAGGAGAGACAGGTATGCTCCTTCCCTCTCCTCATTCTCATGTTCCCTTCCCCTCTTTCTCTCTCCCTCTCTCTCTCTCTCTCACACACACATACACACACACACACAGTGTTTTTGAGAGAGAGAGAGAGAGAGAGAGAGAGAGTACAAACATAAACAAAAACGCACACACACATACATAAACAAAGAATGCACACACACATTGAGAGAGGAAAAGAGAGAGAGAGCATGCATAAACAAAAAACGCACGCATTGAGAGAGGAAAAGAGAGAGAGAACATGCATAAACAAAAAACGCACACATTGAGAGAGGAAAAGAGAGAGAAAACATGCATACGATCCAAAAAAACGCACACACATTGAGAGAGAAAGAGAGAGAAACTAATTTAACGTCGTAGGAAACTAATTAAAATTAAAAGACCTAAAGATCTAGCCGACGAGGAGTTGAACTCAAGACCTATTATTCAAGAGGGAAATGGCATAATCAATCTATCATACTTGGCATGGGTGATAGAAAGGTTATACAATTTATCTCTTTTTATTGGCACACACATCCACACACGCGCACACACACAAGAAGAAGAGAGTTATAACGTCGTAGGAAACTATCTTAAAAGACGTTAAAGATTAGGTTAGATGTAGACTTACGTTAAATTAGATTTAGGTTTATTTAAGTTAAATTAGATTAGATTTAGGTTTATTTTTAACTAGATTTACGTTTATTTACGCTAGATTTAGATTTACGTTATATTAGATTAGATTTAGGTCTCCATAGACTGCGATGCTTGCATGGAGCGGGTGAAGAAAGCCCTCAATGGAATATAGGGTATTGCTGCCTTCACTCATGGTGGGCTCCGTCGATCCAAAAGTACTGGTGAAATGTCTTCAGAAGATAGGGAAGAAGGTGGATCTTCAGGGCGGCAAGAGTCACTACATCCCCGACACAATGACCATCTAGACAACCTCTAGTCATTCAACAGCAACTTCAAAGTTAGTAACAAGAGCAAGAACGGTCTAAAGGGCCAATTGCTGTCGTCAGATGTGGATGGAGATGAGGCAGTGTCACCGCCGGAAGTTAACTCTCACATCTTTAGTGATGAGAATGCCAACTCTTGCCGAGTTATGTGAAAAATTATGTGTTAAATCAGTTTTAAGGTTCTTATAATCCCTGTTAGTTTAGTTCTTTGTTTTTAATATAACATAATTTACGTTAGATTTAGATTTATGTTATATTAGATTAGACTTAGGTTTATTTAGGTTTACCCACACACACACACACACACACACACAAGAAGAAGAGAGTTTTAACGTCGTAGGAAACTATCCCAAAAGACGTTAAAGATTAGGTTAGATGTAGACTTATGTTAAATTAGATTTAGGTTTATTTTTAGTTAGATTTACGCTTATTTACGTTAGATCGAGTCCACGCAAGAATTACTTACGGTTTAGGGTTTAGAGTTAGACGAACAGTGAAAAGATCTACTGTGAAAAGATGTTAAGATGATGTGAAGTGCTACAGCTAGAGAAGAGGCAAAGGGGTTTTGTCCACTACATGCAGTATCATGTAGACGTGGGTGTGTAGATTTCCTGTACTCACAAATATAGGTATTGACCAATAAAGACGAGATTATAACCCGGTGGTTCTGATCTCCGTGCACCTCTAGACCGAGGTGTGCGGGGATTGGACATGACTAGAGAATGTGAGGTAAAGAGAGAGAGAGAGAGAGAGAGAGAGAGAGAGATAAGACGAAGAATGCCAATAGAATATTAAATTTGTTGTCCAGGTTATAAGATTTTTATCCTCATTATGAGTAGTGACGAGGATGTGGGACCGTCCAACCGAAACACCTATCTCTCAACGAGGGTCTTATGTCCTTGTAATCAATGCAAGCATGCTGTGCGACGGACAAGACGTGTTTCTTTGCAGCACGTTCGCGAATTTGGCGAGTTCGATCCATCTATTATAGATCGAGTTGTTGCCAATTATAACTCGTCGGACTCTGACGCTGGCCAACAAGCAGCAATCTTGCAACCCAATAGACGTGTTCGCAGGCGCTTTGGTCAAGCAGCATATGTGAGGCCACAAGATGTAGCCTCTGACAGCTCGGGGGATGATCATGCAGAGCACATTCCCAACGAGGCAATGTTTGAGCCCGAGATTGATGAAATGATCGAGACGATCATGGATTCAGAAAGGCTTATCTATGATGATATGAAAAGTGAAGCCGATACGCCATTGTATAATGGAGCACGTATGTCTAGATTGAAAGCACTCCTGGTTCTTCTCAACATGCAGGCAAAGTTTGGATGGAGTGACACTAGCGTCACAGCGCTTTTCAGGTGATCTATTACAATTAGTTTACTTTAATAAAACTCTAAATGTATAATGATCTGATAGATTTTTACACGACTGTATCGTATTTTTATGTTGTGTAGATTGCTGAAAGAGCACATACTACCAGCTGACAATGTGATGCCAGATTCCCGAGATGAAGCAAGAAAGATTTTGCGAAACTTGGGGATGGATTACAATTCTATCCACGCTTGTCCTAATGACTGCATTCTTTTCAGAGGGGAATACATAGACATGGAGAAGTGTCCGAAATGTGATTCCGAAAGATATCGAGTAGATCTCCACGGGACAAAAATTCCACAAAAGGTTTTGCGCCATTTTCCTCTACTTCCTCGCATCAAGCATTTCTTCGAATGTAAGTCCATGGCCGTCCTAGCATCATGGCATGAGGAGAATAAATCTTCGGATGGTGTGCTACGAATTCCTGCAGATTGCGCAGCCTGGAAACATATAGATGGAACATGGTCGGATTTTGCCAGGGAAGCTCGAAATTTGCGCTTAGGCCTGGCTATGGATGGCGTAAATCCATTTGGTCAAAGATCAACATCTTACAGTGTATGGCCCGTTGTCATCGTCAACTACAAAATTCCCCCGTGGTTGACTACGAAGAAGGGGCACCTATGGCTAAGCTTGATTGTGCCAGGGCGATATAAAGTGGGGAATATGGATGTGTATCTTCGTCCACTATTGGAAGAGCTACAACAATTGTGGATTGGCATAGAGGTGGTGGATATGAACCGACACACAAGACGACGGAATGCTTTGATCAGAGGCATTCTAATGTGGACCATGCATGACTATCCCGGGCTAACAGAATGCTCAGGTGATCTATTGACACTCCTCACTCAGACACTGTAAATCTTGTTTTTTCCCATAGTTGATCTATTATCATGTGTATACATGCAGGGCTTCAAACAAGCGGATACAAAGTATGTGTCACATGTGGACCTAGACTGAATGCACGTAGGGCACCCTCACTGAAGAAGCAAATCTACGAAGGTCATCAAGCGTATCTTCCAGAGAATCATGTGTTACGCGACGGCTTTTTGGGAAGAGAGCCACCAAGGATGTCTGCACAAGCATGGTTAGAGCAGAAGGAGATGTGCGATGACGGATTGCCTCCAGGGATGAAGAGACTATCTCTATGGTACGAGTTACCATACTGGCCCCGACTCATGATCAATCACTTCCTCGATCCAATGCACATATTCAAGAATGTGGGTAATCTACTATGGGACCATCTGACCGGTAAGAAAGATACTTTGGGAGCCAGAGTTGACCTTAGAAATGTGGATCGTATGGAGCAATATTGGCCACAAACATCGTCTGATGGATCGATAAAACTCCCTAAAGCACCATGGATTTTCACAGGAGCCCAAGAACGCAAAGTAAAAGAGACCATTCGATCTTTGCGGACCCCACTGGCGTAATGCACTGGCTCCAAACGTGTTTTACTAAAGAAGGAAAGCTTACCGGTTTGAAGTCACACGATTGGCATAAAATATGTCAGGTACGTTCATAGTGGACTTTAATATCATTGCATAAAATGTGGACTTTAATATCATTGCTGCACATACTTTACCAACCTTCATGAGCTTAAGATGGTTGCACAACCAATTGAAAAGCGCACAACAATGCGGTGACGAAGTGACTGAGGAAGAGTGGGAGTACTCTCGGGGTTGCGCGACCAAGGTAAGTTTGCAATGTACGACTAGCAAGTGACTTTATTTATAAACGTTTGAATGGCCACTCATAATCTTTGTTTGTTGTAGTATAAGTCATACACAGCAGTATGGTGTAAAGGTCCACATTTTAGGGTGGAACGAATCGACAAAAAGCGTTTTACTCAAGATTGTGGAATCATGGCAAAATTTGAACAGTCTAGTCGACGACGTTCCTCTGATGCAGATCCTGTGGTGGAGGAACTCACTTACTTCGGCACGCTGCAAGAGATTTTGAGGATCGATTACAGAGGATTTTTTGTCGACTTGTTCGACGTGCAATGGTTCAAGATAATCATGGAGGGTCGCAACGCTACTGTGCGTAGAGGAGAGTCTAGTTTTCTTGAGGTGGATTCTACTAAGAAATGGACTGACCTAAGAGACACTTTCGTACTACCCGAGCATTGTGAACAAGTAAGTATGTAAATAGTTAACATCCCCCTTTTACAAGTTATGTGCTTGAAAGCTCTCATGTAAGTTATGTGGCTCTGGCAGGTAATATTTCATCCTACAAAGTCTACATCAAACTGGTGGTACGTCATAGAGGTAGCCCCTCGTAGTGCAAGGACGTATGAAGGCTACCATGTGCCAATCACAACGGCATCAATGGAGGAGATCAGAGAAGATGCTCAATCAGAAGCCGCTGCGGTGGTGCCAGACGAGCATCAAGATGCTACTACTCTATATGGGGTGCATGCAGAGGAGCTACAAAATGAAACAGAGGATATGTGTTTAAACGGAGAGCTCTATATAGATATAGGAAGTTATGCTGAGTTATGCGAGGATGAGAGAGAGATCTCTTAAAGCCACAAATATTGTATTTGAACAATTTTGCTGCGTGTTGTAAAAGCTCTGGCTCTCTAAGTACCTTCCATGGTGTATAACTCTCTTTTCTACTCGCGCTCACATCTTTTGATTGAAAATTCTGAGTTTTCGACTTGCCTCTTCTATCACTCAATTCATTGCGTCATTGTATTTATATGCGTCATTACGTCATTGTATTTAATGGTCTTTGCGTCATTGTCTAATCTATTCATTCAATATTAAATTTAAATATTCGTGTGTTTAATGCAGGTATGGATGATGAGGAGTTTCTTTCTTCTTTGTCACCGCAGCAGAGACAGTGGTACATGGAGAGTCATCGCTCTGGCGCATCATCGCGCGTTCCTACTCCATCCACATCTCCCTCTCTTTCGGAGCATTCGGCGCGCTCCGAAGCTTCGGCGTCGATGAGACGAGCTTCACACTCGTCTAAACACCGGCGCTCTAGTGGTGGCGGTGGCGGTTGTTGTGGGGATTCCGCCACCGATGCCTCCACACCGCCTCGTGTTCGACGAGGCTCTTTACCCTCCCCTTCTTTGCCCGCCCCCACACCAGCCATAGCATCGCCATCTACGCCAGGTTTTGCACGGCTGACTGTTCCTAGAAGCTACACACCTCTACCTACTCCGCCAGGAGCCACCCCACTCGACACTCCTCGCTTCGGGGCCCAGACGCCGGTGGAGACACCTGACATCCGTACCCCCATCGACACGCCGCTAGAGACCCCTGCCGGGACACCCAGGTTCACGCGTCACCGGCCAGAGGGCTTGTCTTACTCCGTCGACTTCAGCGGCGGCATCATCATGGATGATGACGGCAAGAAGGTGATCTCGCACATGCGTGGTCTTTGCTCTCAGCTGTTTAGACACTACATACTAAACAAATGGAGTGAAGTACCAAGTGATTTAAAAAACAGAGTCATTAGCATACTTCATGATGAGTTTCCCGTTCCAACACGAGATTAGCGCTTCAATGAAGACCTGATGAAGATTCGAATGCGCGAATACTGCAAACACAAGCGTTCCGAAGTGCAAAAAGCAATCAAGAATGGGTGGAACAGGCCAGATTGGCTGGCCAAAGAAGATTGGAAGAATGCGAAGAAAGCAGCGCGCGAGAATCCCGACAAGTGGAAGCAACAAAAGGATGCAGCCAGAGCGCGAGTAGAGGCAGGGAGCTCGCACCACTTGGGGAGCGGTGGATGGGCATCATTTGAGGCCGATTTTATAAGTGTTTTCGCATTGCTCTTTATGTTCGATAGTTTAGGGTTTATGAGTTTTTTAATTCTAACATAATGAAATCTTTGTATGTTTTGATAGTGGTCGATGACAGGACGTGATCCCACACCGTACGAGCGCGAGTACGCAGGCAGGAAGGGCTTAAACGCCCTGATGGACATTCTCAGTTCTCGCGGCGGCATGGTTAGTATTAGGGTTTACTCTTTTCTATTTTTTGTATTGTTTTATAAATGTCGTTATATGTTTATACTTACTGAAAGCTGTCTTATTGTCTTTTTTTGCAGAATCCGACAGATACGCCGCTTGGACGCGATGAGACGTCTGACTAGACGACGTCAGTTTAGCCGTAGCTAGATAGCATTAGTTTAGGGTTTCTCATAGCTTATGTATCATGAGACGGATTTTATACGTCTTTTTGAACCATGTATATTATTACATTTGTCACCGCAGTTCCTTTTGCCAATCAATTCTTTATGCCTATGATGTTGTACAATTGTCATTATTACATTTTCCAATCAATTCATTTTGCCAATGATGTGTACAATTGTCAATTTTACAAACAATGCGTCTTGTGGGTGACTATTTTGGGTCTATTATCTACCCTTGCACTTTTTTTAAAAAGTGAATCAAGTACAATATGGTTGATGGGTGGCAGGGCATTCAATGCCCTGCCACCAAAAAAAAATTCTCTCGGGCGTCGCTATAACCGTCGCTATTTATGGCTCTGTAGCGTCGCTATGAGCGTCGCTATAGTCTTCTGTGTAAACGCCGCTATAACCGTCGCTATATGCGTCGCTATAAGTGTCGCTATGAACGTCTCTATATAGCGACGCTTATAGCGACACATATAGCGACGCTCTCGTAGCGACGGTTTTAGCGACGTCGGGGGTTATAAAAACCCAGTGTATTTTCGTCGCTAACAGCGTCACAAGAGCACACAACCTCTTGTAGTGCTCTTTGGTTGTTGCAGGGACAGTAAGATTTCTTGTTTGCAGGTGTGTTTGGACTACAACTTGCAAAGCAAGATTTTCCATAGCTTCTTGTAACCTGCGAGAAAAAAATTCAACTCCTTAAATTCCATCAGCAGTTGCAGCATCATTATGCAAATCCAAAGTGGTGAAGTAAATCACTCTCTCCTCTTCTTGATTGTGTTCAGACATAGCAATGGTGCTTTGTGAATCAAAAGTTCCTTGTGAAATATAACTATTTTGTGTGAACAATCGCAGCTATTCCCCTTTGTGAATCAAGAGAAATCTTTTGGGATCTTAACACTTGGTTTAAACTCTTTTAATTAATCAAGGTAGAGAGCAGGGTCATAATATTGCCCGTCTTGAAGCTAAAAAAATCCTTTCGATAATTCTCTACCCTCAATAGTGATAAAACCAAGGTAACCCCTATAAGGGTCCACTATTAATACGACAGCCATCTAGGGTAATTAAGTTTAAAAATACATGGGGTTATAGATCCCAATACTCACTTATAAAATTTGGTTAATTAAAAGTTTCAACCCTTTATGCTCAATCTTACAACCACCCTTTCTTCAAAAAGAAAGAGAGCCTAGATAGGCTCTGATACCAATGTCAGAGAATTGGAATTAAGGTGTAGCAAAAATTATAGGCTAACTAGAGTAATCAATCAATTGTGTTACATGGAGTATATTTGAGTAGGACAAACATGCATTACCTTAGATTCAATCACACATCACACACATGTACCAAAACTGCAGGAAAGAGAGAGAGAAGAATTTGAGATCAGTTGAGGGTCAGACTTTTTGGAGCCGGAACCCCCTCCAAAAGGACTTTGTATTAATAGATTATTCTTCTTTAGAAGAGCTTCTAATCAATACAAGTGACTCGTCACACTTTTAATCGTACAAATTGAAGAGATGAAGTCTCTAAAATTTGACAGGGTTTGCAAATACACTTTTCAATTAGAACACCTGGTTGAACTCATTCCCACCACCTCATGATGATAGGATCTGCAGGGATTTAGAAAGAATCAGATTGGATAGAAGATATATAAGCTTTAAGAAGTAGTAACCTGCATAGTTAATTATGTATAAATTTGAGCATCCATAGCTATATAGACTTGTGTGTCGTGTGGGGCCGCGGGGAGGGGGGGGGGGGAGGGAGAGAGAGAGAGAGAGAGAGAGAGAGAGAGAGAAGATTATTAGCCTTGAGAAGAGCATGGAGAGCTTCTTTTGGTTGAGGATTTCATGGAGCTTCATGAGATAGGAAAACAAAAGTTTCCCTACTCTCTCCAATGTAGCCCTTCAAAAAAACAAAGAAAACTCCCTCTTGCAGTCCTCAAATGAAAAAACTATAAACTACAAATTTGTTCATCTCGTCATTTTTTATAAGCCTTGTGGGCCCTTTTTATAAAAATTATTTTTTTTAGTTATTTCAAAAATACTCACCCTAGGCCCTGAAAAAACAATTTTCTATTTTTAGAGCTACTCCTCTCACCTTCTCTTTTCATGGGAGGCTTGTGGACCACATCTCTTATCTCCACATAGCTTTAGTTTGGCAAGTGTGGATAAACATCTTGGCTCCCATGCCCACCTTTTGGTTATTCTTCTCACTTTTGGAGGCTTTTGGGATCCATTTTGGACTCTTTTGGAATCGCTAATATCCCGTCCTTGCCCATAAGATCCCGATTGAAATTCTTATAGAATTCTGTTAGCACTTGTGAAGAATGCATTCAAATTTTGGAACACACAAACACGTTCCTCTACCCATTGTACATAATTGGTCCTTCTACTATTTTTCTTTTCTCTCACTAGAATGGACAATTCTAGCGAGAAAAAATTCATTTAAATAGACCAAAAATAAAATTTGGTGACAAATCATGACATTTTATCTAAATTAAGAGAAAATTGAGCTTAAACATAGTAGAATATCACGATGCTAACATGCCAATAAGCACTTGGAAAGTGAAATTTTTCCAAGTTATCTAAAATGGTATTCTTTAACTAAATCCTAAAAATCTAAACTCCATAAACTAAACTAACAATAAATCTTACAGCCCTAAAATGATGAACCCTAAATCTAAAATAAATCTAAAATGAAATCTATATTATTGCTAACCAATCTTACATCAACTAATCCTAAAACCTAGAAAATTACTTAAGTAAACTTAATTACCAAAATCCTTAACTTAACTAGCTAATCTAATAGTCCAAGGTTAATTAACTTAAAACATATACTTACTTAGTAAAAACTTAATTAGGTCTCCCCAATCTCAGAAAAATAAAAATTATTTTAGAACATATTAAGTGTATAAGTAAAGGGTGAGTTTAGGAAATGAAAAGACAGATGAAGGTGGAATTTGAAAAGTCAAAAGACATATGAAGGTAGAAAGTCAAAAGACCTTTTGTGTTCATATAAAGAGGTGTTTCTCTTCTCCTTTATTTTTTCTGTAATATTTTTTTCTCTTTAAAGTGTCCTCTCTCTCTCTCTCTCTCTCTCTCTCTCTCTCTCACACACACACACACACAATCAATCAATGATGTATCCGTCCTTCCTAGATAATACTATTGTAAATCCACATGCTTTGTCATTGCCTGTTGGTACGTGCTATAGACTAGGGCATCGTTTTTATTGTTGTTGAGGAAATCTTTGAATTAGGAATATCTTTTAATTTAGATAAATTAGGAACAACAACAACAAGTAATCAAATAACAAACTAAATATGAAAAACCCTAATCATCACATAAGTTTACAAATTTGTACAAAAGTTAGATAGTATGTGTGCATTCTTGTGCATGCGTGCACATAGATCTACTCTAAATATGTGTACATGTTTTTTTTTGCATGTGTGCAAGTGTTTTTGTGTGTGTCTAATAGTATGCATATGTGGATGTATAATTATGTATGCAGATCTACTACTAAGTATGTGTGTGCATGAATCTATTCGTGTATCATTTTCGTGCTTGGAGAGGGAGAGAAATAGCAAGAGAGTGTGAGAAGGTTTGGGGGGGGGGGGGGGGGGGGGGAGTAGGGTAACTTATAGATCTTAGAGGAGCGCCCTAGATCTCTCTCTATCTCTTGCCGCATGAGCTCGACATGAGCTCAAAACAAGCTCATGACATGCTTTCTTTAAAAAAATTCCCCAAACTTGCGTCAAAACCATAGCCGATATGAATGTTCGATATCACAATCAGTATATACCGACACTTCTATCGAGTCTGACAAGTTGTCAAAAGCGTCAAGAATAGCTAGCGGTGGTACCTATTAGAGTCCCTAGTGGTGTAGATAGATGGGCGCCTCTTGAATTCCACAAATCTCTAGCAAAGATACGGAGTGGCACAAACTCAAACTTAATAAATTATTTTGCAAAGGAAACTATAAGAGATAGATAGATATCATATCTATGACATATAGGTCAGCAAGTGGAGTGCTTGCTTCCATTTTAGGCACAATGTGATCTCTGTGCCAGCATATGGTAGCGTAAATAGAGCGCAAGAAATATGCTTTCTAAATGATACAAGGTAAAAACATTTGGGTTGGTGCAACTCATGGATTCGATAATAATTGTTGGATAACTAAATCAAGGTTTTATACGAACACACAAGACCAATTACATTAGCATGTCTTTGTAGTGGCCCTGCTGCAAAAAGCACCAAAATATTTTGCAAGGTTCTCATGAGTGAAGCTCTTACATCTTCTTGCTACCAATTTTTTTAGTGATTGTCTCTCGTACATCGTGGTAGTGACTTGGTGTAGAGCTACTTGTAGAGCATTACATCTTTCTCTCTCTTTAATATTTGACTCTCTATGTAGTAAACGACGTTAATTTCTCTGCTATAGACAACCAAGTCCTCTTGGCATCTTGGCTAACAGAACATACTTTATATGAGTGTGTGTCAACGGAGTTCAAATCCAAAGAAGTGTTATTCATCCAAAGGGAGGAAAAGGGCTTGGCAATCCTCAAAGCTAATTAAACCAAAGTTAACTAGTCTTTCTTGGTTAGCATAGTCACAATAGTTAATTGTGAATTGGTGCAGATGGGTCATAGTAGTTAATGTGTAAGTAGGTACTATGGGTAGATTGCTTAATAAGTTTTTTCCACGCCAAAAAGTTAGATCAAAATAAACATAGAAGATTTTGTGAAACACATTGGTGAAATCAAAACCCAATTTCTTTGTAAAGCATGCATACAACCTCTCCATCAAGGCAGAGCACTAACCTTATGAGTAATGTCTTCAATTGGAACAAGTTTGTACAGAAAAAATCTCTCCTTTGAGGAGCTACGAAAGAAAAAGTAAAAATCAGTTAAAATTTTTGTACTAAGGATTTTTTTTTTTACTATTAAGAAAGTAGATAGTTCACAGTCTACATGAGTGCCATACAAAAGTGTGGTGGAGTGTCAGCATAATGTCTCTCTAAAACTTATAAGAAACAGAAGTTGTTCCCTACCTGTAGTCCATTTCCTACTATGTAGTCATGGTGTTCAAGAACAAGATAACGAACCTGAATCTCTCTAGAAATTTAGTCTTGAATTTATTGCCATAAACATGTGAATTCTCTCTTGTAATTTTGTATTTTATTCCTTGCCACAACCATGTTGGGCATATCCTAAAATCAATATGTTCCGAGGGACTATATTTCAGATAAAAAGCTCATTAAGAACTTCATGTTTTTTTTAAAGGGCACCAAAGTTGGCATACATATAATGAAAAGCATTACCAGGCACAACATGTTTCTTCAACAACCGCCGCTGACTAACAATGACGAATTGTGTCACTCATGTAAAGGTCTTATATAAGGCACAAGTTTTCAAGGTGCAAGCATAGGTGATCATTGCATTTGGCAAAAGGCCTTCCTTTTGCATTCAATAAAAAAAACCTAGAGCTTCCTTGCCATAGCCATGTTGGGCATATCCTACAATCAACGCATTTCAAGGGCCAAAAGTTTGAACAAAAAATCTCATTAAGAACTTTATGTGCTTTTATATAAGGGCACCACATTTGACATACATATTGACCAAAGCATTTCCAAGCACAACATGTTTCTCCAACACCCCCTTGATCTCATCTTGAAATATCTCACCCATGTGAATGTTTGTGTAGGTCCACATGCCTTCAAGGTGCAAGCATAGGTGATGAAAGGCCGTCCCTTCGCATCCGGTGAAAATAGCCTAGAGCTTCCTTGCCATGGCCATGTTGGGCATATTCCTAAATCAATGTGTTCCAAGAATGACATTTCAAACAGCAAGCTCATCAAGACCTTTATGCGCTTTTGTAAGTGCTCCACATTTTGCATACATATAGACAAAATAATTGCCAATAACAACATGTTTCTCTAACATCCACTATCTAGCAATATTATTGTGAATTTTGTCTACCATGAGAAGGTCTTGCCTTGTGTTGCTTTGATCTACTAGTTTTGTTTCCAGACTTGAAAATATGTCAGCAAACAAGAACAATCAATAGCTCTTGTGCATGGTTGCTTGCTCAAAATAACAAAATCATTGTTACCATGAGATGAATTATTAAGGTTCTCTTACTAGCCATATAGCCTTGGGAAAGTGAGTAGTTGTGGAGCAAATAGAATATCTTCAATGTCTGAAGTTGTTACATGAAGTGGATAAAATAGGCAAAGGCTACGATGACGCTGCAAGAGATGATGATGGAGCCATAGTCTATACTAAGCCTCTTTGCAGAGAAGATTAAGAACTTGTGTGCTTTTAAGATTTGATGCATGTTTCACCTATAGTAAACACACTTTCAACGTCATCCACTAATTGCAATGATGTGTCAAGGTTGATTTGAAAATCCGATACACGTGAGTAATGTGCATTTCACATGCACATCCTGTCGGCTTTTAAAAGGTGCGAATTTTGCATTGTCATCAGCCTACATATCCTCACTTTTCTAAGGGTTTTTCAGTGCAAGTAGCTACGTTCAATGGTCGTTTGATCAATATATGCCCACATGCCAAGTGGTTTCATTATATGTCCACCTTTTGAGAAACGAAGGCCAACTTGGTAAGTATCATGGCATGTAAATGTAAAAGTCAAAAATCATGGGTGAAATTGTTGCAGTGGTAAAAGCAAACATGGAAGTTGCCCATCATCTGTTGATGGTGGCCAAACCAACATTGTCTAATGCGCCAAGTGGCCACCTCTCAGGGTGCTCAATGACAAACCCAAGGGATTCAGCATTACCTATGAGGGGACATCACTTGAGAGCAACCCTTGAGCCAAAACTCCCCTATAAACAGAACCATGCCTATTGATTTAACCCCTATCTACAGAGATCATATAGCTTACATAAACCCCTACATATGGGTTTTTTGAGTATTTTCAAGCCCCTCTACCTTACGTGTACCGACCCTATTTCCATCTTGAATGGAAAATAAACAATCCTTGACTAAATTTTGCCTATACCGCTAGTCAACAAATACATGTCACCTACTATCTAAAATCCCCTCATGGGATTTTAGGCATTTCAAACATAAATAAGCCTCAATGTATTGAAATAGTGGATCTATAAATTATTGAATGCTCTTTCAATGTAAATAAATATCTACTTATTTCAAAATTATGTTCACTCTTTGGAAAAAATTTGACAAAGTCTCCCCTAAAGAGAGATCATATTTTCAACCCAAAAATGCACGCCACCTACTCAAAAAGATCCAAGATGGGATTTAAGGCATTGTAAAAAACATCCATACTTCACATACTAAGCCACTATATTGTCCTACTATCAAGTGCATAGAAATTAAGAAGCAATGGCATGAAAAAAAGGCTTTACCAAAAGAGCTTGTCTGATTGAAAGGGTTTTTCTCCAATACTAAAGTATTATTTTCTCCATATAGCTAAACCCAAAAAAATCCTAAATCAAAGAGGGCCTAAGTACACCTTATTAGATTATAGCTAAATCAATACTCACACATACCAATTTGTAGTGTAATTTTCTCGAATGAAGATAAAAAATCTTGATTATCAAATGGGGCATTTTAGCTGTAAATCCAGATTTCCAACGAATACCCTATATTTTGGCATAAATTTTTGTTGTCTTATTGACTAGTATGCCTTACAAAATATGTCCAAGGAAATGATTTTTTTCACAACAATGAACTAAATTGTGCAACATTAGCAAAGGAAAACGCTCTTATTCACTACCATAGACAAAACTAAGCAGTAATCAACAATAGCTTACCTTTAAGGTAAATGAAGCTCGGATTGACTACAGTGAAGTGATGAGACGTTTCAAATTGTAAGCACACAGAGAGCCACAACCAAGGATTCTTGACAAGGGCTAAAAGCGACACCTGCTCCCTCACCCATAGAAGGGTTGAAAGCATCCTTACTACCTAATAAAACCGTCGCTTGTTAAAAGTGTCGTCTCTTCCCCACTCACACAACCTCAAGGTGGAGCGTCAAGGGCTAGCTCATGCAACTTATAGGTAGTGGCAATGCATGGAGATTCTAGAGCTATAATCTATAGGTCGAGAGTAGCAACCCTCGTTGGGGGGTTTCTACAAGCTAGGACGGAGAACTTAAGAAGGTGCGGTTCCAGATCGAAAGCACGATGGTGAACTTCAAAGCACAGGTGATTTAGTTGTATTTATTAAGATTCATCAAGAGTCAAGACCCGAGGGCCAAGGGATTCCTAGTGTTCACACGGCCATAGACAATTCCAAGGGCCAATGTTGAATGGACGACTAAAAATGATGGTTCAAGAAGGATGGATCTTAGGACCACTACTATGTTGTGAAAGTAGAGGCCTCGTCAAATCCCCCTCTCCATCCCCATCATCAGAGTAGTAGCCAGTAACTTCATTTTGCCTCTGTGTGCACTCTTCATCATCTTTGTCATAGTAAAATTCTCAAATTGCTAATTATGAATGTGGTACATGCCACCAAATCTTTGATAGTGTTAAAAAGTGTCTTTGAAGCTTCTCATCAAAGTGACCATTGAATCCTTTAGAGACGTACTCCCTAGTCGCGGAGTTTCCTGATGGATCATGCTTGAAGGCCGAGAAAGAAAATGGAAATCTCATCATCTACTCCAAGCTTGTGAGAAAGGCGGCCTACACCACCAACTCTTTAATTTGTGATGCAAATCCAACCAAGAGCCAAGATCCAATGCATGCTCATCTTCTCTACCATGCTAATTACTAAGCTATGCTAAGCTATTATGAGTGATTATGTGAGGAGACATACTTCTTTCTCGTAAGAATACTCCTTCTTCCTCTCGATCTACTCTCATACCCCGCTAGCTCTCACCATCTTAGAAGGTGTGTGAGGTCTTGGGTCTGAGACCGTGAGGGAATTGATGTTGTGTTTTATAAGTGTGAGCTTGGTGCTTGAAGCTTCCATATTCATTGCACCAGCAAGTTATTGAAGGAACACAATTATTGTATTGTAAAGTGTCTCTTGATGGGGGAAACCTATAATACAAAGCCTTTTGGAGGGGGGACCACGGGCTCCATGTAAATCCGGTCCTCAACTGTTGTCAATAGCTTAATTTCTCTCTCTTTTTGAAGTATTGTTTATTCCTACCTAACTAGGTGTTATGCTTTTGTTTCTCTCTCCATCCAAGCTCTCTTGCTATGCTCATGAGGAATCTAGTCTAACTAAATGCTCACTATGTCTATGTTATTTTCCACTACACACAAGTTACTAGACCATTAAATGTTACATTGGTATCGTTTCTCTTTTCTTGATCAAGAAGAGAGTTCCTCAAGCTAACTATAAACGGTTGGTATATTAATTGAAATTGAGTAAGTAGAATAGGGATTTTTCAGCCTTGCAGTGTGTCTGCTTTGTGTAGATAAGGGGGCATCACCGTCAAGAGCTATGATCTTAATAGTGGAGTCCTACGGGGCTTGCCTATGGCCTAACCACTATTGATCTGTTAGAAGCTTGTTAGGAGTCAGTACTATTTTGGTGTTGAAAGACCCTCTCTTCTATTCCTTGCAATTAATGATATTTGAGCCATGGGTACAAGATAGAATGGCTTTCAATAGTAAAGAGAGTGAAATTAATGTTGATATCTTTGATTTTGCTAATTAACAGGCTACTAATGATGTCTCTATGCTTGTTAATTACCTTGTTTCTAGGCTTCAACAAGCCATGGGCAACCCATCCCTCCAAAGTGCAGAGCAACGGTAGCTATGTGCTGGGATTCTCCAAACTCCCCACCAAGAAGAGAGAGTACCTAGGAAGCCTCCTTGTGAAACTTCCAAAAGAGGCCTCTCTCCGATAAGAGAAGAAGAAGAGGATCCGTACGAAGGGTTCAAAAATCTACTACTTGACAACTCATCTCCTTCCCAAAGGAGAACTCAAGTTTCAATGGTAGAGCCCCCATCGAAAGAGCGAGAAAGAAGTGAGTCTCCTACCACCTCAGCGGAGATGGCTCCACGAAGACGGCGGGCAAACGGGTCTCCAACACCCCCTAAACGGAGAAGACCATCGCACACTTCTCCACACCATAATTCAAAGAGGGACGACAGAAAACAAGAGAAGAAAAGGTGAGACAGAAGTCGCCCTCTTCTCCATCTTCTTCATCCTCTTCCTGTTATGAAGAAAGTGATGGTGCATACAAGGAGGAACAAGGGAAGAAAAAGGTGAGAAAGAGGTCACCCTCTTCTCCATCCTCCTCAAATTCTTCCTCCTCTGAAGAAAGTGATGGTGCAAAAAGAAGAGGCCATAGGAAATCCTATGCCTCATGGAAGAGGTTGTCCAAGCTCAAAAAGTTCAAAGAGGGAGGAAAGAACACCTCATTCCTTACCTATGATGGCACCTTTGGTGATAGGGACAAAGTCTTGGCCTTCATTCAACAATTCGATGCGGCGTTTGAAGATGAGGGCTTCATGGAGTCCTCTAAGCTACGCCATGTAGCTATGCGTTTTCAAAATTCTGACAGACAATGGTGGTCTACCCTACGGGCAAATGGTGAAGCTCTCGGAACATGGAAAGCTTTGAGAGCTTCCATCATGAAGCAGTTTTTGGCTACCAATGCCAATACAAAGTACTCACCAAATGGTGATGCTTGAAACTCTCTCCCTACGAATAAATTCACAAATATGTAGACAATTTTAGGGACCTACATCTCAAAGCCACTGTCTTCAAAAAGATGGATTTTGGAGACCAAAAACAACAATTTTGTGATAGTCTAACTGAAGATATGTCAACTCCCAAAGGCCACGCACCATATCTGTAGTCATACACCATACCATGGTGGCTTCACAAATCAATTTCCAACAATGGGCTAAGAGAAATCTTAAGCCCACGAAGAACAAGGACTATAATAATGAGCCTAATGGGAAGGACACTGTCCAAAAGCCTCCTAAAGGCAATGGCAACAATAACAAAGCTAAAGAGAAGGAAGGCAAAATTAACTTCTCTCCTGAAGAGCTTGAGCGTTATCGTAAAGATAACCGCTATTTCAAGTGCGGGGAGCAAGGGCATGCCTGTCCCCACAAGAATACACGAAATGAGCCTCGTAGATCTACCTTGGTCGAAATCCACAAAGAGGATGCTCACCACAAAGGATCTCCTCTATGCAATGCTTGGAGAAAGGTAAGAGAAAATGATTCTTTTAGTCCCTTTGACCCTGTTTTAACTCTGCTCACAATTTCATATCCACAGAGTTGGCCACCAAGCTAGGCATCCAAGCCTAAGAGATGGGAGATGTCCTACCCGCCGATGGTGCTTTCAAGGGGCAAGAAGCTTCAGTCACTCCCTTAATTGGGAAATTGAGGCTCCATGTCCAATGCTACGTGGACAAGGAGGACTTCTTTATCTCTCCTCTCAAGCACAAGGATGTAATCCTAGGGGCACCATGGTTTGATCGCATGGCTACCAATGTTAAATGCCCTGAAAGGAAAATCTACTTTAGGTTCAAGGAAAAAGATATGTACATAGATGCTAAGGAGTTGGGTACACCATACCCGTTGTACATACGCAACTTTCAATAAGGTAATAAAGAGCTCTATTTCTGTGTACATGATTTTTGTTAAAGATTCTCAAAATGAACCTAATGCTTTAGCAAAATAAAATATAAACGATCACAAGGAATTAGAGTTATCCGACTTTCTCAAGGGATTCCAAGATGTTTTAATTGATGACATCCCTTGTGAACTACCTCCTAAACGAGGCAATGATGACCATGCAATTGCACTTCTTCCAGGAAGTTCACCACCTAATAAACCTGCTTATAGAGTTTCTCAAGATCAACAAGAGGAGATTATGCAGCAAGTGCATGAGTTAGTTGAGAAGGGCATGGTTAGGCCTAGCTCATCTCCATTTTGTTCACCCGTGTTATTAGTGCAAAAGAAAGATGGTACATATCGTATGTGTGTCGACTATAGTGCACTAAATAGGATCACTATCAAGAATAGGTTTCACGTTCCATGGGTAGAAGACCTATTTGATAAGCTACAAGGGTCAACCTACTTCAGTAGGATTGACCTAAAAGTGGCTACCATCAAATAAGGATAGTTGATCAAGACATTGTAAAGACCGCATTTCACACTATGTTTGGTCTTTACAAATATATTG
Source organism: Adiantum capillus-veneris (assembly GCF_014529385.1). Classification (NCBI taxonomy): domain Eukaryota; kingdom Viridiplantae; phylum Streptophyta; class Polypodiopsida; order Polypodiales; family Pteridaceae; genus Adiantum; species Adiantum capillus-veneris. Next base: position 77,984,424 of record NC_140940.1, read on the forward strand.
TCATGCCTTTTGGCTTGGCCAATGCACCAGCCACATTTAACCGCTTGATGGAGAAGCTATTCAGGCCTCACCGAACCTTTGATGGAGTGCTCTTTGATGATATAATCATCTACTCTAATTCAATAGACGAACACAAGCAATACCTCCAGGTAATTTATTGGGGACTCCTTTCATTCTGCGGACGGACCAGCAAAGCCTTAAGTACTTCATGACGCAGACCAAGCTCTTCGACAAACAAATGAGGTGGGAAAATTTCCTTTCACAATTTCATTTTCATATTGCTTACATTACTGGCAAGCATAATCAAGTAGCCGATGCACTCTCAAGACCGCCGAGAGTGAATGCGGTTTCCATAGTAACTCACAATGATCTATCTTCTATGATAGATGAGTACGCTATTGATCCCGATTTTAGAGATGTGATTTCAGCCTTGCACTAGGAAAGAAAGAGGAACCATTTACCTTACAAGATGGTAATCTTCTCTATAGCAATAGACTATGCGTTACTAACTCACTATGTGAGAAAGTAATGTATGAATCTCATGCTCCTCTTTATGCGGGGCATAGAGGGATTCAGCCTACCCTAAAAGGGATAGAAACATATTTCTATTGGCCTGCCATGAAAGCAAACATACAAGAGTATGTTTTTAAATGTGTGGTATGCCAAAAGGCGAAGTTTATTAGAGGGAAGCAACCTGGATTGCTTCAACTTTTTCCAATCCCTAATTCACCATGGGAGAGCATATCCATGGACTTTATCTTTGGATTGCCTAAGTCTATCCATGTCAATACGGGAATATGGGCGATAGTAGACAGGTTCAACAAACAAGCTCATTTTATATGTGTCAAAAAGACTATCAAAAGCCATCAAATGGCAACCCTCTTCATATCACAAATCTTCAAGTACCATGGCTTACCAATGTCCATAGTGTCGGATAGAGATCCTAGAATGACCAGTAATTTCTGGAAGGGTCTCTTTGAGAATTTAGGACAAGGCTAAACTTCTCTTCGGCCTATCACCCGCAAACGGATGGCCAAGGTGAAATAGCTAACCTAAAAATTCTTGATCTACTAAAAGCCTATGTAACGGAAGTAGATCAAAGGTCCCAATGGGAGAAGTACTTAGCCTTAGTGCAGTATGCCTACAATAATACTATACATACCTCCACGGGAAAAGCACCTTTCGAGGTAATTGAGGGAAGATCCAAAAGTCCCCTGCTACTTAAGGTACACGGGAAGATCTTCGCTGCAGATGAATATAGACAAGACCTCTATTGGACAGTCTCCCAAGGGGTCCAATGAGCATTTAGCATCCCAATGGCTTGCCTGATTCCTATTGGCCAGAAGACTAAGGGGTCCAATGAGAGTTTAATTGCATTGTTTAAATACCTAAAGCTCTCACAAAAGGGGAGAGGGGGACACATGTCACAAGGCTATCACTTATGCTTCTTAATTGTCATTGGCTAAGCTTTGCAGGGTCCAATAGGATGCCAGCATGTGCAATTAGCAAGAGGGGTCGACCAAGAGAGAGAGGGGGTTGATTTTTGAAAGGCATTATCACTTACACACTCACACAAGCTCATGTGTGAAGTAAAGAAGACCATCTCTCCTTCTCAAGCTTTAATGAAAAGCTCATCATCTACTCCAAGCTTGTGAGAAGGGAGGCCTACACCAACAACTCTTGGCTTTGTGATGCAAATCCAACCAACAGCCAAGCTCCAATGCATGCTCATCTCCTCTACCATGCTAATTACTAAGCTATGCTAAGCTATTATGAGTGATTATGTGAGGAGACATACTTCTTTCTCGTAAGAATACTCCTTGTTCCTCTCGATCTACTCTCATACCCCGCTAGCTCTCACCATCTTCCAAGGTGTGTGAGGTCTTGGGTCTGAGACCGTGAGGGAATTGATGTTGTGTTTTATAAGTGTGAGCTTGGTGCTTGAAGCTTCCATCTTCATTGCACCAGCAAGTTATTGAAGGAACACAAAGTATTGTATTGTAAAATGTCTCCCTTGATGGGGGAAACCTATAATACAAAGGCTTTTGGAGGGGGGACAGGCTCCATGTAAATCCGGTCCTCAATTGTTGTCAATAGCTTAATTTCTCTCTCTTTTTGAAGTATTGTTCATGCCTATCTAACTAGGTGTTATGCTTTTGTTGCTCTCTCCATCCAAGCTCTCTTGCTATGCCTATTAGGAATCTATTCTAATGAAGTGTTTACTATGTCTATGTTATTTTCCACTACACACAAGTTACTAGACCATTAAATGTTACAAATGTATTCTTTCCCATCGCTAAGACCTTTACTAATAGAGCCATTTCTCTTGAAAGCAGACACATCAACTCAAAATGTTGATAATCATGGTCTCTAATTGAGGTTTAAAAAGAGCATTTAAGCTACTTCATGCCTAGGAGAAACTGTCGCAAGGATCACCAATAAAGTGAGCAATAAGGTCTATCAGAGTCACTACCTTGCTGCTTTGACATGCTTTTGGCCTACAAATCCACTTTTCCTCCACAACACAATGTGCTTTTGATCATTCAAAACATTTGGATCTTCAAGGAGCATCCTGAACTTGAGGCACTTCTAACTTGACAAAATGCATGGGCAATGTGCAAGTAACAATGGCCACTAGTGAGAAGCTACATGCACAATGCAAAAAAGAGATGCAAATCTTTTGATGCTTCACATAAGCAAACATTTACTGAGCTCATTAGTGTTTGGAACCTAGAATTGTACATGGGGCCACTCTCACAAGCTTCAACAATTCTAAATTGTGCTCCTTATAATCAATAATAAAAGAAATACCATATAATATCCTCATCAAGTGCAATTTCAAATGGAGAAAATGTGGCTATGATGAAGTCGTTACTTGATACATCCATGCAAAAAGAGCAGCCAAGCAGTTATTTGTCGCACCGAAATGCTTTCTGTACAAAAAATATATTCACAATATATATAATAAGTTCCAAATCCATACAATGTTCAAAATCTATAAAGATCTTCAAAACTTAATCAAACAAATGGAAATGAAACTTGGGAAGCTTAGAAACAAATGTAAGTCTAGACTTGTGCGTGTGTTTTGCTTTCTGCAGCAATGTACATACTTGTTATCCCCCTCATTGCTTTAGAATCATTGTGGAATTGTGAGTTCATTTGTGACTCATTGTGAAAGTTTTCAAGGCACATGTGATGTACTCGTGTGAGCTTTACTCTACTCTTGAAATCTACAAAACGCTAATCAAAAGAAATGGAAATGGATGTTGAAACCCTCCAATTTGCTCCAAACTTCAAAACAGATGTAAACTTTGAAATAGAAAGGCGGTTTAGTTTTTCAAAGGGAAAGATTCTCTCTCTCTCTCTCTCTCTCTCTCTCTCTCTCTCTCATGCGGGCACACACAATAATGGCTCTATGTTTTCTTTGATGGGCATTGGGGCCAACCTCCAAGGGCCAAAAGGCAAAATACCCTCACATGAAGACGGCGATGCAATAATATTATTACCATCATGTATGTGTGTTTTGCAACCATGTGGATATATGAAGAAGGAAATATAGTTTGAGGGAGCAGCGATAGCCTTCTCTTGATTGCTTGCATAAATGAGTTGAATTAGATTTCAAGACATATCCTTTCCTTTATGCTTGATGGTACTAAGGGAGGAAGTGCTGAAGAGGTGCTTGTATTGCTATATGATGCCCTATTGATGAACAACATAACCATCAGCTTCATCATGCATAGTATTGACTAAATACTACGACCTCCCTACTACATCATCAATGCCCAATAGAGGTTGTGGAAACATTGAAATTAAACTTCCTACGATGCCCAACATGGTTGCGGCAAGGAATACCTAGGTGGTTTTAATCATAGGTGATGGGAAGGGCTTTTGCTAGATCCAATCACTTATGCTTGCACCCTAAAGACATGTGGCCTTATGCAAGACCTTCACACAAGATGAGATAGTTCGCAATGAGGGATACGGTCTTAATCATAGGAGGGATACGGTCTCTTAGTCCTTATCACGGATAAACAAAGGCACTGGGTGTTTAGGTAAGAATTGCGTATTCCATAAAATATTTTTTCATATGTATAGTAGGTAAAGCAATGCAACTCTATTAGCTAGGTGAGCATAAGCAAAAGTATTCATGCTTCTTGATGTTTTGGATTTAAAAAATCCCTTCAATAAATTTACCTCTATCAGTTATTTATTTCCCTAATGTATAATAAATTATGTAAGGCTCTAGCAAATTCAATGCCCTTCCGTTGAACGCACGTGCTATCTTACATATTCCATAGTGGACACCCCGCGAAATATCCTTAATTTTGTGAAAAGCCCTACAAGGTGGTGAACCTATAGCCCCCCCCCCCCCCCCCCCCCCCCCCCCCCCCGGCGCACCCGTACGTACGGTATATGCATCCCCAAATTTGGGGATACCCCCTATTGTATACACTTTTGTGAGTTCTTAAAAAAAAAACCTTATTCTACACTCACGTGCCACCATACGAAAGGTGCTAGTGAATCCCCCGGGATGACAACTAAAACCTGGTTTTCATGGACTGCTCTAACCAGCTAATTTTTGGGTTTATGAATGGGAAGACTTTGTCTTTACTCCTTTTTTTATAGCTTTGACTACTAGCCAAATGTGGGTGTCTTACACTGAAGGCATCCTCTTTCCACTTCAACATGGCATACGTAGAGAATCCTACACCACAAAGTCTGTGAGCAAGATGTTGCTCTCCTATTTCTAGCATGGTATCCTCCATGACCGTTAAGATCCTGTGAAATGGAATCAAGCATGGTCATTTGTTGCTGCTCTTGTAACTTTTCCTCCCTTTGACTGAAGCAGATGGTGTAATTGTAGCACTCTTTAATGAACCATTTTGATTTCTCATTATTTTCACAGGTGACAAAGCAATGAAGTACCTTGTTTTCCCTTTAAAGAAGGTTGGTTCATCCGCATTGAGCTCAATTTCAAGCTCCTCTTCAGCAGCTGTCCTGATACAAGAGTCCAGATCTATAAGCATCATAATTGGGATAATCCCTTGCATCCAAGGGCCCTGACGCTAATAGTTGTTTAGCTTTCCATCTCTCAGGTGAATTCATTCTCTTTGGTGGTCGCCTAGAAGAGACATTTTAATAATCCTTTGTGATGATGACCCCAAAAATCCCGTTGTGACCTATTGAAGGCTAATTCATACTAGAAAGATTAGGTTTCTTCGTCCAAAAATGCTTCTTTTCATCAGTAGAAGATCTTGTTGTGTCTTTTGGTCCATGTCCCTCATGGAAAGGTGATTGTGTTGTTCCTGTTCTTTCAACTTAGCCTCATGCTCAAGCTCCTTTTCCAAATCTTTGATTCTCTCTCTGCCACTACGGAGGGAAAGCCCAGGGAAGGATGAATCATTTTTTTAGCTTTAGAGATAAAACAATGATGGTTGTAAGTGGATACCTTCAAATCAATGTTTGTTCTTCAATGCTAAATCTTGAGATTTAAAAAACCAAGACCATTCATTTTTTGCACTCATTTCTTGAGCCCTCTCTCCTCTTCATCTATTTCACTTTCACACAAGCATCTTAAATCTATAACATTTCATATGCTTGTTAGTTAAAGAAAGTCCCAATCCAAATTTAATTGCAAAGCATGGTCTTCTTAAAGGTGTCACATATAATGCACACATCCAATGACATTATGATATTGAAGCGTGCAAAAGATATGTATGACATGAAAAGAATGTTGCAATCAATGATTGTATTTATACTTGAAGCCTCCATCCATGCATGCACATGAAAAAAAAAAAAAATCTTATCACAAAAGGTCTCACAAGCAACCAACCAAAGAAGCAAAAGAGCAAGCATCAAGGAGTCATCAAACAACGAGAAATCAAAGAACCAACTGAAAAAAAAGAAGCTTGAGTTTCAACAAAGGCGGAGAAAGTCCGACAGTCCAGAGCAGGCAACAGTTCAACAAAGGTGGATGAAGAAGATTGTGGACAAAGCATCTCCATTAATGAAGTAAATGAAGATGAGGCAAATATGTTGTGATGATATATATATCTTCCACCTCTTCCATGATTGCATATGACCCTGTGTGGCATAAAAGTATCGATCATTGTCTTTGTCATAGTCCAAAGCCTAAGGGGGGGTCACTGACATGGGTTTTAGACTATGTGAGACCTTTGTGAACTGTCTCTAGCTGCATGATATAAGTATGAGTTCTATGAATGTGTAAGAAGGCCATGCTAGATGACACGTATGATGCCATTCGTACAAAGCCATATAACGAGCCGTGTATTCTCATGTGATGATCCCAAGTTTCATATGAAATCACTTTGAAGGATCAAGCATCGAAAGGTCTAAGAAGTATGTAATCATAAAGAAGGATAAGTCTTCTCTCTCTAATTGTGGTAGATTGGTTATGCCATTCAAGAAGTCTTGAGTTCAACTCTCCTCGTTGGATAGATCTTTAAGGTTTCTTGGGATAGTTTCCTACGACGTTAAAATACTCTTCTTTTTCTTCTTCTTCTTCTTCTTCTCTCTCTCTCTCTCTCTCTCTCTCTCTCTCTCTCATTGTGTGTGCGCGTGCGCGAGCACACGCTACCACACACATACACATCATAAATTCCACTCTCACTAATTCATCCTGACCTGACATCACTATGATCATGCTGATCATGATCACAGTGATGTTACATTACCTCTCATGGTCCTTTTGATCACGAGGATCATGAATGAACAACTGAATCACTTCCAATCTTTTGACTTGAAAGACTCTCTCATGTTCTCCAACATCGCGAAGTCCCGATCATCCTCTACTACCAGCACGAGTGCCCAAGGGTTGGCCACCAATGCCAGCAAAGGAACGAGTACTAGGGTTGACACCACTTCTGCAGAACCACCAAAAGACAAAACGGGCACTATTCACCACAATTTAGCCACAAATCTTCTGCTTAACTGACAGCCAAGGCTCTGTTACCATATCAAAAGAGGCATCAAAGATTAACTTCTATGAGCCAAGGCCAGACAGCCAGAACCAAGCCAACAACGGGGTGATCCAATTCCTCAAGCATACAAGACTTTGAGACACAAGAGGCACCGAAGGCAAGATCGTCCACTTTCTTGCTTTTAACTTTTAACTTTTATGAGCCATGGCCAACCGACCATAGCCAAGCCAACAACAATCCCAATTCTCAAGCATACATAACTTGAACCGAGAAAGATCTTGTCGCCCAACCATCAGATTCATCTTTACAATTGCTCCTTTAAATACATCCCATTTGTCACCCTTTGTGTGCTGCTAGCTGCGGATTTGGAAGGATTTGCGCCTTGTTTTGATTCGACACCCACCTTCTTGTGTAGAGGAGGAAGCGAGACAGCCACTTGTTTGGAATGCATATGTGAGATTTTAAAGGACACCGGCCAGGAGAGAGGACTCACATTAATTGGGCTAGATGGGATGATGGTCCGACAGGTTCTCTACATCGCAGACCAGCACAAGAACCAAATTTTAAGAGACACGCTCCATCTCTTCGGAGGCACAAACACAAAACCTCGCAATGAAAACTGAGATTAGACCAGAGCAACTGAACCTCTCTCAAAAAGCACATATCATCTAGAAAAGCCAATCTAGAAAGCTTATTCAATAGATTCAAGATAAAAAAATACAAGGAACTTAAAACCTTGCTGCAAAGCACATTTACAAAAGTAGAATACATTCATAGATCATTTGATTAATCAGATTTTTGCAAGGTGGAGACAAAGTTTGAGGCAGCAAAGGCAGCTGACCCCCCCAGGACAGAAATGAAAGCAACTGCAAACTGCACAACTATCTGCCAGATTGCATCTTCTGGGACAAAGTAAACAAAAGCCGGACCCCCTGCGAGCAAAACCAAGGCAAGCGTCAACAAAGTCCCAGGGGTACTTGGGTTCGTTGCTGCAGATAAGACTCCAAGACCTTCAGCCTTAGAAAGAAGGCCAAGCCTTTCTATGGTAGACAAGGATAATCCTGCTTTCTCGGCTGCTGACAAGAGACCCGCCTTCTCTGCTTTGCTCAGCAGTCTTAGTTGTTGGACCCTTGACAACAGCTTTACTGCAGCAGGCTCACCAATGATTTTATCACGCATTTTACCAGATTTGTCCCCAATTTGTAAGACTTTGACCTGTCAATCAATGTAGCAAAATGGAAGCAGGGAATGAGATCTTTTTCAATCATGTTCACCTCTGACATGGATAAAATTACTTGTATGCACACGTTAAATAATATAATCTCCCACCCTTACACATAATGTGTAGCACATATGGCCCACACCATAGGAGCTTCCATGCAACCATGAGTTACTAGCTAGAACAAAAACAGCTAGGCTCCAATAACACATCCGACAAAGTCAAATCGTCAAACATGGTAGTAGATCACCATGCTCACTCAGAAGGTTATCTTTAAGCTGACACATCAGGGAAACCTGAGACTAGTTAAAAGCCCTCTGCACTCCAAACATAGTACAGCCCCTCACAAGGAATCAGCTTAATGCCTAATGGGTTTCGAGGTATTCTTGCTTCAGCCTTCCTTTACCACCTACTTTGACAGGTCAACTATGACAGGCTGTATGTCCGAACAAAGCCTTCTCACAAATTCGAGCTTTTACAAGCAGTTAAGATTGCTCTAAAACTTGGGGCAATCATTTGGAATATTATATACCATTTCAATTGGCATTCCAACTAGACCAAAATCTACAGACCACCAGGCATGAAGCCCAGTGCATTTATTCCTCGAAGAATCGTCAGCTTGCAAATCATCTTCTCTCAACAGATTTCACAGCGATGGTTACCCTAAGGAGGAACACATTGCCATAACAGAATCTACTATCACAATTCATGGGACCTCTTCTGCCTATACTTTAAGCTGTAATGCTGAGCAGTAGCAATGGATGATCATCATTGTTAGCGTCAAAATGTAATGCTGAACAGAGGCAATGGATATGCTCATCAAACACACAAATGAGCCGAAATCTAATCTTTTCGCACTGGGCGGACAAGCAGGTCACATCTTCTATAGCATGACAGGTTTCCAACGGAAATCTCTCTCTCTCTCTCTCTCTCTCTCTCTCTCTCTCTCTCTCTCTCTCTCTCTCTCTCTCTCTCTCTCTCTCTCTGAGCGTACACTTACACGTTTGCCGCCAATTATACGAGTACCGCCGGGCTGGAGACCAGCGGCTTGCGTGGCGCAATGGATGCGGAGAGAGGTCCTGTTACTGCCGATCGAGGGCTGCCTCAAGGTGGTCTCCAAGGATTGGCTCTGCAGAGAAAGAAGACCAGAGGAAGACCAAGCAGAAGGCACGCACACGGCTGCCTCCGCCATTTTCCCTCAACTCTCTCACAACACCGACTCTTCGTCCCTTGCTCTCAGCTGCGTATCGTCCCTGCCCTTTCTCACGAATACATGAATTCTCGCCCGTGTAAGAGTACACACTTCCCACTTCATTTTTGTGGCGGATAACATTTCCTCATCCTCGCCCATAACCAACAGTCCTCAGCCACGTGGCGCCTAACTTTACAAGCCTCAACTTTGATTTTGGTAGGTCTATGTTGGAGGGCCAGAATATAAAAGCACTAACGCTGGGTTCATACGAGCCCAAGAGCATCTTATTCTACTTCGGCTCTGGCTCTTCACAAGAGCCGGAGGCACTAATATCATTCAAAAGGGCAACTTGCTTCTCACTCAATCAGTCGTACCGCAAAGCACATAGCCTGCTTTGTCCGCATCCCGCTCTGAAAAAGGAAAGCGGCACAAGTGCATTGCATCTACTCTGTTTCTACTCGTCTCTCACAGCCAGAGACCCGGCGTCTTCCCAATCTCCCTAGGAGGACAGTGCACTCATTGTGCAAACAATTATTGGTGTGTGTATGACGCATTGTGTGGTGAACAAGGTCAAATGGCTTGGCATTGAGAACCAAGGTCAGTTTATGGCTTAACAGGGTTTAATTGAGGGCATCCCAAGCGAGAAAATTTGTGAAGTAATAAGAAAGATTGATTTCTAATTTTGTGTCTGCATGCTTGGGTTGTGCTTTGATATGTTGATGAAAGCATGAATGGGTGATTCCCACTAGGTTTTTGAGGATGAGCATGCCAAATAAGGGAAACTACTCGACGATTTGTTCATGAAAGCATTATTCCTTTAATAAAATTGTTGATTGTGAGCCCAATTTTTAAAAACTTCATGATCATGACTCTCATATGTGAATGGCCCCCTAGTAGAATTTTCAAAGAAAACAAATTGACAAACAAGTTGGTTGCCATCCCACCTACTACACACTAGCCCACAACCCCACACTCATCTCTTTGTCATACACCTAGTTGCCACAGAGATGTGAGAGGCCACAAATCTCTTGCTTCCAACTACCACTACACACACACACAATTTCATCCCAAAGAGTTTCTCCAACCTTGGATATCACACCCTAGACTCTTTATCTTTGACCTTAGAATCTCTTTATCTTTGACCTTAGAATCTCTCGCCATCCCTCTTGCCATACTATAACACACTGACTTAGGTCAACTTCAATGTAGGTAGCCATCTATCTAGTCATGCACATGCCCATCATGAACTCACTCTCCTCTCTCTCTCTCTCTCTCTCTCTCTCTCTCTCTCTCTCTCTCTCTCTCTCTCTCTCTCTCTCTCTCTCTCTCTCCATTCACTACAACACAACCTCTTGGATGTGATCTCATCACACACTCAGACAATGTAAATTCATAAGTAATGCAACAATTAGAACACTTGTATGAGTACTATGACTATCACAAAGACATTCACGGAGAACAGAGAAGCCACAAGACACGCAAAAGAAAGAGACACTATTGTTTTCATCATCAACATCTACATAACCACATTCAAGGAGCGTACATTACTTATAAGCAAAGGTGCAAACAGTTACACCCTCCATTCTATGATTCTTGACATCTCCACAATACATTAATTCCATATTGGTTTAACACTTGGCACACATGGAATACTTGAACCCACATATTACAAAGGACAACCGCTATGGAGGAGGACTGCCGCGGTACAAATTCAAGGAGGTGGAGGTAGAGGATTGTGAATATATTTCAATGCTGGACCATCTCCTTAGCCATTGGCTTAGCAAACCTTTCCATGTTTTCAATTCCTACAGTGGCAACCATCTATGCACTCTGTAATTTGTTGCAAACATTGTTTTGCAATTAATACTTGGTACTTTATAGCCTCAATCCTTAAGCATAATTCAGACACGCCACAACCAAGATCGATTCTTTTAGACTTGACTTGCTCTACCTTTTGCATGTGATGCTTCATTTTTGTCCGTAAAGCACATTCTGAGTAAATTTATGTTTTGCCTCGTACTGGGTGCCTTGTTGTGGTTGTCGTCCCTGAGATTGTTGTTGTGTCTTTAGTTGCAAGCTACTAACCTATTAGAGCTAGTTAGCACTTGTGTTAGTAAACTCTTCTGATCAATTGTGACATTGGCCGAGTGCGATCATGTTCTTGGATATTGAGTCCCGTGAGCCACTAATAACCTTGGTCAATCTAGAATTGATTAGAAAGGATTCCTTGTGGTCTTGGAGAAAATCATTGATCTGCTGAAGTTTCTCACTTACCAACCCCATCATAATTAGTGACCTAGGTTGAAAACCATACATAAGCATGAAAGGACTAAAACCAGTCATCACGTGCTTGACACTATTGTAAGAAAACTCTAAAATAGGGAGATAATCTTCTCAATCTGATTGCTTTTGGCTAACGTATGCTCTTACCATATCCTCTAACACTTGGTTAACATGCTTAGTCTGACCATCCGTTTCAGGATGATTTGCAATACTGGTGTTGAGTTGTGTACCCAATCGTTTAAAGACAGGCCCCAAAATTGGTCGTTTAACTTAGGATCATGATCACTCATAATATTGTTGGGCAACCCATACCCCGGGGTGGTCACTTTTTAGAATGTGTATGCTATCACGTGAGTGGAGAGTGTTATTAAAAGATCAAAATGTATCAAAATGTATACATACAGAGGGGGGTGGGGGTTTTTTAAATAGGCATGTAGTGTAAATATAGTATGTATATTGAGGTATTATTAATAACCTCTTGAACGCACGTGATATAGGAAGCTTTTGATAAGTGACCGCCCCGGGACCCATACAGCCTGTATAGATTGTCAACAAATAACTTAGCTAGCTCTAGAGTTTGAATTGTGGACTTGGTTGGAGTAAACTTGCAAAGTTTAGTCAATTGATCTATGACCACCCATACCAAGTCATGACCGTGTACAATGGTTGGTAAATCCACAATGGAATCCATAGAGATACTTTCCCGTTTACCATTAGAAATCTCCAATGGATACAAGGGACTTTTTGCTTTCAGGTGCTCCACTTTATTTTCTTGACATTTTTGGCGATGCAAGACATAGTCTTGAATGTATCCATGTAAATCTAGCTAGTAAAACTATCGTCGTATGAGTGCATAAGTTTTCTTTATGCGTGGGTGCCCTACACTACGAATTTCATGACATTCATAAAGAATTTGGTGTCGAATGTATGCGTCTGTTGTTGGTACACAAACTCTCCCCTTGTAGAGTAGGTACCCATCATCTATTGGAAAATTTCTTCCATCTTTGCTGCAAATCATCACTTAAAAGAGGAGAGCTAGGTGTGGAGGTTAAAGACACAGTACTAGCATTGGAGTGAGAAGGATCCCCCATTTTCACCTTCCACAATTTGGAGCATGTTTCATCATGCCCATATTTGCCCTTGAGAGATTCCAAAAACTCACTCCAAACCTCATTGAGAGTTGATCTTAGGCATACATTTAAGAGCATCAGTTACCACATTGTGACGTCCTTTACGATACCAAAGCTTTGCATCATACTCCTAAAAAATGGCAGCCCACCTAGCCTTCCGATCCTTCAAATCTATTTGTTGCACAAACCGTTTTATAATTTCATGGTCAAACACAATCTCAAACTGAGCACCATACAAATAATGTTGCCACACTTTCAAAGCAAACACTATGGCATAAATTTCTTTTTTTTGTAAGCAAAATAAAATTCTATTGCATAGAATCAAGTTTATTGCTTTCAAATGCAATTGGCCTTCCATCCTGCAAAAGGACTGCTCCAATAGCACGGTTACTAGCATTCATTTTTAACACGAACGGTCTCAAAGGATCCACAATTGCTAAAATAGGAGCTGTAGATAATGCGTCCTTGAGAGCATCAAAAATTTTCTATTTAGCTTCTCCCCATTAAAAGGTTTTCCCCTTGGCTTTCAGTTGGTTCGTCATCAGAGCAACAATATGAGCATATTTTTTAATGAACCTTCGATAAAAACTACAAATTGTAAGAAAGTTTTTAGCTCTTCTAGATTCCTAGGAGGAGAACACTTCCTACTGGAATCCACTTTGGACTTATCCATATGTAGCCTGGCAGCTGAAATCACATGCCCTAAGTAGTGGAATTTCCTTCTTGAGAAAATCACATTTTGATTCCTTGGCATAAAACTTTTTCTATCGTAACAATTCAAACACATGCTTTAGATGTTGTGACTACTCTTCTTTAGAGGCACAATACGCTAGAATTCATTCAGGGAAATGATAACAAACTTTCCTAGATATGGTTTCAAGACACTATCCATAAGTGTCATGAAAGTTGTGGGCACATTGGTCAACCCAAAGGGCATAACCCAAAACCCATGGTGTCCAAACCTTGTTCATAATGCACTTTTGGGTATATCAGCAAGTTGAATGAGTACTTGGCGATACCCTGACCCCAAGTCTATCATCGTGAAGATACGAGCATGGGTGAACTTATCAAATAAATCATCCACTCTTGGCAATGGATACTTGTTCTTAACAGTAGCTGCATTTAGACCATAGTAATCTATGCACATGCGTATACTACCGTCTTTTTCTTCACCAACGATATGGGAGAGACTCATGCTGAAGAATTGGGTTGTATAAAATCTACTAGGATTTTTAGCAAGCTGACATTTGCCTTAGCAGTCTCAAGATGACTCATCAAAACAGCTCCAAGGCAATCACCACAAGCATCACATTGGACCTCAAATGGCTTTCAAAGATCCGGTAGTGTAAGCACAGGTTGAGAGATAAGCTTTTCTTTAAGCTTTTTGAAAGCATTTTTCTCCTTGGCAGACCATGTGTACCTAACGTTTTTCTTTGTTAGGTCATGTAATGGTCCTGCTATTAGTGAGAACTTTTCTATGAAGCGTCTATAGTATGCGCACATACCTATAAAGCTTCTTAACTCATGAATATTCTTTGGTTTAGGCCATCCTTTTATTACCTCTAACTTTTTGATGGATCCATTTGGATGCGATCTTGAGAGATAATGTGCCCTAAATACTGAATCTCTTGTAAGAAAAATTCACTTTTCTTTCGATCAACATAAAGTTTATTCTCTCTTAGAACTTGAAATATTACCTGGAGGTGTTGCTTGCATTCGTCTAAGGAATTAGAATAGATGATGATATCATCAAAGAACACTCCAATAAAGGTTCGGTGAGACCTGAATAGCTTCTCCATCAAGCGGTTGAATGTGGTTGGTGCATTTGTCAAGCCAAAAGGCATGACAATGTATTCGTAAAGACCAAACGTAGTACGAAATGCGGTCTTTACAATGTCTTGATCAACTATCCTTATTTGATGATAGCCACTTTTTAGGTCCATCCTAGTGAAGTAGGTGGACCCTTGTAGCTTATCAAATAGGTTCTCTACCCGTGGAATGGGAAACCTATTCTTGATAGTGATCCTATTTAGTGCTCTATAGTCGATACACATACGATATGTGCCGTCTTTCTTTTGCACTAGTAGCACAAGAGAACAAAATGGAGATGAGCTAGGCCTAACCATGCCCTTCTCAACTAACTCATGAACTTGCCACATAATCTCCTCTTGTTGAGCTTGAGAAACTCTATAAGGAGGTTTGTTAGGCGGTGAACTTCCTGGAAAAAGTTCAATTGCATGGTCATCATTGCCCCGTTTAGGAGGTAGCTCACAAGGGATGTCGTCAATAAAGACACCTTGAAACCCCTTGAGAAAATTGGATAACTCTAATTCCTTTTGGTTGTGTATATTTTCTTTTGCTAAAACAGTAGGTTCATTTTGAGAGTCTTTAACAAATATCATGTACATGGAAATAGAGCTCTTTATTGACTTATTGAAAGCTTGCGTATGTACAATGGGTATGGTGTTACCCATTTCCTTAGCATCTATGTGCATATCTTTTTCCCTGAACTTAAAGGAGATTCTCCTTTCAGGAAATTTAACATTGGCAACCATGCGATCAAACCATGGTGCCCCTAGGATTACATCCTCATGCTTCAGAGGGGAGATAAAGAAGTCCTCTTTGTCCACATAGATTTGGACATGGAGCCTCAATTTCCCAATTAAGGGAGTGACTGAAGCTTCTTTCCCCTTGAAAGCACCGTCTGCGGGTAGGACATCTCCCATCTCGTAAGCTTGTATGCCTAGCTTGGTGGCCAACTCTGTGGATATGAAATTGTGAGTAGAACCAGGGTCAAAGAGAATAAAAGCATCATGTTCTCTTACCTTTCCCCAAGCATGGCATAGAGGAGATCCTTTGTGATGAGTTTCCTCCTCTTGGATTTCAACCAAGGTAGCTCTAGGCGGCTCATGGTGGGTGTTCTTTTGGGGACAAGCGTGGTACACATGCCCTTGCTCGCCGCACTTGAAACAATCGTTATCCTTGCGATAACGCTCAAGCTCTTCAGGAGAGAGTTTATTTTTGCCTTTATAAACTCCCTTCTCTTTAGCTTTGTTGGAGTTGCCCTTAGGAGACTTTTGGACATTGTCCTTCCCCTTAGGCTCATTGGAACCCTTGTTTTCCATGGGCTTAGAATTTCTTTTAGCCCCCGTTTGGAAATTGATTCGAGAGGCCACCATAGTATGGTGTATAACCACCGATATGGTGCGTGGCCTTTGGGAGTTGACATACTCCGCCATTTCTACAGTTAAGCCCGCACAAAATTGTTTCTTTTGCTCTCCAAAATCCAACTTTTTGAAGACAATAGCTTTGAGTTGTAGGTCCCAAAACTTGTCTACATATTTGTGGATTGATTCATAGGGAGAGAGCTTCAAGCTTCGCCATTCGGTGAGTACTTTGTCTTTCGCATCGGTGGCCAAAACCTGCTTCATAATGGAAGCTCTTAAAGCTTTCCATGTTCGTGGAGCTTCACCGTTGGCCCGTAGGCTAGACCACCATTGTCTGGCGGAATTTTGAAAGTGCATAGCTACATGGCATAGCTTAGAGGACTCCGTGAAGCCCTCATCTCCAAACGTCGCATCGAATTGTTGGATAAAGACCAAGACTTTGTCTATAGCACCAAAAGTGCCATCATAGGTAAGGAAAGAGATGCTCTTCCCTCCCTCTTTGAATTTCTTGAGCTTGGACGACCTCTTCCATACGGCATAGGATTTCCTATGGCCTCTTCTTTTTGATGGTTCAAAGGTTGCACCATCACTTTCTTCAGAAGATCAAGAATTTTAGGAAGATGGATTCTTTCCTTGATCTTCTTAGTCTTCACCATCACTTTCATAAGAGGAAGAGGATGAAGAAGATGGAGAAGAGGGTGTCCTTTTTCTTCTCTTTCTTTTGTTCATCCCTCTTTGAAGTATGGTGTGGAGAAGTATGCGATGGTCTTCTCCATTTTGGAGGTGATGGAGAGCATTTAGCCCGTCATCTTCGTGGAGCCATCTCCGCTGAGGTGGCAGGAGACTCACTTCTTTCTCGTTCCTTCAATAGAGGCTATTGAATTCTCCTTTGAGAAGGAGATGCATCATCAAGGAGCAAATTTCTGAGCCCTTCATATGGATCCTCTTCTTCTTCCCGAACAGAGAGAGGCCTCTTTTGGAAGTCTCGCAAGGAGGCTTCCTAGGTGTTCTCTCTTCATGGTGGGGAGCTTGGAGAATCCCATGAGCACGAAGTTGTCGTTGCACTTCACTTTGGAGGGATGGATTGCCCATGGCTTGTTGAAGCCTAGAAACAAGATAGTTAACAAGCATCAGGGCATCATTAGTAGCCTGCTCATTAGCAAAATCAAAGTTATCAACATTAATTTCAGTCTCTTTACTATTGTCATCCATTCTAACAACTTTTAGGTGTAATTTGGCACTTCAAGCCCTACTTGCTACTCCTCTTTACCCCTTTAGAAAAAGCACTCAAGCTATTGTACCTGTGGCTCGAATACCATAATTGCAAGGAATAGAAGAGAGGGTCATTCAACACCAAAATAGCACCGGCTTCTGTCAAGCTTCTAATAGATCAATAGTGGTTAAGCCATAGGCAAGCCCCATAGGAATCCACTATTAAGACCATAGCTCTTGACGGTGATGCCCCGTTAACTGCACAAAGGCAGGCACACTGCAAGGCTAAAAATCCCTATTCTACTTACTCACATGCAATTAATAGTACCAACCATTTATAGCTAGCTTGAGGACCTCCCTTCTTGAGCAAGAAAAGATAAACCTTGTGCTCTGATACCAATGCAATATTTAATGGTCTAGTAACTTGTGTGTAGCGGAAAATAGCATGAACATAGTGAGCATTTCATTAGAATAGATTCCTAATGAAAATAACAAGAGTGCTTGGGTGGAGAGAGAAACAAAAAGTATAACACCTAGTTAGATAGCATGAACAATACTTCAAAAGAGAGAGAAATTAAGCAATTGACAACAGTTGAGGACCGGATTTGCATGGAGCCGGTCCCCCTTCCAAAAAGGCTTTGCATTATGGTTTCTCCCACCAAGAGAGACATTTTACAATACAATTCTTTGTATTCCTTCAAGACTAGCTAGTGCAATGAAGATGAAAACATCATGCACTAAGCAAAACACTTATCAAACACAACATCAATTCCCTCACGGTCTCAGACCCAAGACCTCACACACCTTCGAAGATGGTGAGAGCTAGCGGAGTATGAGAGTAGATTGAGACGAAGAAGGAGTATTCTTACGAGAAAGATATACATCTCCTCACATAATCACTCATATTAGCATAGCTTAGCTTAGTAATTAGCATGATAGAGGAGATGAGCATTGAATCTTGGCTCTTGGTTGGATTTGCATCACAAAGCCAAGAGTTGTTGGTGTAGGCCTCTCTTCTCACAAGCTTGGAGTAGGTGATAAGGTTTCCATTAAAGCTTGAGAAGAGAGAGAGAGAGTCTTCTTACTCCACACATGAGCTAGTGTGAGTGTGTAGGTGATAATGACTTGTAAAATTCAGTCCCCCTCTCTCTCTTGGTCGACCCCTCTTGCTAATTGCTCTTGCTAGCACCTCATTGGACCTCCCCAGGCTTAGCCAATAGGAATCAAGCAGCATAAGTGATAGCCTTCTGACATGTGTCCCCCTTTCCCCTTTTGTGAGAGCTTTAGGTAATTAATCAATTCAACTAAACTCTCATTGGACCCGTTTGCCTCCTGGCTAATAGGAATCAGGCAAGCCATTGGGTTGCTCAATGCTCATTGGACCCCTTGGGAGACTATCCAACCAATAGTCTTCTAGAGAGCTTAATTCTTATTGGTTCTTTTAATAAGTGTTTTTAAATTGATTAAACTAGAATTACTCTAGCCTAATTCTCATTGGTCCACCTCCAAGGCCATCCAATAGGAATTGAGTACACCTTGTGGGCATCTAGGCTAGGGAGCTGACATGTGTCCCTCATTCCCTTTGTGTAAAGGGAGCTTGTGTGTGTGTGTGTGTGTGTGTGTGTGTGTGTGTGTGTGTGTGTGTGTGTGTGTGTGTGAGAGAGAGAGAGAGAGAGAGAGAGAGAGAGAGAGTTTCTCTCTCATTCCCTTTGTGTAAAGGGAGCTTGTGTGTGTGTGTGTGAGAGAGAGAGAGAGAGAGAGAGAGAGTTTCTCTCTCATCTCCTACTTCTAGGGCTCGCCCCCTCCTATGTAGGGAGGGTTGAAGACTTTTGGGACACACACAAAGCATCCAATTTCCCTAGGCTTTTGACCTTTGGACACAACCTTTGAATTTTGGAACCTTAGCATTTTGGAAATATTAATGGGCTGAACCCTAAGGTCTTCGGAGCCCATTGTTGCACATAGCTCTTTTGCAGATGCCCCCCCCTTTGGATCCCTATTTTCCCTCCTTTAGATCCCTACTGTGGCCGGTTTGCTAACTTAACCAATATTCTAGCTTTTTCTCCCCTGGCACTTCCCCATAATAAATGATCAGTTTAACATGAGAAAATCATTTAGGATAATTAGATATTGATTATTCTGACACGATATAAGTTTTGAAAAGTAGCAGCAAATCCTCTATGTCTAGCATAGGGTGGTTTGTGCAATTCTTCAATGATCAATGTATGAAAAGGTTTAGTTACACACAATTTTTGTTTGAGATAAAGAACGTTTTCTTGAATAGTGTATTCCAAAAATGTGTGCACAAAGTTGTTAATTATATGCAACCATGTGGTTTTGAAATCATCACCTTGTGCATAAGTGTCAGCCATTAAATCGAATGAAGTACCTATAATGGTTAATAGATTATTAAGAGAGGGTCTTTGACTCAAAGCGTCAGCTACAACATTCTTCTTACCAGGTTGGTATTGAATGTTGGGTTGAAAACTTTGAATGAAGGCAACCCACTTAATATGTTTATCATCTATTAAGGGTTGAGATAGTAAATACTTGATACTTTGTTGATCGATTTTGATGATTAAATCAACACCCATTAAATAATGTTTCCACATTTTCAAAGCATGTACAACAGCAGTTAAATCTTTCAAGTATGTACTAGATTTTTCTTCAGACGATTTAAACTTACAACTTGCACCGATACCTTTTTCACTAGCATCAGTGACTGCGACAAAGAATGGTCTATCAAAATCAGGCAATTGTAGTACTGGTGCATTTATCAAAGCATTCTTGAGTGCATTAAAGGAAATTTCTTGCAAATCAGTCCATACATAAGGAGAATTTTTCTTTAACATGAGAGTGAGGTAATGAGATTTGTAAGCAAAGTTACGTACAAACTTCCTGTAATAATTGCATAGACCAATAAAAGAACGAAGTTCATGCAATTTTTTTAGTCTATGCCATGATTGAATGGCTTCAATTTTCTTAGGGTCTACATGTATTCCCTTGCCTGATGGAATGTGTCCCAAATATTCAATTTCAGATTGAAAAATTGAACTCTTTTCAGGATTCAGATACAAATGGTTGTGTGCAAGCAATTCAAATACATGTTCAGTTCATCATGCATGTGATTGTGGCCGATGCATTCGTTAGACCAAAGGATATGACAAGAAATTTATAATGTCCCGTTTGTGTTATGAAAGCAGTTTTGTAGACATCTTGATCAAACATTTTGACTTGGTGATACCCTGATTTGAGGTCAATTTTGCTAAAGATGTTTGCCCCTTTTAGTTTGTCTAATAGATCATCCACTCTAGGAATAGGAAACCTATTCTTGATGGTGATCTTGTTTAAAGCCCTATAGTCAATGCACATACAAAAAGTCCCATTTTTTTTCTTAACAAGAAGAAGTGGAGCTCCATATGGTGAACTACTAGGTCTGATAATTCCTCGATCAAGCAAGTCGGAGATTTGAGTTTGTATCTCCTTGTGTGCAGTTGGATTTACATGATAAGGTGCTCTAGAAGGTGGTTCACTACCCGATATAATATCTATTTTGCGGTCTTCTGGGCATGAAGGTGGTATTCAAGGTGGTAGATCATGCATGAAACAATTCTGAAATTGTGAGAGAAAATAATCATGTGAGGTTTCGGTTTCAATTGAAATATGATTAACCAACACTAGATATGTTTTCCCTTGTTTTTGAATGGCTCTTTTGGCTTGAGTGTGAGAGAGAAGTGAAAATTTTTGATGAGCTAGTGTTTCTTGGATGGATAAATTTTTATTATTATGAGTGAGAGACATGGTACATGTTTTATAGTTAATTAATGAATCAAATTCATGACAAAATGGCATTCCCAAGATCATATCAAGACCATGCAATGGTGCTACCAGAAATGTACGTGCTTGTGTAAATTCACCAATGCAAACTTCAATAGTGACTTGGGTTTTGCAATTAAAATATGTTGATTATTAAAAATAGTTTTGACTTTGTGAGGTGAAGAAATTTCAGAGAAAGAGAGTTTTGTGCCAATCGTGCATAAATAAAATCATGGCTACTGCCATCGTCTAAAATAATGGTGATACTTTCACCCTTGACTGTGCCTTGCACTTTAAACAAAAGTGAGGAGATATAGGAGTACCTGAAGATGGGTTGTCATCGTGATAATACTCAAGATTGTATCCCTCATGTAATTAGCTTCCCCTTCATTGTCCCCAAGATTAGCATCTTCGATGAGATTAATAGTAGCACTGTTCGGGCGGTTGTTGTTGAAGGGTTTTTGGCTTGGATCATTTTGCACCCCTTCTCTCCCCAACCCACAAAGAAAATGCAGTTTTGAAAGAAATATATTACGTTCTCTTAATTCATGGGATGACAACAATTTCCAATCCGTTTTGAAAACAGAAGTTCTCTGTAGGGCATAGATTGCTTTCTATTATTCTTCTTTTGAGAAGTAATTCTTTGTGTCAAATTCTACCTTTTTTGGCAATACATTGCATCAAACTCCTCCTACATAACGCAACATAGAGCTTGATTCAATTTTGAACACAATATATTCAATTCATCCCATGCATATATACTATAAATTACACTTACCTTTCACAACAACTGTGCTAGCAAAGACACTAGAAATCTGAACCACCTTGATCAATTCATGGTAGTGCCACAAAGATCCCTTTCAACTATAGCCCTGCCTTCCTCGCTGAAGTTGTCCAACAAGGACTTTGGGTCCACAAGTGCCAACTTTTGCATCATGAAAATATAATAAACAATAGTGTGAGACACATGGATAGTAGTATGAGGCATGTGGACTCATGTAACCCTAATTAATATCATAATAGATATCATCAAGCAGCCATTTTAAACTAGAGTGCAATGAAGCCGAATTTGATAACTTACTTGCTGATCATATCGAGAACCAATAAAAACTCTTCCATCTCTTGAGGGTCAAAATTCACGAGGATGCATTCAACCTTTGGGGTTGTGAGTTTATCCAGTCGCTCATGCAATGCCCAATCTTTCCATGCATAAAGCCTGTGGTTCTCATCCCACACCATGAACATCTTTTCTTCCATATGACTAAGCTCTAAAACCCTCTAAAATGACCTTAATTTGTTCGTCAAAGGTGATGAGCGTGATCAGCTCTCTCCCCACGAACACCACACCTATTGAAAGATATGAAATATTTCCCACAAAAGACTTTGGATAGGATAAAATGGGCCATCATAGACTGATAGCCTCTTTCAGCTATTGAAGTGGTGAGCTTGCAACATAATCATTATGTGTTCTAATGGATGGGTTGGCTAAAAAATGACAAATTGGAATCCTTGTCAAAAGGTGATTGTATGGAATAATATATGCATCAACTGGGTTACATGATTCGTTATTCGACATTCATTTTATTCGTGAATAATGGTGGATTAATACGTTCTAAAGATTTATTCGTGCGTATTATTCGTTGCCACGTTAGCTTTTTTCAAAAAAATGCTTTATTGCTTACATATTGATCGATAAACTATCGATCGATAGTTTAAATCGATCTATATGTTTTTGATCGATATAGTAGTAGTATATAAAGCCCAAATTTGCATGGCTTAGCTACAATTCCCTTCATCAAAGTGACAGGGACATAGAAAGGTTGAGTTGTCAACTTAAAAAATCTTTGATTTTTAAGAAAATATTATTTTTAATGTTTATACATTAAAAATAAAATAAATTATATAGATTTGAGTCACCTATAATTCTTAGCAGCAGAAGTTATTCTTTAACTCTATTGCTAAGTTTAAATGAATTACTCTAAGCAATAGAGACCATACTTTTAGATCCACTTGTTTAAGAATAGATAAATAAAAAATTGTACGCATTAGAAGCTACTTTTCTAGCTATAGTGCGAATGTATAATTCTAAACATTAGAAGCTATACTCTTAGCTCTATTTGTTTTAGAATAGATACTAAAAGTGATATTTGATGGTTAAAATCTATCATAGCTATAATATGTGCACAAATAATACTGTTATTTGTGCAAATATGATTTTGGGACTGAATATAAACCATCACATTTTTTTAAAATTCTATGTTACCTACTTCAACCAGTTGTACTTTTGAAATACACCTTAAAGCTATTCTTCAAGGTAGAAATAAGCCTCTTTGGAACCAAACCATCAAGGAACACCTTGTCAAATGGTCAACTTATCCTAAGGAGAATACTACATGGGAACGTGATGATGTATTCATGAAGAGGTGGACACCTCAATTTTTCAAGTGTGGGAGGATGCAAGATCTCCAATTTTTGGGTGGGTTTAACAAGTGGTTCATATATGTTTTATGGGTTGTTTTGGTGAGTTTATTTCAAGTGTTTATTGTCCATAAACATATATACAGGTATATGGTTAGTCAACCCGAATCGTATAGGCAATTATGCATAAAGAGGCTTTCTTTTCGGGCCACGGCTGTTTGCATGAGTCTCATATAGATACTATCAGGTGGTAAGGTGTTATTCTGCTATGGATCTTAGCTTGATGCATTCATTTGGCATCAAATAGTTTCTTTTGCATGTCATGTACTCATCCAAAAATAGAAAAAAGTTATTTTGTGCATATGCGTGAAGTCGTGGCATATGTCTGATCAAGTGGTGAGGTTGTTTTGCATCATGATTAAATTGATATGGTAATGTCATATGATGTATGGAACCTCATGGATGTATGTGGATGTCCATGTGTATGCGTGTACTGCTTTCCACCCTGCTAGGTCAAAACTAGATCTATCTGCAAGGAGCGTGAGGTGCAGTCATAGTACAATCACTTATGCATGGTTAAACATGATCAAAATGGAATTTTGATGTTATTTTTAGTCACTAGTCGGACTTCTTTTAAGCCATAAAATTTCCTTCTTTAAGAGTCGTGTGTGTGCTGACTTAATTTTTTATATATAAATATAGCATATCGATCGATAGATTATACATTATTCAAAAATACCATGTATTTTACGATAATACGCAAATAATGACGAGTTATTCGATATAAATTGCATTATTCGATCGAATAAATGCAACACAACGCATCAATCCACTGCCAATATGTGACTATCAACAACAGAGCTAAGCAAATCATTGAGTGGTTCATTAGCAACATTTTGGAGCTCTATGGTTGTTGAAGTTGTTACGGCCCTTGATGGAGCTACGTGTGAAACTGTCACTATAGATGTAGCAAGTATTGATGCCATTGTGTGCGGTGAACCATTCTCTTGGAAATTTATCCTAACATCCACTCCCTTGGATTGATTTTGTGTGAGAATTGCCTTTATTTAATAATAATAAAAAAACAAAATGCGAGAGAAAAAGTGGGAGATCACGGGATAGAGAGGAGAAACAAAGAGTGTAAAAGAGCGAGAGTAGAAGAGGAAGTGAGTGGGAGGGCATGAGAGAGAGGGGTGAGGGAGTGAGTGAGAGAATAGGGGAAGAGGGAGAATAGGGGAAGAGGGAGGGAGCAGGAGGGCATGAGTGAGAGAGGGTAGAGGGAGAGGGAGAGAGTAGATTTTCCTCCTTTGATTTAGGACAATCAATTTGGGTAAGTTTTATATTGGAGGTAATGGCCTATTGGATACCTTCCCCCTCTCCATTATAAAATGTTGAAGTACCTTGGATATGTAGTCAACCTAAGATAAGTAAAGCATTTTTTTGCTCCTATCTCTAACAATCCTCATACCAAGAATGTAATTGGCTTCTCTTATATCCTTTATATTGCAAGTTTGATTTCAGTGCATCTATCTGTTAATACTGACGGCTGGTTTTCGAAACCGTGGCCGCAAGAACCAACCCCAGTCGGGGAGGAGCACAATATGAGAAAATGATTTAAAAATATGCTTTTTAGCATGCACCACCACCCCTTCCATGCTTGCAGGCGGTGGGCAGCCACAATCCTCCATTATCACCAGAGAATAGCTCCTCTTTCTCCTGCTTGGCTCCGCCAACATAATCTCTCTTTCTCTCTCTCTTGCTCTTGTGTCACCTAGCCCAATGGGTGCATAAAACAAACCCTCTTTCTCCGTCTGGAGGGCCGCCATGCTTGGGACAAGAAGTCTATCCCTCCCTCTCTTTCATTATTCACTCTCTCTCTTACCCCTCTCGTCCATACTCCCTCTTTCTCCCTCTGGCGAGCCGCCATGCCACCCTCTCCCTCTCCCCTCTCAGCCACACTCTCATGTCCTCACCAAGCCCCCTCTCTTCCCCTCTTGTTTGTCAACCAAGGTGGGCCGCCTCCAAAACCTCTCTCCCATCTCTCTCTCTCTCTCTCTCTCTCTCTCTCTCTCTCTCTCTCTCTCTCTCTCTCTCTCTCGTTTGGACCCCCAGCCCCACATTCCCCCCCCCCCCCTCTTCACCCCTCGATCACTCTCTCACACTCTCTCCCTCGCTCTCAGTGTCGACCCAAGCAGCCAGTTCTCTCTCTCTCTCTCTCTCTCTCTCTCTCTCTCTCTCTCTCTCTCTCTCTCTCTCTCTCTCTCTCTCTCTCTCTCTCTCTCTCTCTCTCTCCCTCTCCCCTTCTTGTTACCTACACTCGGCCCACACACACACACACCCCTTCACCCTCACCCTCATTCCCCCCCTGGCCTGCTACTCCCTCACACTCTTCCGCACCCCCGTTCACTATCTCTCTCTCTCGCTCCCGTGTCAGGCGAGCCCGCAGGCACATGATTATTCTTCTCTCTCTCTCTCTCTATACACACACATACACTCTCTCTCTCTCACACACACACACACACACACACACACACACACTCACACACCCTTTCTTGCCCCAACTCCCTCACCTTCTCCCTCCCTCGCCATCCTCTCTTCCCCTCGCTCACTGTCTCACACTCTCTCCCTCGCTCTCTATGTCGGGACAGCCAGGCGCAGTAGAACAATCTCTCTCTCTCTCTCTCTCTCTCTCTCTCTCTCTCTCTCTCTCTCTCTCTCTCTCTCTCGCTACCCACACACACACAGACATACACACACATGCACACACACACACACACACACAAACACCACACTATCTCTCTCTCTCTCTCTCTCTCTCTCTCTCTCTCTCTCTCTCTCTCTCTCTCTCTCTCTCTCTCTCTCTCACGCTCTCTCTCCAGCTTGCACGCAAGCAACTTACATAAAATTATGAAAAAATATAATAAATATTCCCTATGCTATCATTCACACACACAACCCCAAGCCATATACACACACACACTCACAACAATTAAAAAAAAACACACACACAATTACATACACACAACAAATTCACATATATACATGAGCACGCATACGCATGCACACAGACATTCAAACGCATATGCACACACATATAAACACACAGCACACGCACGCCATACGAACCCACAAAAAATAAAAACAACGAAGTTCAAAATTGACATAGAAAAAGGACGACCAAAATCACGTATAGCAAGATCAAATCAAGAAGTGACGCCGAAGGCATGCCCCAACCGACCCCAAAATTGGTGAACGTACTACACCGACGCACCAGCGAGGCCCGCCATCCACCGGCATCTCGTCCAGAACACATCTCCGCAGTAACATCCATAGGGTATTATTATTTTCCAATTTCCAACCAAAAAATCTTGTATAAAAAACCCATTGTAAATTGTGACCTCTCTCTAGGTGATGGTCACAAAGGCCCACCTAGGAAATATCAATTTTTAAATTCTCCTAAGACAAAGAGGGTCAACCATTTGGGAGCCAACTCCTTGCTTTGTCTCTCATCATTAGGGCCCTAACCTAATTAGATTATCCTAACTCAATGCAACCTGCACCTATAAAAAGGCACTGAGAGGTCACTATCAGGTGGTCATTATCCGGTAGCATTTTGGTGAGGAGACTGGCAACACTTGCATCAAGAGAGAGGGGATTTTAGGGCAGAATTTTGGGAAGTTAGCACTATGAGGAGGAAGCCATGTCCCCACCCTGACTCCAAGGGTTTCCACACCTACGCAAGAGTAGAATCTCCGTGCTTATGGAATCACCTCTAGAGAACGTACTATAGGCTCACTATCTCTCTCTATTCCTCTCTATCTCTCTCTATCACCACAATCGCCATCTCATCGAAGCAAAAGGATTTTGTAAATATCACATTGATTTAAGTTTCCCTCACATCCCGAGGGGTTTTCATCACCTACATCTGTGTGTGTGTGTGTGTGTGTGTGTGTGTGTGTGTGTGTGTGTGTGTGTGTGTGTGTGCAGAGTTTGTGCTATTTCAAATCACCATTGTCCGCGTCCTAGCCACTCAAATCTAGGTGGTGCCCCCTATTCATTTCACCATGGCCAGCTCGGTGTGCATCGCCTCTTGGCGTTTGAGGCCGTCGGGGTCCGTGTCACGCTTTACGCTCATCATTTGGTGCCCCCACTGAGGAAGGCTTCTCGAAAACCTCCAGTTACAATGCTAAAACAACGCACATCGTCAATCATGGATGAATGGCTGCAAGAATTCTCCAATTGGAGAACGGAAGAAGAAGAGACTGAAGAAGCATTGACCGCCTTCATCAAAGTGCTACTGCCAGGTTGTAGAGTCATCAATATCCAAGAGGTAAGGTCCCCATCTCGCATTGCTCGTGCTAACCGCAAATCAAGAGCATCAGGTGGGAGGGCTATGAATTGTCGTCATTTTCATCAACCAAAGCATTCTATCAATGAGTGCTGACAGAAGAGGTGAAGAAAGAATGGTGAGTTTTGCTTTTGAGAACCGCAGCACTCTCACGACAGTCAGATTTTGTGTTGCACTAAGTGTTTTCCCTCTAATGGTCCAAGAAGAGTCGTCAACTACATCAACCACAAAGTCCAAGCCACAAAGCCTAAAGCATTTGGTGGACGCAAGTGGGCCTACGCTCTCTCTAGGCCTAGAGAGTTCAAGTGAAGTACAACCATCCAAGCGCCGCCACCGTATGCAGAATGGAAAGCCGATTGAGGTAGACTCTTCTCGCTTAGTCCGTTTTGAACCTAATGTGGAGGATTGTGCGGACTTCAACAAGAGGTAGAGGCATGTGGTGAAGGTGTCACCTTGTCAACACTTAAGGTATGCAACTCTAGTAATTAGTTCCCTACACCCGACATGGATAATAACAATAGGCCAGAAGTCTTTCCTTTCCGTTTCTTGGAACACATGCATGTAAATGTATATATTGATAGGAAGATATTCTACCAACAAAAGATTGTTTTTCTATTCGGAGCAGAAATGCTTGATGAAATCCTGAGATCTCCACGTCCCATCATCGTACCCCTTCTTGATTACTACCACTCTTTTGATGTAAGCATTTTTAATCTGTTCTAGCAATGTTTCCATTTTTATCCTGTTTTAAATCCATCCACCCAACCCTATAAGAAAGCAGCTATGAGCCGCTAAGTCTTTTGTGATATATAAAAAAACGAGGTTTTGTAATTTCCTGCTCATTGAGTTACTACCATGGCAAGTGTCTCTTTTCCACATTCAATGGAAAAAAGGGGACATCAGCACCGATTTTTTGGATGAATTTGACATCGCTTGTGTGGTTTTTAACACGGATGATGATGCTTCACGACTACAAATTTTTCCTCTACTAATGAAAGTAGAGACCAAGTCTTAGTACAATGCTTTGCCCCAAGCTACCAAAAATGCATGGATGTACTATGTGCTGCCTTTGTGAAGAGGTTTGGTGGAGGCACAACCTCAGAAAAGTTATGGCAGCTAACAGAGTTAAAGCAGGGAGGTCTACTAGAGTATGCCACTTACGAATCCAAGTTTGTGGATTTGTGGGAGCGATGGGTTGCCTCATTGGAGGAAGGTGAAGGAGCACCTAATTTCCTGCAGAAGGACCGTTTCATTGCTGGCATGTGGTCGCCGCTTAAAGAGAAGGTGAAGGGGAGATTTTCTACAATGTATGAGTTGGCATTGGAAGTAGCCCGCCTTAAAGACAAGAAGCTGCGCATGCAAGCAAGAGTCAACGAGTCAGAGGAATCGAGCTCAATCCGCCTAACCCTAGTGACTGCAACAGCCGCTCAGAGAACTCAACCACAAGAGGCATCAGAAGAGCAGTATCGGACCTGTTGAGTCGCATCACTACTTAGCTTGAAAGTTTATCCGTGCATTTGGTGTAGCACGGACATGTATCCATCAAAAATCCAGAGCAAGGCAGAGGACAACAGAGGAAAAACCAGAAGTACTACTGCTACAATTGCGGGGAAGACGGCCATGGCATGTATTACTGCCCACATTCGAGAAGGAAAAACTTCAATAGAGGAGGAAGACAAAATCAGATTTCTCCACTAAAGGTGAGGCCACTGCCGCCCAGGCAACCAATCCCACCTGTTCAAATCCCACCACCAGCCGTGCAACCATAGCCAGTCCCACCAATTCAAGTCCTATAGCCACCAATGCAACCACCGCCACAATCACCACTTACACTCATCCTACGCCCACCACCAATTGGCAGCCACACACTAAGTTTCATTAATCTTGTAAAAGAGGTCAAGATGAAGATAACATAAGAAAAGGATCAAGCAAGAAGTTTGTTCAAAGGACTGAAGCAGTGGAACAAGAGGTTAAAGAATCAAAAGATGTTACCCCAGTGAAGGAGGTAAGTCAAGAAAATCGTGTTACAAATGTTAGTACATCTCTAACCTTGGATAAAATGGACACCAAAGCAATCAATCGACGGCATTGGGCAGTAAGAGTAAGAAGGTGTAAAGTGTTGATCAAGCCTCGTCAGAGTAAGAGGAATGCAAAGAGCATGGAAGACACACGAGAAGAGAAAGACTAGCTTGCTAGCAAGGCATTGGAGAAGATGGACAACGTATCAAGCGAAGAGGAGGGCTTTGAAAACAGAAGCCTGTGCACCCGCATGGACCAAGAATAGTGTAGCAAGCTGAAGGCACCCTGCATCAAGGAAGTTTCACCAAAGAACCATAACAAAGAGCAAAGTATAAATGAAGGTTTCGAGCTGATATTGTTATAGAGGCTTGGCAGCCAAGCAAGACTTTATTGTGTAGTGTCATAGACTTGGAGATGGGTAATGCCTCTAGTCTATTGAAAGGTGTTATAAACTTGGAGATGGGTAGTACCTCCAGTTTATGTGAGGGTGTTCAGAGTAAGTTTGATGATCAACATGTTGCCAACCTTTTAAGGATGTTCTAGACTCCTCCACAATGCAGCATTGTGTTTGCATGGGATGCATCAGACCTATGGCTATGGTTAACCACTAGAACATATAGAGATAAGATCAGCATGGATATAAAATTTAAGGAGCCATGGATAGACAAATGGCTGATAGAATGCAAAAATGAAGGCCTCATTCCCAATTTGGTGCAAATATTTACAAATAGTGCATCCTCTCTTTGGAGAGAGGTAAGTGGATTATGCTTGTATTTAAGCCGCAAGGTATGTGGCTTACTATCAACATCAGAAAAGACAACTAACATCTTTGAGCACACCCAAGAGGAGCATGATATGCTTGCAAGATTTTCCAGTCGTGGTAGTAAGCAAGATTTTGAAGACAATTGGAGCTCACCACACCAACAAGGCGGCCATATATGGTGGATTCTTGGCACACTCTTGAAAGAATCCACACTCTTGGGAATCATAATTTTGAGTTCTGCCTTTGCAGGAGCCAAGATGCTCATTTCTCCTCTCGCTACTAGTGGTTACAAATTTGGCCCTATATGGCATGCAAATTTTATTGTACTGACACTGCAGATAATGATCCTATTCTTTACGTGGGATCCAAGAGGACATTGGCATAAAGTTCTGGGAGCCATGGGCTTCTCGTTAATGTGCCCACACTATTCCAAGGAATAGGCTATCATCTGGAACTGTTGCAGATTCATGGATATCCCAGAAATCTCACCAATGGCCAAATGGAATGGCTAGTTTAGGAGGAAACTCGAAATCGGCTCCTCCAACTCCGTTGCTAGGGAATCATAAGCAAAGCAAGAAGCATGAATGCCTCTAGCCAGAAGGGAGGGCTAATGACGGCCAGTTTTTGAAACCGCGGCCGCAAGAACCAACCCCAGTCGGGGAGGAGCACAATACGAGAAAACGATTAAAAAAAATGTTTTCCAGCATGCACCACCACCCCTTCCATGCTTGCAGGCGGTGGGGCACCCTCAGTTTGGCCACAATCCTCCATTATCACTAGAGGACAGCTCCTCTTTCTCCTGCTCGACTCCGCCAACAGCATCTCTCTCTCTCTCTCTCTCTCTCTCTCTCTCTCTCTCTCTCTCTCTCTCTCTCTCTCTCTCTCTCTCTCTCTCTCTCTCTCTCTCTCTCTCTCTCTCTCTCTCTCTCTCTCTCTCCTATGTCACCTAGCCCAATAGGCGCATAAAACAAACCCTCTTTCTCCCTCTTGCGGGCCACCATGCTTGGGACAAGAAGTCTCTCCCCCTCTCTCTTTCATTATTCACTCTCTCTCTCTTACCCCTCTCATCCATACTCCCTCTTTCTCCCTCTGGCGGGCCACCATGCCACCCTCTCCCTCTCCCCTCTCGTCCACACTCTCTCGTCCTCACCAAGCCCCCTCTCTTCCCCTCTTATTTGTAAACCAAGGCGGGCCGCCTCCAAACCCTCTCTCTCATCTCACTCTCTCTCTCTCTCTCTCTCTCATTCCTCACCCACTCGCCCTCTCTCTCTCTCTCTCTCTCTCTCTCTCTCTCTCTCTCTCTCTCTCTCTCTCTCTCTCTCTCTCTCTCTCTCTCTCTCTCTCTCTCTCCCCCTTCCCATTACCTACACCTGGCCCACACACACACACCCCTTCACCCTCACCCGCATTCCCCTCCCTGGCCCGCTACTCCCTCACTCTCTTCCCTACCCCCGTTGACTATCTCTCTCTCGCTCCCGTGTCAGGCCAGCCCGCAGGTGGAAGATTATTCTTCTCTCTCTCTATACACACACACACATACACACACACACTCTCTCTCTCTCTCTCTCTCACACACACACACACACACACACTCACACACCCTCTCTCTGCTACCCTCCCTCGCCATCCCCTCTTCCCCTCGCTCACTCTCTCACACTCTCTCCCTCGCTCTCTGTGTCAGGATAGCTAGGCATAGCAGAACAATCTCTCTCTCTCTCTCTCTCTCTCTCTCTCTCTCTCTCTCTCTCTCTCTCTCTCTACCTACACACACACACACACACACACACACACACACACACCACACTATCCTCTCTTTCTCTCATGCTCTATCTCTAGCCTGTACGTAAGCAGCTTACATAAAATTATAAAAAAAATATAATAAATATTCCCTATGCTATTGTTCACACACACACAACCCCAAGCCATACACACACACACACTCACAGCACTTTAAAAAAAACACTCACACAATTACATATACACAACACATGCACATATATACACAAGCACGCATACACGCGCGCACACACACACACACATTCAAACGCATATGCGCACACACATATAAACACACAGCACACGCACACCATACGCACCCACAAAAAAAACAACAAAGTTTGACATCGACAAAGAAAAAGGATGACCAAAATCACACAATAGCAACATCAAATCAAGAAGTGACGCCGAAGGCATGCCCCGGCCAAACCTCGAAATTGGCGAATGCACTACACTAACGCACCAACGAGGCCCGCCATTCGTCGACATCTCATCCACGACGCATCTCCGTAGTAACATCCGTAGGGTATTATTATTTTCTAGTTTCTAGCCAAAAAATCTTGTATAAAAAACCCATTGTAAATTGTCACCTCTCTCTAGGTGATGGTCACAAAGGCCCACCTAGGAGATATGAGTTTTAAAATTCTCCTAAGACAAAGCAAGGGTCAACCATCTGAGACCCAACTCCTTGCTTTGTCTATCCCGATTAGGGCCCTAACCTAATCAGATTATTCTAACCTAATGCAGCCTGCACTTATAAAAAGGCACTTAGAAGCCACTATCAGGGGGTCAGTATCTGGTAGCATTTTGGTGAGGGGAATGGCAACACTTGCATCAAGAGAGAGGGGATTTTAGGGTAGCATTTTGGGAAGTTAGCACTATGAGGAGGAAGCCATGTCCCCACCCTATCTCCAAGGTTTGCCACACCTACGCAAGAGTAGAATCTCTGTGCTTATGGAATCACCTCTAGAGAACGCACTATAGGCTCACTATCTCTCCCTATCCCTCTTTATCTGTCCCTATCACCATAGTCGCCATCTCGCTGAAGCAAAAGGATTTTGTAAATATCACATTGATTTAAGTTTCCCTCACATCTCGAGGGGTTTTCATCACCTGCGTATGTGTGTGTGTGTGTGTGTGTGTGTGTGTGTGTGTGTGTGTGTGTGTGTGTGTGTGTGTGTGTGCAGAGTTTGTGCTAATTCAAATCACCGTTGTCCGCATCCTAGCCGCTCAAAGCTATGCGGTGCCCCCTATTCATTTCACCGTGGCCAGCTCGGCGTGCATTGGCTCCTAGCGTTTGAGTCCATCAGGGTGCGTGTCGCGCTTTGTGCTTGTCACAATACATTTTCCAACGATAAGCATTTTGTCTTCATACAAGATCAATATCAAAAGACTACCATCTATAGAACTTTTAGTGCAAAGTCAATGATCTTTGTCACTCCTTCTAAAACTTGGAGACAACATAGAAGCATCAAACTTATGATACCATTAACGAGATCCTTGTTTTGTCCCCTAGAGAGCCTTTCTAAATTTGTAGACCATCTTTTGCTTGCCTGTAGTAACAAACCCTTTTGTTTGTTGCATATAAACATTTCATGAAAATCCTTATGTAAGAATTCTGTTTTGACATCCATTTGAACAAGTTCCATATCCTGGATGGCTACCAATGCAAGCACCAAGCAAAGATGGTCAACTGCACAACTAGTAAAAAGATTTAATCAAAATCAACACCCTTTTACTACTTAAAACCCTTGGCAACTAGTCTAGCCGTGTACTTTGTCTTATCTGTAAAGAATGAGGATGCAAGGGAGCTACACAAGACAAGCACAAAGCACACAGAGATGGAAAGCTTCTTCTTCTTCTTCACAGAAAAGAGAGTACAAAATGACTAAGTGCTAAAGCTGAAAAGTAGCACATATGTACATGCGGTCACTAAGTGTGAGCTCGCTAGAAGCGTACTAGGCTGGCACTATAAGTGTAGTCCAGCTGTAGAATCACTGGCAGAGATTCTCCGTGTCGGTCACCTAACGCGCCAGTGAGTAAATGCCGTAAGCGGCCAAGACCCGTAGTGGATGCCAGCTCAAGGTGTAGAGCTCGACATCTCAACACTCCCCCTCGAGCTCTGCATGTCGCAGATTCCAAGCATAGTCCGGAAACGTCGAAGCTTCTCAGCTCCGAGGGCCTTGGTAAAGATATCCGCTATCTGCTCCTCTGTGCTGACGTAGACCAAGTCGATGTCGCCCGCCAACACTCGCTCTCGAACGTAGTGGTAATGGACCTCTATGTGTTTGGTCCTGGCATGGAACACTGGGTTCCTAGCCAACTGCATGCTGCTGAGGTTGTCACAATGGATGAAAATCTGCTGGTCCACCTGCACTCCCAAGTCCTCAAGTAATGTGCGTAGCCAAGCTACCTTGCACGCCGCAACTGCTGCACCTCTGTACTCGGCCTCTGTGCTCGATAAAGCAACCGTAGGCTGCTTTTTGCTGCTCCAAGTAACAGCAGCACTCCCAAAAGAGAACATGAAGCCACTCGTAGATCTCCTATCAACAATGCTACCTGCCCAATCTGCATCTGTATACCCATACAATGCTAATGGTGCATCTGCTGCATAGAACAATGCGTAGTCAAGAGTACCTTGCACATACCTAAGTGTGCGTCGTACTCCATCCAAATGTGGCTTCCTCGGAAGTTGCATGAACTGACTCTCCAAGCCTACTGTGTAGCTCAAGTCTGGCCTCGTGATAGTCAAGTAGATTAGACTACCCACAATCTTCCTGTACATGTTGACATCCTCAACAACATCACCCTTCTCTGCACTCAGCTTTGCATTCACATCCAAGGGAATAGAAATTGGCTTACAATCAGCCATACCATACTTTGACAACATGTCCAAAGCATACTGTCTCTGTGATAGCCATACACCCTCTGGAGTCCTGATCACCTCAATGCCAAGAAAGTAGCGCAACTCGCCTAAATCTTTCATTTCAAACTCCTGTTTGAGAAGACCCTTCACATGGTCAATCTCCATAGCATTGTCACCAACAATAATAAGGTCATCTACATATATGGTAATGACCACAATCCCCACATCACTCTCACGTACATAGAGTGAATGATCAGCATGAGCTCTCCTAAAACCAATACTGACAAGATACTTGGCAATCCTGTCATACCATGCTCTAGAGCCCTGCTTCAAACCATACAAAGCTTTGAGAAGTCTGCATACATAATCTGGGTAACCTGGATCGACATAACCAGGTGGCTGATCCATATACACTTCCTCTTGCAACTCACCATTCAAGAAGGCATTCTTTACATCCATTTGATGCATAATCCATCCTCTAGATGCAGCCACTGCTATGACAGCTCTCACTGTCGTCATCTTTGCCACTGGAGCAAAGGTCTCCTCATAGTCTATGCCATACGTCTGTGCATAACCCTTTATGACCAGCCTTGCCTTGTGACGCTCAATGTTACCATCAGCCTTATGCTTGGTTTTCTACACCCATTTACAGCCAATAGCTTTCTTGCCACTTGGCAATGGCACCAACTCCCATGTGTCATTTGCTTCCAATGCAGCCATCTCTTCATTCATTGCATCATCCCAATGCACATTTCCAACTGCATCCTCAAAACATGTGGGCTCCACATCCTGTATCACCTTAGCCATGTAGGCTTGGTGATGTGCTAGATACCCATCATAAGTCAATTTCTGAACTGGATTTCTGACTCTATTAGATCTGCGCGGTCCTGGGTCACTCCTTTGCCCTCTAGCATCTTCTTGTACTTTCCTTACACCAGGTGTCCTGACAGCCGGAATTCCAAATTCCTTATCAAGACTTTGTTCAGAACCATCCGAATCCATGTCTACATGTGAAAAACCTGATGATGCATCAACCATAAAGGGAGGTTCATCAACCTTTTCCTTTCCTTTTCGTGATACATTCCCTGTACCTGTTGGTGGAGTAACCTGCGTACGTAGTCTACCATTCCATGGTTTCTCAACAGAGCCACGAGAAGAGGACTCTTGTGGTCCACTCAAAACCTGTGACTGTGGCCTCACATTTTGTACAACCACATCATCTTTTACATCAGCCCCAATAGTGCCATGTGCATTACTGTACCAGCTGCTCATCTCATCAAAGACTACATCTCTGCTCACTCGTAATTCTCGTGTAGTAGGATTGTAGCACCTGTACCCCTTTTGTTCAAGGGAATATCCCACAAGAATACATTTCTCTGCTTTAGGATCCAATTTCCTACGCAACTCATCTGGTACATGCACGTAAGCTATGCAGCCAAACACTTTCAAGTGTGCCAAATCAGGCTTTGTACCTGTAAACTTTTCCTCAGGTGTTACATCATGCACCGCAGCTGTAGGTGTCCTATTCATAATGTACACAGCTGTATTTACAGCTTCAGCCCAGAAATGATGAGGCATGTTCTTCTCATTCATCAATGCACATGCAACCTCTGCAATGTGCCTGTTTTTCCTTTCTGCGACCCCATTCTGCTGTGGAGTATATCTGCATGTAAACTGCCTGTGTATACCATGCATTCGCAGAAAATCTGAAAAATCATTGGAGAAGTACTCTCCCCCTCCATCTGACCTCAATGTCTTGATTTGCATATCTGTCTTCTTCTCAATCATGACTTTGAAGTCTTGAAAGTGACCAAACACTTCACTTTTGTTACGCATGAAGTAGACCCATACTTTCCTTGTATGGTCATCAATGAAAGAGACATAATACCTGCAACCATGCATACTTGCAGTATCGGTTGGACCCCAAACATCTGTGTGCACCACCTCAAGTGGCTTTTTACATACATTGCGCTCATGTGGAAATGAGCCCTTTGACTGTTTTCCAAACTGGCATGCTGCACACACTTTATGCATACCATCCACCTTGAATTTGGGCAAACCTTTTACAATCTGTTTTGATTGCATGCTGCGCAATCTCTGCTCATTGACATGGCCAATGCATTTGTGCCAAATGTCAACATCAGCCACAACACCTGTGCCCTGTGCAAATAATGCAGCTTTTACCTCAGGCATGTCTACATTCAGCGTAAACATTCTGCCCACACATTTGCCCTCTGTGATCAGCTTACAGCCATTCTGGAAATCTTCTACATAACAGCCATTTGGATTGAAGCGAACCTGCAAACCCTGCTCAACCATTTGTCCAACAGAAACAAGATTCTTTGTAATGTTTGGGACATGAAGTACATCTGCTAAGTACTTTGATTTCCCACTCTTCGTATTTAGAGGTATGTCCCCTACATGAGCAATGGGGTGAGCTGTGTCATCTCCTGTCTGCACATAGCCTGACACATCTGGTTTGCGCATATCTCTAAACCACTCTCCACGAGACGTCATGTGATTAGAGGCACCTGAATCCACATACCAAACATCATCTTGGGTGGAATTCTCTGCAGTCATTGTATTCATTACATGCTGCATAACAAACATGCGCTCGTTTTTGCTGTCATCTGCATCTCTGCTAGTAGATGCATAGTTGCCCTGTTCTCTCTTTCTACTTGCTTTTCCCTTTGGACAGTCACGTGACATGTGACCTCTTTCACCACAAGTCCAACATTCTCTACTATCTGGAGTATGTTGCTGCCTGCTTGATCCTGCACCACGACCTCTTTGACTCCCCCTGCCTTGAGACTGGTTTCCCCTGCCACCTCTATTGTTTTGATTTGATTGACCTTCCAGAAATTGGCCCCTGCAATCCCTTGGGCCTCGGCCACGACCTCTACCTCTACCTCTGTTGGAGTTAGAATAGAAGGCCTGTTCAGAATTATTTCTGCCATGAGAAGAAGATGTGTCAAGGTTCTTCTCCTCAAGAATAAGCATAGAAATCAAATCTTGGAACACGGGGATGTCGTCTCTTGTATTCATGGAAGACCTAAAATGTACATACTCATCTCCTAGACCATCCAAGCATGCACGGACAATGTCATCGTCTTCCACTGAGACTTTAATAGATCCAAGAGCCTCAATGATACTCTTGATCTTCAAAGCATAATCATTGATGGAGAGGTTGTTCCTCTTAACCTGATTTAGCTCCGACTTTAGTTGAAGCTTCCTGGCCTTGGTGTTCACCTCGAACACTCTGCCTAAGTTTTTCCATGCAATGGCGGGGGTTTCAGTATCCTGTAGATAGCCCATCATGCCATCTGTGATGCTCATAGAAATCCAATACATCACTTTGCTCTGGCCTTGTTGCCAGTCCCTCAAAGCTTTCCTTTGTTCTGCTGTAGCATTTGCCTCGGGAATCTTTGGTTCCTTTTCATTGTCTCCTTCTACATAGTCCCAATAACCTTTTCCTTTTAGGAAATTTGTTATTCTGAACTTCCATGCAGGGTAGTTATTTTTCTCAAGCTTCTCAGTAACAATCTGACTGAAACCGTCAGACATCTTGAAGCACTAAGACAAAATAGCTGCAATCTGCAAAAAACCTGCAAATCTGCTGAACCTGCTATCGTGGTTCCTGTAACGCTTTCTACACTCAACGAGTGTCCACAATCAAGCGTACATACAACCACTGTACTTGTACAGTAAATCTCTGTATACTGCACTTTGGAGACCTGTTCAGAAACTTGTGCGAAAAACCCCTAAAATTTTTTTCGTTGCGCGAGGCGCCTTCGGCATCTGGTCATGGATTGCGAACGAAGGGATTGTGATGCTCTTGCTCTCTTAGCCTCTCTTGCCTGCACCAGGCTCTGATACCATGTAAAGAATGAGGATGCAAGGGAGCTACACAAGACAAGCACAAAGCACACAGAGATGGAAAGCTTCTTCTTCTTCTTCACAGAAAAGAGAGTACAAAATGACTAAGTGCTAAAGCTGAAAAGTAGCACATATGTACATGCGGTCACTAAGTGTGAACTCGCTAGAAGCGTACTAGGCTGGCACTATAAGTGTAGTCCAGCTTGTAGAATCACTGGCAGAGATCCTCCGTGTCGGTCACCTAACATGCCAGTGAGTAAATGCCGTAAGCGGCCAAGACCCGTAGTGGATGCCAGCTCAAGGTGTAGAGCTCGACATCTCAACATTATCATCAATGGAAGTGATGTTCATTTTGTAGACACATTTGCAAGGAAGAACATTCATGCACTATTTCACAGGTACCAAGTCCCAAGTTTCATTCTTCTTCAAAGAATTAATCTCAAATTGCATAGTCAATTTCCACTTAAGCTTATCATCTGTAGACATATCTTCCTCATAGCATGAAGGCTCACTATAATCTATCAACATACACATAGTCAAGAGATGGAAAAAAATGTTGAAGAGGACAAGAAACCAGTAGATCTCCTTAACTCATGAACATTATGTTGTTCTACTCTTTCTTCTAACACAAGAGAGTTTTCCAAATGTTGTGGTTGTTTTTGAGGTACATTATATACTCTATTATGCACTATCCCATTCTCTTAAATCACTGTACATCAAATCCCGATAGTAGGTATAGGTTTCTTATGTATCTTCTACTCA
This sequence comes from Adiantum capillus-veneris, assembly GCF_014529385.1. NCBI lineage: Eukaryota > Viridiplantae > Streptophyta > Polypodiopsida > Polypodiales > Pteridaceae > Adiantum > Adiantum capillus-veneris. Next base: position 78,024,212 of record NC_140940.1, read on the forward strand.
TTGAAGTACACATCATTGTTTCCGACAATATTTTTGACTTTACGATCCCAAAGGTTATATCCCATTTCACTAGACTCTCTGAAACCCAAGAATAAAAAATTTCTTGACTTAGGGTCAAGCCTATTATGCTTATTCTTAGGAACATGACAAAAATTCTTCACAACCAAAAACTCAAAGATGTTTGTAAGAATGAACCTTTTTAGGTTCCCAAAGAATTTTGGGAACCTACTTGTTCTAGCACAAAATTAGGTGACCTATTGATGAGATGAATTGTGGTAGCAACTTCTTCTACTGGGCAGATTGGCATTAGACAACATAGATCGGAATTTCTCTAGTATTGTTCTATTCATCCACCTTGCAACACCATTTTTTGGAGGATTGTTAGGAGAAGTCAAATCGCATTTTATTCCCTTTGAATCACAAAATTCTTGGAAAGACTTTGAAACATAATCCTCACCATTGTCAGTGCGTAAACACTTGATCTTCTTTCCACTCTGGTTTTTGACTAATGAGAAAAAAAAATTAAATGCATCAAGCACTTGATCCTTGTGTTTAAGAGGATAAAACAAAACTTTGTGAGTATACTCATCTATGAATGTGGAAAAATAAGAAGAATCTCCTAATGAGACACTAGGTCCACAAATGTCATTATGTATCAACTCTAAACACTCATTTCTTCTAGAGGCATAGGACCACAAATGTCATTATTTATCAAATCTAAATGCTAATATATTCTATAGACACTTGATTTGTGAGTAATTTGTGTTTATTTACCAAACAAGCAACACTCACACACCTTAAAGGTAGAATAATCAAGACCCGGTAAATAACCCAAATAACACAATTCTTTCATTACCTTTCCACTCATATGACCAAGCCAAAAGTTCCACCAAGAGATATTTGGTTGCTTGGCTATACATATAACATTGTTCTTAACACTAGAAACATGTAGAGTGTAAAGAGTTCCATATTTGGAACCCTTTAATCAAAGAACCCTTTGACAACTTCCAAGCAAGATTCCAAGAAGCATCTCCAAAAAAGGTATGATGACCCTCATCATATCAAGTTTCCTAGTGCTAATCAAAATTTGGAACGTGTCTCACATTCTTCAAAGTGAAGTTATAACACTTAGCAAATCACAAATGCACATCACTAGTGTCCTCTCTGTCACACATAATTTTGTCCAAGACGGACTACACCTTTTCTTGAATCATCATAAGTAGGAAACCATTCTCTACATGTAGTAACATGAAATGATGCACCAAAATCAATGATTCAGTTTTGAAAGGTAATACTGGAACTTTTTGCAACAACTAAAAAATCATAGTCAAGAGATGATAAGAGCAACACATCTCCATGTGATTCCATTGTGTTTGCATCTTCAATCACAGACAAAGCTCTCTGTTCACCTTTGTCTTGAATTTGCTTACTTTTAGACTTCCTTTGTTCTCTCTTCCATCTAAAACAATCCTTTTGTATATAAATAGACTTATTGCAATGGTAGCACTTTGACGAGAACAATATTTGCTTCTTGATCTTCCTCTTTCTATAGATTCCTTTCTTGACTACAATCTACCACAAACATTAAGAGCAGTAGAACCTTTCCCATTGTCATTGTTCTTCCTGTTCATCTCTTCAATCAACAAAGAACTAGCAACCTTATCCATGGTGAGTTCATTCACTATAAGACTATTACTAATTGCCATACAAAAGGTTTCCCAAATTTCTTGCAAAGTGATCTATAGAAAGATAACTTTTATGCTATTATTAAGAAGAACCTTCTCTGCAATCAGTTGGCTAAAAATTTCATTGAAATCATTCAAGTGATCTGACACTGAACTCCCTTCTTTCATGTGACAATCTATAAGCTTCTTTAGCCAATTAACTTGTGATGCAGCACTAGTCTGATCATAAAGATTACACAAACCCTGCCATAATACATAAGCACCTACTTTGACATATTCCACATTGTAGTACACAACCTTAGACAATGATAAATGGTAGACTTAGCTTGCTCATCTAGCTCTTTCCATTCTTCCACATCCATGCTCTCATATTTGACACCTTGAAACTTTATGGGCTTAATCTGCTTCTCATGAACCAAAACATTCAAGATTTACTTCTTTCAATAAGAAATTTGTTTCCATCAAACTTTTCAATGTTAAGCAAAGCACTATCCAAAGAAGAAGAAACCATAATGTCACTAAATGGAAATAATAATCTTGACAAAAATTTGGCAGAGTTTCAGCTATAAAATGAGTAAAATCTCAAATAGAAAACCCAATGGAAGCTCAAGAGAATGAACGGCAAGATAAAGAGATATTCAAGCAATCATAGTCATGAAGTTCACGGGAAAATTTTGGCAAAGTTTTCCTTATACAAGGAACAAAGTCTCAAATCCCAAATGGCATAAATCACCAAAATAAGCAATATCTGCTAAAATCTCATCAGGAAGAGTCAAGAATCACAACATCTCTCAATGGATACAGATCATGAACGCATATGTCAAGCACCTAAGCAAAGATGGATCCACAAATGCATACATAGGTATTATTAACAAATGCGTACATAGGTGGTATCCTCAAGATCGTGCATCAACATAATCAACAATATGCATAAGCAAGCACAAAGCCGCAAGATGCACTATGAACCATAGATCTACTCAATAAACATAATTTGAGTACATATGTTTTCTTCACAAACCACACATAAATTTATGTTATGTATGCTCAAAATCCTCTAACAAATCAGCCATGCATCAAACAAATGAAGTATGTGATAAGCATCCCACTTCTGATAACCACAAAAGCATCTGCAACTTCCAAAACACTTGCAACTGGTTAGCTGATATCTCTCATACCATATAGAATTTGTAGAAGCTTCCTTTTGAAAAGTTATAGATCACAAAAACAGCTAGTAGCGTTGAGAATGGGCATGTAACGGACTATTTTTACATGTCAAAATAGATCTGTAAAAATTAGCAGCAGCTGTCCACCCATGACCTGCAAGAAATTTATCAATCGTACAACAAAATCGGTGCAGATTTTGGAAAAATATCAATCTTTACCATGATGTTTTTGATAAGGGTAGGGGGGACCAAACTAAAAATCATCTTTTTACTTAGTCATATTTCTTCTGCAAAATAGGCTAGAAAGTTTGCAGCTTCACCACATTCTTTGCCAATGACATTGCAATGATGCAAGGACTTCATATCGGCTATGATAGTAGTCATTGATGAGCGTGCAATGCGGAAGGGATGCAAGGGTTGAGAGATTAGGATTTTGAGAAAAGAGAGAGAAAGAGATAGGTTTTGGTGAATCTTCTTCTCACACTATGTGTGAGCTCCTTCTTGTTCTATATTAGAACGGGATTAGAGTTAGTGAGCGATTAGTCTATGATGATTACTTGGCTTAATGAACTTTATCCCCAACATAACCCTTGTGATAGGCCTTTTATAAAATTGTGGTGACCCCCCACCTCCCAAGTCCTTAGTGTGTGCACACAGACCTAAGTTTAGGATTTATCTTCCAGGTTCCTAGAGAGAATTGAAAATTTTTCAATTTAAGCAAAGGTTAGTCAAGCAATTAATCCTCATTTCTTGAACCAAAACATGTGTGAATGGAGGTGAATAAAAGCTCGTGGCAATGGCTACACACACATAAAAAAGAATTGTCCAATTTGTAAATCCAAGTGTGCTTCCATGGCCCCCAATTGAGTGGATCTGGTGAAAAATGCAACCCTAAATGCAAATGCAAGAAAGCTAAAAGGTAACCTTATCCTTCAGCTAACCACCAAAGGATAGTGGAGCATGCTCATGCCCAGGTGGTGGTGATTAGTGAGTGAACTTATTAGTTCTCTAAAAATGCTAATGCAATGGATAAAATGTGATCAATTAGACTATCAATGTTAATCAAATAAAGGGATTAATAGGTCTACATGTGAACCATCAACTTCTCTAATACCACATGAAAGGAACTAATGTAATGAACCATTGGTCAGGTTAGTGAATTAATGACAAGAGATTAGGGGAAGATATTAACACTAATGCAATTAGCAAATCATAAAGTAGATTGAACACTATATGCAAATGATGGTTATTGTGTGCGGTCAAATGATGGGATAATGCTTGGATACAAAGTGTGTAGGTTGGGCTTCTTTTATAGGGTAGAGAGAGATCATCTAGACATAAGTGATGATGTCAAATGTAGGCCTCCAAAGTAGAGGGGGTTTCCACTAGTTGGTGGTGTGGATGTGGCATGCACGCCTGCACACACACACACACACACACACACACACACACACACACACACACCTCATTACACAGACTGTACACTCCACTTCTACTAGCATGAAGAAGAAGGTCAACAAATTTGGCTATAGATACCATGTATATACCTCCATATTTCACATTTTCCTACCATAATCCACCTCTATTCTAGTTCTCAATGCTCTTATATCTAGTTTTCCTATGAATTTCCTCCATGGAGAATAAAGAGAAATAGGATGAAATCTTCAAAGAATCAACCACATCCAATGAGGGGAGGCACGACATGTAAGAAATGGAGGTGGAACCTCATTATTTCATCAACACCAATGGAAAGAAGAGGTCAATTTTTCTCAACCTCATTTCAATAGATATCACCCTCCCCACCCCATGGTAAAATAGTGGCACCTTGAAGTCTACACTAACAAGAATTATTGCTATGTACTTGTAGACATGAGTGACAAGATTGAATCTACTTGTTATCACCCCCTCGTGACATAAGTAGAGATATCTATATCCCCAATCCTAAACAACCATAAACTATATCATGAAAGGTCTCCCTAATTGACATGGTAATTGGGATCCCTTCCAAAATCTATTATTCCAAATGTGTGTAGGTATTTCACCCCACAAGTGAAAACTTGGATGCTTTCCAAAATTTCCATGGTGATTTTCTATCCTTCCATTTTCCATCTGCAACACCATTCTTGCTACTTTGAGAGCTAGTCGGGGTCCCATTTTCCCAGAAAACTTCTGTGGCTTTAATCATTCCCATATGAGTGGCTAGGATAACCAAAACCTTTTGGCCCTTTCTCTTTATAGGCAAGGTGGAATTGACTTTGGTAGGATCATCATCATTTAGGAGATCTTATGGATTGGCACATGTTTTCATTTCTTCCTTGCACAATTGGCTTGAGAAATTCTTGATCAAAGTCATGCTCACTACAGTGTTTGGAAACCAAGTCAAGGTTCCAAAGATTAGTATGCAACTTAAGTAAATCCATAAGTGGTAAAACACAAGTTACTGGTGCCGACATTATCGCTTGCATGTTATGTGGTTCTTTCTCGAGGTGTTTATCTAATATAGGAAGGGGTCATGGATGAGATATGCACCAACACAGATTTGGTTTCAAACTCCCTAGTGCAGCTACGCAAGGTTCTTGGCATTATAAAACTATTATTTTATCCTCATTTTTTCTAAGAATTATCAAGTCCAGGAGCCCATGTGTACTTTTTCCTCCTAGTCTTCCAAGGGAGTGACTATGGATAATGGAGGAGAAACATCTTCTTATCCCTTACAATATCACATACTCCATTCTAGAGTTGTGTAAAGAGTCACTCATCTAGCTCTCTGAATTTGTGTAATGTTTTTGTTGGGGTCTCCTTGTGTGAGTGTTCATCTGTAGTCTCTAGAATCACCAAGTCACTCAATTGAGGTGCTTCACTCCGCTCAAAATAAGTCTCCAGCGTTTTAGTAATTGGAAATGGATTTAGAAATGGCTTCACTGTGGCTTGAGTGAGCTTGATGATCTCTTGATTATAAGGGAATGGGGAAGCCTCTTCCAGTGTACATGGATACTCCCTTAATTTCTATGGTACATCCTTTGTAAGTGCCACTCTAGCTTCCATAGCCAATTTGACTACATTTAGACCATCATCTAGCTTGTCAATTACAATTGATCCCACCAAAGGGACACAAGAAAAGTAAAAATTCCTTCATCAATCTTGGGCTCTTTTGTAGGAACCTCTTTTTGTATGGCTAATGTTTCATTCATTGGTGGAGTTTGGAGTCCTAGAAGGCATGGTTTTAACTTTCCTTCTCCTTATTGTTCTCCTCTTCTTAGAAGATTCTAAAGAGTTGTTATCTAACAATGGAATTTCTAGATTTCCTAACTCTTATTGGGCTCTATTCTATGCTTTAGTGGATACCCTTAGGGATGTAACCTCCTCTTCTTCTTAAGTAGGTAGTGAGGCTAAGGCTTGCACCAAGTTTAGAATAGCTTTTGGGACGGTTGTCCTCCTTGGGTCAGTGTGGGTAGCTCGGGGGGCGCACTATTCAGAACCCCCTATATAACATGTGTTTATGGGGTAATTAAAACCCCCCCCTTTTTAACATGTTTGAATGAATAAAATGACCCCTTATTTTAGGAAATGTTTCCAAAAAGGAATATAAAAACCCCTTTTGTTAAGGTATCTCTGTTAATTTTCCTAAAATGCTTTGTATTTAACACTAGATTGGTAACATGACACTTTTGTATCCTGTTAAATGACCATTTTTCTTGAATTATTTGAATAGGATGAAATTGAATTTGTAGGTGCTATATATCCACAAAGTTGCCTTATGAGCTGAAAAAACTTGATATTTTTTTTCGGAATATTCGATCTCATCATTAACCTTACTCTTGCACATCATTTTTGAACTTAAACTATGTGAAAAAATGGGTCCTATTTTTGGCTTTTTTTCTAATTTTTGCAACTATACCACACTAAACTTCATGTTTGTAAATTTTAGATTGCTAGAGGATAAACCTTTGTAGTTCTTAACATGTTTTGACACTTCTAAGAAGAACGAAGTGCTAAAATTGAAAGTTATGACCAAATTACAAGAATTGCCTAATCTAGTTTTCGGAAGAAAATTAACACTTTTATGATTTCATTGGTGGCTTTCTTGATATCCAAATGCAGTTTTGATTGTGTAAGTGTCATGTATAACATAAAAATAATCTTCCTTGAGTTTTTGTGGACCTAATATGCTATCTAGTATAGATATGATGATGGATAAGTTTTTCGATTGCTGCAGAATACAAGACATTTTAGTGTAGCAAGTGTAGATTTCTCAATATTGCTAGTTTCTTAGGCCAATTGTGTGTATTTTGTAGGTAGTAACCATATCTAATCTTAAAATATAAATATGGATAGATATTGAGTTGCTTCTATGGGATTCTAGAGATCATAATGCTAAAACCCAGGTTTTTCATGTTTGATGTGTTTAGCACTTTAGCATTGTCCCCAAGGTTCTACTTAGTAAGAGATCCATTATTGTTTTGACACACTCCATGGACCGTTTTGGATCCAAAGGCCCAAAGGGAACTAAGAAAACATGTATATAGTATATGTATAGAGCATGACTATAGAAACTTTGATGATAGGTCTGCAAAATGACAAAAATGCAACTTCTTTGTACATATTTGTTTTTTTCCCAAAAAAAAAAAAGTGAGGAAAAAGTAGCCATATGTTTTGACCACCAACCCATTGAAGTTAATGGGGAATTTTATCTCATGTCCTACAAAAATCCCCACTCTTTTTTATATACAATCAATTGTAAGAAATGATTGTTTTGGGCAAAATGCACTGGTCCATCAACTTTGGAGGCTTGTTATGACCAAGACATGAGAAATTTTACAATTTTTTCATTTTTGCCATATGTAGTAGTCTTTGAACTATAGGCTAATGAAAGGATTTTTCAAAATGAGTGGATCTACTATGGTTTTGGAATTTCTTTCCAAAACCCTGAAAGGACACTTTTATGTCCTGTTAGGTTACTAGACTAATGTTAAAAATCCCTCCTGTTGAACTCATGTGGTACCTTAACATGATTACATAGTGCACCCCCGAGGTGGTAGTTGTGGCTCAAATGGATGATATGGCATTTCCCACAACATCATTGAGCCATTAGCCACATGTTTTTCTTATTGTATGGACATTCTCTCATCGAATGATTTCCCCACATTTGAAACAAGCATCGCTCTCTTGAGGGATTTGAAATTGAGATATTCCCATCAATGGAGGTCTAACCCTCAAGATATTTAATATCATGAGTGGTAATTGCCCCTTATTAGCATATTCATAATAGCTACTAGTCTCAACGTAATATCCTAGTAAATAGGCACATTTATACTGAGCTCTCTTGTAGTAGCTAAATAATTATAAGCACTAGATCCCTAGGTTTGCTAGTCTTTTCATATGGGGAACATTAACATATCTTACTGATGTAGCCCCAAGAAGTGGTGGTTGGGACCCTTAAATTGAGGTTGACTAAGAAGCGCCCCCCATATTGATTTTTCTCCCCACCCTTGGACAAGTGGAGGGTTGGCCTTCCCCAGTGCACATGCTCTACCTAAACACCCAGTTTCTACATACATCACACTAGAGCATACCACTAGCACCTTGATCAATATTCGTACATGTTCATCTATTAGAGAAATTTTTTATTGTTCTTGTATGTTGTTTACTGTTTTTTTTCAATGTTGAGATCAAGGTTTTATTTCTACAACAATTTTTGAAAATATTTAAACGAAAAAAAACTACATTTGTAGTATTTCGTCTCCCATGCATAAAAAATTTGAGGAATAGAGGGATCACTAGCATAAACATAAAGCTCACACTCAAGAGGGTAGGGACATTATGTATTTTATACTCCATTCAGGCATATCCTTGTACAATATGGCATCTGAGTTATCCACATTCACATGGCACACCTTCCCTTACCCTATCAGAGTAGATTTTGGTGGAGTGGAAATAGTAGTGAGTTTTTGTACAAGCTCTCCATTAGTGAGATCTTTTACAACATTGATCTAGGATACTCTCTAAGGGGCATCCTACCTTGCTACTTTGGTAGAGGCTTTGGAGGGTACTTTTGATCTAAAAGCCAATATGGTACTGCATCTGTATTTTTTTTTATAGCAAATCTCACAATTGTGAGTGAATTAAATTTATCATCCCAAAAAATTACAAGGTCTTGTCATGCTCGTGTTGAGCCATGACTTCATCCAGGGACCATAATTACATCGGCTAGCAGGGCAGCCATCCCAACCAACTCGCCCCCTTATCCTTGATACATAGGGTCCATTATCATGTTCTTCTGAGATCTTTTACTTGCCGATAGCCAAGATTTTTCCCCGTCCTAGGCATGCCATCTGGTGACAACAAGGCACAAGTATAATTTCTGTGAATCTTGCCACCTCAAGACCTCCTTCAAACACACATCGGTTCCTTATCTGCCATACATTAAGTAAGAAGAAGTACCAGACGATTTGAATGCCGATGAGGATGGCAGGACCACCTGAATTCTTCCCTCCTAGGAATAGATCAGTCTTGTAAAAACCAATATTCCATGTTCTTTGGACCCACTTGCATATTGAGGCCTTTGATAGTTGGGAAATCCATGAAGAGGTGGGCCAGATCTTCACTAGCCAACCTACACCCCAAGCATCGATCTGACCCAATCCCTCTTTCTGAATCTTCACCCACGTCGGTAGAGCACCCCAAATTACCTTCCACAAAAATACCTTCATGTGCTGCGGAACCTTTGGCTTCGAGATGTTCTCCATTACTTGCTCCCACCTTTCCTCTGGCCATTGTTTTTTCCATATCTTGTTAAGAGGGCTAGACCAATTCTTCCTATGCATCATTGTTTGGTATATGTCTTTAGGATAGGGTTTCCATAAGAGACTACTTTCGGGCCATTTCCAGGCATTCCAGTCAAACTCCAAATCACATATAGGCATCACTATACTGTCAAGCTCTTTCCTCACTTTGTGGACCAGCAAGACCTCCAAGCTATTCAGTTGGTACTGGGTAACCAGAAGGTCAATGGTTTTCCAACTCTTGTTGTTCGTGTCCCAGAAGTGCCCTAGTTGATTCAGACCCTTATTATTCAGCTTCCTGGCTGTCTCTATCCAATAGGGAATTTGTGGCGGATCTACAACTTTGGAAAGCCAGGGGGACCAATGAAAAATGGAGTTCTTGAAGTATCTGGCTTTTCCCACCACTTTAAGACTCCTGCTGCTCTATTGCATTTTCTTACCAATTCTCCTGCGCTGCTCCCCAGTCTTAGGGTAGTCCACGTCGGGGCTAACAGCTTGTCATGAACCTCCACCCCTCTCCACTTTCCACCTTTCGAGCCAATTTTAGCTGCTTATATCATATCTTTGATCATGACAGCCCAAACTTGATCTTGTTTAGCCAAGTAAACAACAAATTTGGTGCAAAAAGCTTGTGCATGAACCACAGGGTTGATGTTACGGCATTAGCCGCACATGCGGTCCTGCGGTCCTCTGGACACTGCGGATCAGGAGTCAGGAGTCATGTGGTATGCGGCGGCCGGAGCGGCAGTTCTTCATAGGATATCATGGGATAGGAGTGTGTGCACCGTTCTCGATCTGCGCTGGAGCAGCGGTTGTATATGGAGGGGCATACCTGTCTTTTGATGTAACTTAACCAATCTCTATGATATTCATGGAATCATCTATTGTACTCTGTGTCTGGATTACAGATGAATGAAGCAAGGGTTGTTCTGTGTCTGTGTACTTTGTACTTCCTTCTCTTGTCATTCTGTGCGTTGATGTTCATATAATGTAGTTGCGGGTAATCATTCCCGTAATGCCTATTTCTCCTGTGTGGGCAATAGCCATTACATCTGGCGACCACGATGCATGATGAACGGCCTGCAATGAATATGCATGCGCACTAGGTCGTAGGGTCCGCCTGACCCTGTGGTTCCAATTGTAGGAAGACGTCGGAGGAGAGGCGGTTCAGATGAATTTGTTTTTTCTTCACCGCAGATTGAGGAATTTGTATCTCCATCACCAAGCCCGGTGTGTGGTAGGAGGTTGCGGCGAGCGAGACGTACTCCGCGCAGTCAGTCATGTCCTCTTGTCGTACGTTTACCCTCACCCACACAGGTTGCTCCACCACTGTCTCCGGTAAGCAGTCCGGGAGTATCTCCGCCACTGTCCCCACCTCCTAGTGCTCGTCAGGTTTTTCCCGGGGGAGGAGGAACAGTTGGGCAAGGAGTGATGGCTCATCCTCAGATTAACTATAGTCGATTTCGAGGTCTTTCGAGTGAAGACCTGGATGCACATTTACGCCAATTCAATAAAGCTTATGGATTGAATCATCCTGGGGTGGTGATTTCTCTCCATCAACAGTCAGTATTTGAATCTACACTCTCAGGGAAAGCTGCGAAATGGTTGTCCGAATATCCTGATGATCATTTCCAGACGTATGCTGACAGATCCATAGCGTTTCTACGAAGGTTTCGAACGGAAAAGACAATCCCTCAACATTTGGAGAAGCTTCGAACGCTCCGGCAGAAGTCATTGCCAGTGGAGGATTACGCTGCAAAATTTTGGATGCTTTTGCAGAGGGTACCTCAGGCACAAAGACCGGCAGCGGAAGTAGTGAATGACTATTTTTTACGGGGGCTCAACAAGGATCTCAGAACGGCTATGGCAACAGTGGATAAGGTAACTACTCCACTGGATACTGTAATTGCTAGGGCTGTAGTAGCAGGAGAGGCTTTAGAGGATACGGAACATCCAAAGAAGTCAAAGAAGAAAGATAGAAAGAAATCTCATCGGAAGTCATAGGACAGTGGCAGTGATAGTTCGGAGTCGGAATCCGCAGGATCTGATTCCTTGGACTCAGGCAACAACGATTCAGGAAAAGAATCGGAAGAGACACCTTGAAAAAATCCCAGCGTCACGGGAAAGGTGTATCCTCCGGATCGACGGAATCGGCTGCAGTGGCTAAAAGTCTGGAGGAAATCTGGTGTACCCAATGTCGGAATCCGGGCCATGCTGCTCAGGAATGTGCAATGAATCAGAAGTGGTGTGCGATTTGCACGACCAATACTCATAATACAATGGAATGTTATTTCAATGGCCGGGGTCGTCGGAGACGAGGGGACTCTTCTACCTGGCAACAACCACAGATAGGGCAGGGACAAGAGCCTGCTGTGGCGATGGCTCATGCTCATACACCAGAGCCGCCTCTGCAAGGTCAATCAGGAGGACGGGGTCAAGGGGGAGGACGAGGCCGCGGAAGAGGTGGCCGAGATCCTAATCGCCCCAAGACATGCCTTTTCTGTTTGGGGGATGGTCATTGGCGATCTGAGTGTACTGAAGCTATGGAATACGATCGGAAAAAGCAGGAACGCGCTGCAGGGAAACAACCTAGTGTGGCTATGGTTCAGATTGAAGGATTGGAGGAGTCTGACCCAGCGGTTTTATTAATCACGCGATCGGGTAAAAATGTGGTTCCAACTCCCGATGTGAAAATTCGGGATTGGACGGCTCAGGAAGAGGTGCGGCAAAAGACTATGTCCTGGTTGCCACAATCCGCACCACCAGTAAAGACAGCAGGACCATAGACTATGCCAACCACTGTAGGCCTGGAAATAAGGGAAGGGAAAGCTGGAATTAAGGGTGATATTAAAGAACAGGAGGAGTGGAATTCAGTTTGGAAAGAGGTTCTCACGTCACCAATTCAAGTACCTCTAGGTTGATTGTTGAAATTGGTCCCGAATTTCCATAATGCATTGCTGCGACAAACGGCCACTGAGCTGAGGGAAGTTTCCATTGGGAAGGTTGAAAGCGAGGATGATGATTCAGCCCCGTTGCCGACGAATAGGATCACGGGTACCCGTATTCCGAAACTTTCAGTTCGATACCATGGCACATACATTGACAAGGTACTCTTGGATGGAGGAGCGGGGGTAAACATTATCACCCAAGCAGCGTGTGAGCGTTTTGGTCTCAGTGATTGGGAGCCTGCACCCTTTGTAGTCCGCATGGCAGATCAGCGAAGAGTGCAACCAGTGGGTTTACTTCAGGGTATTGTTTTGGATGTAGCGGGCTTGTCCTTTGCTGTTTCCTTAGTAGTTTTGAATATTGAAGATCATAATCAGGATTATCACATTATCTTGGGGAGACCCTGGTTACGACAAGCGAGGGTAAAACATAATTGGGAAGCAAATATGCTTACAGTAAAGAAGGGTAAAAGAAAAGTGCGTGTGATGTTGGGAACATGCCGACAACCAGTTCAGGCAGCATGGCCGATGATAGCAGAAACAGTTAATATGGTGGAAGGATTAGAAGAGGATGAAGAGGAACAATTTCTCAAAGCGAATCCGGATTTGGTTTCTCTATACCTTGCGGATATTTCTCTGATTCTGAAAGGACATTCGGTGGGGGTTTCAGGAACTCCAAGAGGAATAGGGGAGCCCCAACAACAGGTGCTTCCAAGTCCTGAGTCACTGGAGGACGTGATTCAGCAAGAACGAGCGTTTGAGGCGCAAATGGAAAAAATTACAAGGGTTAAGGAAGATGAATTAGAGAAGGTTTTTCTTGGGGAGCAAGCGGAGTCGCAGCCCATATACATTAATAAGCAGTAATTGGAAGCAAGTTTAGGGTTTTCATTGGCCCGATGGGTGCTTCTGTTGCAGGAATTTGACTTTGAGGTCATACACAGGCTAGGGGCTCAACATGCGGTGGCTGACTACCTATCCCGGCTAGACTCTGGAGAGCCGTCGACGGGGGTCGCTGATGAATTTCCGGATGCATCTCTGTTTCTAACAGGAGTCGCTGCAGAAGATATTACCGTCCCGAGTCACGTAAGGCTCATTCCGAGCATTCCATGGACATGGTATGAGGAGATGTTTCATTTTCTCGACAGCGGCGACATGCCTTCCTTCTTGACCAGCCATCAGAGGAAACGTATGGCTATTAGAAGCAGGAATTTCGAGATCATTATGGGAAAGCTCTATTACCGCACGGTGGCAGAGGTGTTACTCCGATGTGTGCTACCACAGGAGCAGGAAGCAGTCCTAGAGGAAGTACATACGGGTATTGCCGGAGGTCACTTTGCAGCACTAATTACAGCTTGAAAGGTTCTCCAATCAGGATTATGGTGGTCCACATTGTTTCAAGATGCGAGAAACTATGTGCAACAGTGTGATGTGTGTCAGCGTTTGGGGCAACCTACCAAACGGTCGAGAATGCCTTTTCAGCTAGTCTTGCCGTTGGAGCCTTTTCAAAAGTGGGGTTTGGATTTTGTTGGTCCTTTTAAACCAGTGGCAGCTCACACAGGGAATAAGTATATCTTGACAGCCACGGATTACGCTACCAAATGGGTGGAGGCATGGCCTTTGAGGGATAACACTGCAATTTTTGTGGCGGGATGCTTATATAAGGATATCTTTTCTAGATATGGCTGCCCTATTGAGCTGGTTAGTGACCAGGGAAGTCATTTTTTGAATAAGGTGACGGAGAGAGTTAGAGGTAATCCCACTGGTTTCACTTCCTTTGCCACAAACTTATACTTAGTATTCACCCACAAATCAATACCTTGATCAGCCATAGACTTGTACTCCATGTGCATTTAAGGTCTCTTCTTCACCCTGTACATGGACAGATTCAGTAAGACACTACCACTTTCTCTTGATGATATCAATTATTTCCTCATGTAACTCCCGCTTTGCTATGCCAAGGACTTCACCCAAAGTAAATTCCACCTTACTATCCAAAATCCTCTCTTTCAAAACCTTTTTGATATCAGCTACTGCCTCTACATCAGATTGGAGTTTGTAGGTTGGACCCTTTGCTTTAAATTTTGTTGCATCCTTCTTCTTTTAATTAGAGGCTTTTTGCATAGGCACTTCAAGGACATGCATCTATTGTGGGGAAGCTGATCTAGGAGGCACTGTGTCATTTTTGCCTCCACTCCTCATGGCCCATTTTGAAGGCCCTTCATCCCCATTCTCATGCCTCCATTTCTCTTCGACAATGGCCTCATTGGCTTGACATTTGGCAATGTATGCATGCACTGACAAAGAGTCTACACCTCATGGAATCTCTAGCCTCATGCAAGACCTCTTTAGTCATTTTATCCGTCACAGCAGGCTCTATTGCACACGGCCACAGTTCTCCAATCCCATTAGATGCTTCTTCTCCAACCTTGACTCCTTTTTTCTTAACAGGCTCTACCTTCAACCCATACTCGGCTGCCTCAACCATTGAGATGGCATGGCTAGTAGCCATGCCATCTCAACAAGTATCCATGTCCTCAACTAGCTTCTTCATCCCACCTTTGCCAAAATTTATCCCCAAGAGCTTACCTGTCTCAATTAAGTGAATCTTGCCATCTTTAAAGCTCCTTAATCAAAGAATCTTTGAAACTTTATCAACATGTAATCACATTCCGCATGCATGGCATGCACCTTCAAGCCATAATTCCATTCTCGTCGCTTCAAAAATGTGTATCTTACGACCTCCATCTTTGTGATGCCGAGTCCATGTGTGAGGCACTTGCATGATGCTTGAATCCATGTTGAGGTGACCATGCCTTGCAATCCTGTGCATGTTGCAATTTCTAGATACGAGATTGGCACTGTTAATGGTTGCAATCCAGCTACGATTTGTTTATATGATTGCACTAGATATGGATTGTTGAAATTCTATGCTTTCAATATGGCGTCCTAATCGACAAGGTGGTGGATCGATGCGGTCAAGTTTCTTTAAATTTTGTCTCGACCTTGAGCATGAACACAAGGTAGTATCTGGGTATATTGGCAATGCATCAGTCATTAGATTGGAGCAAGCTCCATGTGACCAAGGTACGTTGGTTATGTAAGCAAGTAGAAGCAAGGCCTGTGGCTTGTAGGGAAAAGGAACTCGGCAAGGCCGACCAATGATGACCTATCATTTGTACTATGAGGGAGCAAGGATCCATACATGGTGCTCATGTGGAAAGCTTGTGTAGCCAACCTCATTTGGTTGGGCTACACAGTCAGGGTTTATTCAACCCTTCGGCATGTAAAAGCAAGTCAGGCATGTCTTGTGATTTGTGAGGTCAAGGTACTTGGCAATGCCGATTGCTAATTATTATTTCAAGATGTTGGCAAGCAATGCTAGGAGAGGGATCCTAGGCACGTTGTCTACTATCAATGAAGTCAACCAAGGTTATGATCATCAGACAGAGAAGTAAGGCTCCATAACATTGGACATAGATTTTTTACAACAACATGGCTTCTAGGGGCATGGCTATGGTAAAGCATGTTCACTTTAAGTTTCCATTTTGAACCTATTCATTTTGGTAGGACTTTCTACGATGCCACCTTGACAAGAAAATGTTGCTTTGCTCAAGCGGTGTTTGGCATTTAGATGATATTTGATAGCTAAGTTTTGCAGCTATCTTTTTCACTATTGAGAAATTTCATGATTCTCAATAAGATATATTTTGGCAAGGCTATTTTTCTATGCAATCTTGACAAGGTTGACTCTCTTTGACATGTCTGTCAATTAAAGATTTTTTTTGTTGTAAAGCACTCACGACTGTTATGTCTCATCTTTCTGATGGACTTCTAGGAAGCAAGGCAGAGATTGGAATGAACCAAGCCAAGAGGGCATGCAAGAGACATCTGACAGCTCTAAATGTATTAGCATACATGGCTATGATCCACTTGAAGGCGATGACCACTCATCTCAGAGGGGAGACAAGGTTAGTAAATTTCAAGTTATGCTTGTTTTGTCTACAATTTACCCTTCCATTTCAAAATGATTTCTTTACGGTGCAATGCAAAGTGCTTTGCCAGAATTCATGTGAAGCAAGGATTCTCTTATGTGCCAAGGTATTATCGATTGACTTCAGATCAACGATAATGAGACACATCTTTGGTACTACGTGGATATAAGCTCATAGTTTATGCAATGGCGCATTGTGATGTATCCACGCCAATGTGATCGTGTAAGGCACGTATACTAGAAACTCACATGGTTTAGACTTTCATTGAATCCAAGGGCTTATTATTCTATTTTTTTACTATGTATGCATGGCGTACTAGTATGATGGACATATGACACCCATCATTGAATATGTTTCCACTATAGCACTAGCTACTCTGTCAAGGACAAGCTCAATTATTGATGTTTTAAAACATTTTGTGTCTATGTCTATTCACAGCTAAGTGCCATACACTCGGGGGGGGGGGGGGGGGGGGGGGGGGGGGGGTTATTATGTTCAAATTGTGTATATAGCGTGCGTTCAAGGACTGTTTATTAAACTCCTTATCCATGGATTTTTGACAAATAAAAAACACCCTTTTCCTATTCAATCTGTAATTTTTTTTCCCAATTCCATTTTTTGGTACCCTTCAGTATGTAAAAATGTGAGAAAAAAGAAAATTTAATAACCCCTTTTTCTTCACTCACATGATAGTCATATGGTTTTTAAGTGACCCCTCCAAGTCCATACCTATGCACCCTGATACAATCATGATCACATACAAGGTAAGTGGCTCGTCCTATTTCTCTGTGGGAAAGGTGAAATTAGGCATGATTTTACTAAAATCTTTCTATGTTGATATGGTAACACACGTAGGGCTAAGAGTCATCCATTTTTGAAGGGATAACAATCTCCTATTTTGGAATGGCTAAGAGCCATCTGTTTTTAATCCATCAGTGATTTTTTTCAAGATCGAACAATTCTATCCAATTGAGTACCCATCGACTTCAATGGACAAGCAAGAGTCTTGACATTCGTAATTTGTTGGGTGTTATTTTAGCACTACACACTTTGAGTGTGAAGATCAAGTTGAGTTTTGGAACGTCTTAAAATCGTAAGGACTTATCACTACCAAGGAGTATAGATGAAGCCAACATTTTTGACAGCACGGCTATTCACAAAAACCCATGATTATGGGTTTTGGGTCTAGAAAAGATCCAATTGGGAATACTATGCCAACTTGAGTCTATCTCTTATTTCATCTACAACACTAAGAGTGTCTATACGAGTATAATTTTGGAGTAATACCCAACTCGTGATTACTAAATCGCTTATTAAGTAATTATGGGTCAATTCTTGAAACCTTCACACTTGCACTTTCAAGGAAATAAGTCCACAAGCTGCCAAGGGGTAGACAATTTCAACTTTCAAACTTGACTTCAATTACTATTGGTTGCTAGTTTGGTTTCCTTGCAAAATCTAACCAAGGGGTTTGATAATGTAGATATTAACCAAGGGGTTTGGATGGCAAAGGAAACATCCAAGGTTACATGTGTAATACTACTTGAATTTCATTGATTTTCAATTAGTGATCCTAGGCCTTTGTAGGCGGGAAATTTGGGCAGGTGCCTTTGACTACAGTAACTGAACACTATGTTCAACCTCCAAGTACGGATATGATTTGGTTTATTTCCATTTTGCATATGCTTTGCTTGAATTTTTCAAGTTGAATGAATAAGCCTGAATGCTTTCATCCATTTTTTCTCTTCAAATACATGATTAGGTCGTTTAAGAGCCAAGAATTTTAGGCCGTAGTGTCCAAATTACATTTTTGCATTGCGCAGTTATGGACCCACTTGTAGGGTTTGATTTGGCACATTGATGGATGGTTTTCAAAGGCCTTAACCATGGGTACTAACCCTAAGAAGGGGAGAATTATAAGTCAAAAAAATTATAATAAGGAAAAGCATTTTTGTTGCAGGTTGCCTCCACCACCCCCCTCCTTGTCCTTGCGCTCACAAAGGGGCCGCCACTCTCTCTCTCTTTCATTCTCTCTTTCCATATTTGTACACACACTCACATACACACACACACACACCCACACACACTGACCCTCACAACTCTCTCAATCTCCCTCCCTCCCTCTCTCTCTCTCTCTTTCCACACACACACACACACACACACACACACACACACACACACACACACACACACTCACACACTCACAAGCACATACATGTACACACACATACATACACTACACGCATAAGCACACACACAAAATCACATACCCACCAACAATGCACACACACGGCACGCACAAGAAGGACGAAGCAAAAGAAAATGGACATCAACGCATCGACAAAATAAGAAGGACCAAAAACACTCGATGGCGATAGCAAATCAAGACGTCAAAGGCATGCCCAAGCGGGCACCAAAATTGACGAGCGCGCTACACCAATACACCAGTAAAGCCTGCAATTTTCTGGTATCCCATCCACGACGCACTTCCTTAGTAAACATCTGTAGGGTAATTCACTTTCCGTTTTCCAAGCCAAACTTTGTAAAAAACCATTTGTATATTTCACCTCTCTCTAGGTGATGGTCACAAAGGCCCACCTAGGAGAATATCATTTTCTTATTTCTCCCAAAACAAAGCACCAGTCAACTGTCCGGGACCTGTCGGATTCTTGATTTCTCTCTCCAGCTTAGGACCCTAAACCTAATTAATTTATATTAAACTAAGCAACCTGCACCTATAAAAGAGCATCGAGAGGTCACTATCGGGGAAGTCAACACTTGAAAGACAAGTCATGCACATACACTGAGTCCAAGGGTCACTATGCATAGGAGTAGGATCTCCATACACATGAAATTTACCTAGAGAGTGCACTATAGTCTCTCTCTCTCTCTCTCTCTCTCTCTCTCTCTCTCTCTCTCTCTCTCTCTCTCTCTCTCTCTCTCTCTCTCTCTCTCTCTCTCTCTCTCTCTCTCTCTCTCTCTCTCTCTCTCCCCCCCCCCCCCCGTGCTGTTGTCCACGTTATTTGAATCGCTGCTGTGCGAGTCCTAGCTGCTCAAAGCTAGGTGGTGCCCTCTATTCACTCCTTGTGACGAGTTCTACGTGCACGAGCCTGGCGTAGAGGCCGATGGGGTTTGTTTTACGCTTGCGCTTGTCATTTGGTTCCCCCATGGAGGAGGACTTCTCGAAATCCTTTAGTTTAAAACTGTGAAGATGATGCACATCGTCGACCATGGACGAGTGGATGTGGGAATTCTCCAATTGGAGAATGGAGGAGGAAGAAACAGAAGAAGCACTAAGAGCCTTCATCAAAGTGCTGCTGTCAAAATACACCATCGTCAACATCCAAGAAGTAAGTTCTCCATCTTGCATCTCTCATTCTAACCGTGAATCAAGAGCCACCAAAGGGAGGGCAGCAAGCTGCTCTCATTGCCGTCACCCACTGCACTCTATCAATGAGTGCCATCAACGAAAGTAAAGGAGAAGCGGAATTCCTCTACATCGACGTCCACCGCAAAGAAATCATCCATGTTAAGGAAGGAAAGAGGTTAGTAAAGCCTCTCTTCCCCAAGGAATCTAAAAATAAAAGTGTAGCCTCGACTCCTAAGTGGCCCAAAGGGGCTGCTCGTGCCAAGGGAAAACGAGGGCTAGGCCAATCCTAAATCACATGACCCCCAAGAAAGAAGAAACACCTGGCCACGCAAGTGCTTCGAGTTTGGCTCTAGAAAGAAGAATTGTGCCCAGGCTGCTAGAAAGAAAGTCATCCAAGGTAAAGCGGCGGAAGCTCGCCTATCAATTTGCGGCGCGCATGCAAGTACTGCCAGTTCACTTTGACAACCCCGAAGCGGAGGTGATAAGGAGGTTCCCATGTCCTAGAGAAGAGTGGTTTGGCTACTCTCATCATTGTTTTGGAAGGTGGGTAGAGGGCCTTCCTTCTCTCCTTGTGCAACTCATCCTGAAGAAAATGTCCACCATGGGTGAAACCCAGTGGGCCGAAGATGAGCTACAATTAAATGGTGTGGTATTCATGAAGCAAGCTGATTACGATAACTACTTGCAATTGCTGCTGCTAAAAGGCTAGGAGTGGTCAGACACGTTGCCATCAGTCCATACGTGCTGAGCAATGAAGGGAAGGTGGAGCCTATGAAGGGCGATGACCTCCTGTGGATGTTCCGACTTGTCAACACCGGCATGGTAAGGGTATAACTGAGTACTCTAGACTCTGTGCATCATGGATAATGGACCAACTGCTTTTCTGTTTATATTTTTGCAACACATGCACGTACATATATATGTAGATAGGAAGATCTTCTATCAGCAGAAGATTGTGTTCTTGTTTGGTGCTGCGACGCTAGGAGAGATCCTTAGCTCCCCAAATCCCATTATCCTCCCCGTGTTGGATTACCACCACTCCTTTAATGTTTCAATTTTCCACCTGTTTTGATCTATCCACCCAACATTGTAAGAAAGCCCTATAAGCCGCTAAGTTACTTGTATTTAAGAAAAAAAAAAAAAGAGTTTGAAAATCTTGCTTTGCAATGGCAAACGTTTCCTTCCCAACCTTCATGGGTAAGGTTGGGGAAGATGCTTAGGATTTCTTAGATAATCTTGAAATAGCATGTGTCGTCTCTGGAAGGGATGCGATGCTTCACGTCTGTGTATTTTTTCACTGTTAATGAAAGTGGAAGCAAGATCATGGTACAATGCCTTGGTGCAAACCAAGGCATTGTACAAACCACCAAGGAGAGGTGGGACCTACTAAGAGGTGGAAGCAAGATCATGGTACAATGCCTTGGTGCAAACCACCAAGGAGAGGTGGGACCTACTAAGAGTAGAATTTCTAAGGCTCTTTGGAGAAGGCACCACATCAGAGAAATTGTGGCAATTGCTGATGGAGTTGAAGCAAGGAAGTATGGTTGAATATGCAGCATACAAATCGAAGTTCGTGGATCTATGGGGACTATGGGTTGCATCGCTGAGGGAGGGCAAAGGGGCACCCAATTTCCTTAAGAAAGACCAGTTTATCGTTGGTTTATGGCCAACTCTTAAAGAGAAGATGAAGGGAAGGTTTCCTGCTATGTATGAGATAGAAGTTGAAATAGTCCGTCTTAAAGATAAGAAACTGCGTCTACAAGCCAGGACAACCGAGGAAGAGGAACAGGGAAGGGCCTGACCACACCTAGCCGCACCTGCAGCAGCTATTTAGAGGAATCAGCCACAAGAACCAGCTGAAGATCAACAAGACCTTCTCAATCGAATCACCAACCAGTTAGAGAATCTTTTAGTACATCTGGTGTAGCAAGGGCATGCACCTGCGAGAAATCCGGAGCAAGAAAGAGGGCAGCGAAGACAAAATTAGGACTACCATTGTTACAACTGTGGAGAGGACGTCCATGGCATGTACTACTGTCCTCATCCAAGAAGGTAGAACTTCAATAGAGGAGTAAGGATGAATCAGTTTTCTCCATCAAGGGCAAGGCCACCATTGCCTAGGCAACCAAAGTCAATTCCACCAATCCAAATCCTTCGACCGCCCATACAACCACCACCACCACCGCAACCTCTCATTCCACCTCTACCTCCACCACCTACTGAAAACCAAGCAGTGAGTTTCATTAGTCTTGAAGCTAAGGGAAAGGAGAAGGTAGAAGAGCGTGTCAAAGAGAAGGACAAAGGAAAAGGAAAAGTAGAAGAAGTGGATACCATGGGAGTGAAGCATGCTAGGCACGAAGAGGCCTCTCAAAGAGAGGAAAAGATGAAAGGAAAATGAGAGTCTAGCAAGCATGCATCTAAGCCTTGGCGGAAGATCGACATCGTGGAGTTTTCACTGGGTGAGTATGCTAAACCATATGACCTAGTTCAAGATGCTTTGATGCAGGGTCCAAAAATAACTTGGCTCCAATTACTCCATCTTGCACCAAGGATGAGGAGACAATGGACGAAGATGGTAAGTACTAGAAAGTCAAGACCAAGGATAGCTGGGGCTATCTCTGGGAGGAATCTAGACAACATCCTACCTAGCATAGATGCCCACATCAAGGGGCAATGCATCTCAAACATTTACATAGATGGTGGTACAAAAATATGCATCATGAGTGAGAAAATGATGCACCATCTAGGCCTGGAGGTAAGTAGGCCGGCACCCTGCCGAGCTAAAATGGCAAATAACGTCAAAGTGAAATGTGTAGGCATTGTGAATGCAGTCAAGGTGAAGGCATTCAACACGAAAGTGGAGGTAGACATTTTTGTCATGCCACACAAAGGGGAGGGCTACCCTATCATTCTCGGAAGACCATGGCTCATGGCTATGGAGGCTAAGAATGATTGGAGTACCGGAATGATCCAGATGAAGGATGCTAAGGGAAAGCCCATACTCTATGACATGAAGACTGGGAAGCAACTCAACATGATCTTTGGCATCGAAATATGAATTTACCAATGGTGGCTCTGTGACCACCTCGGGAGAAGAGACGACAACAATTGAAGAGAGCGACAATAGCATCAAAGTGATGGGAGTCATCCTCAGAGATCCAAAGAGATTGACACAGTCTGAAGCACCACAGGAGAACTAAGAGGGACCATTAGGTATGCAACCCTTGGTGGATACAAGTAAGCTACATTGGATGCTCTCCAGTGAGTTAGCTAGTGAAGAGAGAGAAGAGTACATCTCTATGCTGGGTAACTTCACCACACTTTTCATTGATGGTTATGACAAGATCATAGGCATCATAGTGGTGCAGCACCGCATAAGACTCAAGGAAGGAAGTAAGCTTGTAGTGCAAAATCTCAGAAGGCTTAGGGTAATTCAGCAAGAGGCATTGCTCAAAGAGGTAAGGAATTTTCTACAGACAGGTTTCATTTACCCCCTCGAAGACTCAGAGTGGGTCTCTCTAGTGGTGGTCACGCCAAAGAAGAACGGTAAGTGGAGAGTTTGTGTAGACTATAAACCTCTCAATGCAGCAAAAAAGAGGGATCATTTTCCCCTCCCATTCCAAGATGAGATTCTGAACAAGGTAGTAGGTCATGAGTGCTACACAGTATGTAATGGCTACTCACGCTACTTCCAGATTAGCATTGCAGAAGAAGACTAGAAAAAGACAACCTTCATAACACCATGGGGATGTTTTGCTTACAGAGTGATGCCTTTTGGCCTCACAACGCTCCAGCCACATTCCAATGCTATGTAACTTTTGTCTTCCAGCCATACTTCGGTAAGTCAATACTGGTTTTCATAGATGATTTCTGTATCTACAGATCTCGCTCCCTCCATTTGAGCAAGGTCTATAATGGCCTGGCTAGGCTGTAAACCTTGGGTGCCAGCTTAACATAGATAAGTATCATATTGGTGAAAGCAAGGTCACTCTTCTCGGACATGTAATTTCAGCCAAAGGAATTGAGGCTGACCCAAGCAAGGTTCAAGCCTTAGTATCTTTGTCATCACCCACAATAGCTAAGCAATTGGTCTCTTTACTTCAAAAGCTAAGGTATTTGAGCAGGTGCATTCCCTGGCTCTCTCAAGTGCTTCTCCCTTTACAACAAGTCACCCATGGAGATGTCTTCCTATGGAGTGAAGAAAATGAGCAACAATTTAGCAAAGTAAAACAGAGCATGGCTTCACTTCCCGCCATTGCACCCCCTAGATAGGACAAGCCATTTTATGTTAACCCTAGTGTAAGAAGTCATACACTTGGGGCCGTACTAATGCAGAAGGACCCCCAAACCTCTTTCATGCATCCTATCTACTTCTTTAGTCGTGTCATGACCCCATCAAAAAAGGATTCACTACAGTAGAGCACATGGTGCTTGCATTGATGTTTGCCACTACAAAGTTCCGCTCTTATCTAT
Organism: Adiantum capillus-veneris; assembly: GCF_014529385.1. NCBI lineage: Eukaryota > Viridiplantae > Streptophyta > Polypodiopsida > Polypodiales > Pteridaceae > Adiantum > Adiantum capillus-veneris. The sequence continues at coordinate 78,048,622 of NC_140940.1, forward strand.
TGCCTAGACCCTTTGTAATTATAACAACGGAAGAAGTCTTTTCGTATGTAATGCAACACATGGATGCCTCATCTAGAATGTTACGGCATAAGCCGCACATTGTGGTCCTACGGATGTCCGGACATTGCGGACTAGGAGTTCATGTGGCTTTGGGACAGTTCTTCATGGGACAAGATGGGCTTTTGCACCGTTTTTGATCTGCGTTGGAGCAGTGGGTGTATTTGGGGGGGCATACTAGTCTTTGTGGATATCTCTCATGCAATCAATATATCATTCTCATGTAATTCAGTGTTCTATTACATATCAATGAAGAAGACGGTGTTCTGTTCCTGTGTATTGTCTTCTATTCTGTCTTCATATACCTTGTTGTTTATATAATGTAAGGGAAGTTTGAGGGTATCCATTCCTGTAGTGCTTATTGCTCCATTGCGGAGCATTAGGCATTACATTTGGTGACCATGATGCACGATGGGTGATCTACGGTGAACATGCATGCGCACTAGGTCCCAGGGTCCTCCTGACCCTGCTGTTCCAATTGTGGAAGACGACGAAGGAGAGGCGGTTCTGATGAATTCATTTTTTTACACCTCAGGCTGAGGAACATGTGTCTCTATCTCTAAGCCCGGTGCATGGTCGGCGTATTCGACGTGCACGTCGTACTCTGTGTAGTCATTCATGTCCTCTTGCCATGTGCTCTCCCTCACCCACTCATGTTGCTCCACCACCGACTCCGATAAGCAGTCCTGAGGTTTCACCACCATCGTCCCCGCCACTATTGTTTGGCAGCTCTTTCCAAGAGGGGGTAGAGTTAGGCAAGAGACTATGTTGCAGTTACGTCAAAAGTCATTGCCAATGGAGGATTATGCTGCGAAGTTTCCGATGCTTTTGTAGTGGGTACCTTAGGTACAACGGCCAGCAACCGAGGTGTTGAATGATTATTTTTTTGCGAGGACTCGATAAGGATCTCAGAACTGCTATGGCAATAGTGGATAAGGTAACCACTCCCTTGGGTAATGTTATTGCAAGGGCTGTTGTAGTAGGAGAGGCTTTAGAGGATACGGAATCACCAAGAAAATCAAAGAAAAAGGATCACAAGAAATCTCATCGTAAATCTAAGGGAAGTGGTAGTGATAGTTCGGAGTCGAAGAGTGCAGACTCAGAATCCTCAGATTCAGGTAGCAGTGGTTCGGTGAAAGAATCAGAGGAAGCACCTCGGAAAAAATCCCATCGTCAAGGGAAAGCTGTTCCATCCGGATCGGCGGAATCTTCTGTGGTGGTTAAAAGTCTGAAGGAGATATGGTGTACTCAATGCTGGAATTCGGGACATGCCACTCAAGAGTGTGCAATGAATCAAAAATGGTGTGCGATTTGCACAGCCAACACCCATAATACAATGGAATGTTATTACAATGGTCGTGGCCGTAGGAGTCGGGATTCTTCTACATGGCAGTCACAACAGTCAGGACATGGACAAGAGATTGCGGTGGCATTGGCACACGCTCATGCATCAGAGGCGCCCTTTTCAAGGACCAGCAGGTGGACGGGGTAAAGAAGGGGTTCATGGTCACGGAAGAGGTGGCCGAGATCCTAATCGACCCAAGACCTGCCTTTTCCGTTTGGGAGATGGGCATTGGCAGTCGGAGTGTTCAGAAGCTATGGAATATGATCAAAAGAAACAGGAACGTGCTACTGGAAAGCAGTCGAGTGTGGCTATGGTTCATATTAAGGGGTTGGACGAATCTGACCTGGTGGTTTCGATGATTACCTATTCTAGCAAAAATGTGGTACCAGCAGTCGATGTTAAGCTCCCAAATTGGGCAACTCAGGAGGATGTACATAAAAAGACTATAACTTGGATGCCACATCCAGTACCACCATTGCAATCATCAGGACCATCGGCCCTCTCTTTGGGAAAGAAAGAGAGAAAAGTCCGAAACAAGGTAAATACCATGAAAGAGGATATTTGGGATTCTCTTTGGAAAGAGGTTCTAGAATCACTATTACAAGTACGATTGGGATCGTTATTGAAATTGGTTCCAATTTTTCATAATGCTTTGCTGAGTCAGAAGTTCAAAGCAATGAATGAGATGGAAGTTGATATTGCGGTAGCTGAGGGTGAGCGGGATGATTCAATCCCGTTACCGGCAACTAGGATTCGGATACACACGTTTCGGAGCTTTCAGTATGATATCATGGCACATATATTGACAAAGTCCTATTAGATGGAGGTGCATGAGTGAATATTATTACTCAAGCGGCTTGTGAGCGCTTTGGTCTTAGTGATTGGGAACCTGCACCCTTTGTAGTTTGCATGGTGGATCAGAGAAGAGTACAGCCAGTAGGATTAATCCAAGGAATTGTGTTGGATGTGGTTGGTTTGTCTTTTGTTGTTTCATTAATAGTGTTAAATATTGAGAATCACAGTCAGGATTATCATATTATTTTGGGGAGACCATGGTTACGTCAAGCCAGGGTAAAGCATAATTGGGAGGCAAATATCCTGATAGTGAAAAAGGGTCGCAGGGAAAGCTCGGGTGATGTTGGGAACATGCAGACAGCCAGTTCAAGAAGCATGGCGTGTGATAGTGGAGACAATGAATATGGTGGAAGGATTAGAAGAGGATGAAGAAGAGCTATCCCTGAAGGCTAACCCGGATTTAGTTTCTCTATATCTTGCAAATATTTCTACAATTTTGGAGGAGAATTCTTTAAGGGATCAAGGAATAGCAGAGCCAGGGGGAAAAGAAAAAGTCTTGCCTATTCTCGAACCATTGGAGGAGATTATTAGGCAAGAACGTGAGTTTGAAGCACAGATGAGTAAAGTAACAAGGTTAAAGGAGGATGTCTTTCTAGGAGCTCAAGAGGAGTCTCATCCAATTCATATTAGTAAGCAGCTTGAGGCAAGTTTTCGAGGAGACTTGATTAATTTGCTAACAGAATTTAAGGATGTTTTCGCATGGGAGTATGCAGATATGAAAGGATTGAATCCAAAGTTTTATCAGCATATGATTCATTTAAAACCAGATGCAATGCTGGTGAAGCAGCATTCATATAGGATGAGTCCGAATGTGGCAAAGCAAGTCAAGATGGAAATTGATTGCATGTTTGCAGGTGGGTTTTATTACCCCTATTGACAATCTAGAATGGATTTCTCCTATTTTGGTGGTACCAAGGAAAATCAAGAAAATTTGAATCTGTGTGGATTATAGAAAGCTGAATGCAGCTACTGTTCCAAAACCTTTTCCACTTCCATTTTTGGATTCTATTTTGGATGATGTGGTAGGGCATGAGATGTATTCTTTTTTGGATGGGTTCAATGAATATAACCAAATTCAATGGCTGAAGGTGATTAGGCTAAAACAACTTTTATTACAACATGGGGAGTTTTTGCATGCACAGTAATGTGGTTTGGATTACGGAATGCGTCCTCAACTTTTCAAAGGTATATGTTTCAAAAAGTTGGCCCCTATTTGACAAAGTTCATGTGAATCTTTCTGGATGATCTCAGTGTCTTTGGAGCGCAATTAGAGCACTTGAAGCAATTGCGGTTATGTTTTATGAAATGTAGAGAGGTGAAATTTAGTTTAAATCATCTAAAATGTCCATTTGCAGTGCGAAGTGGGAGATTATTGGGTCATATAATTTTTGAGGACGGCATTTCAGTGGATTCGAATAAAATAGCAACAATTATGAAAGCACCTCCGTTGGCGAATTCGAAGCAGTGTGCAGTATTTTTGGGCCAAGCTCATTGGCATAAGAGGCATCTGAGGTTTGTCGCACATTTGACCCTATTAATCAAGCAGCACATGCCAAACTTTTTGAATGGACGCATAAATGCGATCTGGCCTTTAGGAGATTAAAAATTCATATGTCCAAAGCTCTGATCATGATCCCTGCGAATTGGGGTCAGGATTTTCATGTTTTTGTGGATGCTTTTGACAGGACGATTGGCAGTGTGCTGATGCAAGAACAAACTCAAGGGTGGTTTCGACTTGTCTATTATGCTAGCAAAAGATTATCGTCCACATAAAAAAAAATTAGTAACAAAAAGAGAATGTTTAGGGATGATTTACTCGATGAAGAAGTTCCGTCATTATCTATTGGGCCGGTGGTTTTTCTTTCGTGTGGATCATTCGGCTCTTTTATACCTGGTGTGCCAACAGAATTTGAAAGGAAGATTAGCCAGCATGCGGTTGTTGATTACCTGTCTCGGCTGAAGAATTTTTGGATGCGTCTCTCTTTTTTACAGGAGTAGTTGCGGATGATCTTCCAATTACGCAATCATCCTAGATGACTCCCAGCATTCCCTGGACCTGGTAAGAGGAGATGTTCCATTTTCTTGATAGTGAAGAAATGCCTTCATTCTTGTCCAGACATTAACATCGTTGGATGGCTATTCGAAGCCGAAATTTTGAGATTGTCATGGGGAAGTTGTATTATCACACAGTAGCGGATGTTCTTCTAAGATGTGTCATACCGCAGGAACAAGGATCTGTTCTAGAGGAGGTTCATACAAGCATTGCAGGGATCCACTTTGCAGCTTTGATCACGGCAAGGAAAGTGCTACAATCTGGATTATGTGGCCAACATTGTTTCAAGATGCGAGGGATTTTGTACAACATTGTGATGTGTGTCAACGGTTGGGGCAACCTACTAAAATGTCCAAAATGCCTTTACAGCTAGTATCACCCTTGGAGCCTTTCCAGAAATGGGGATTGGATTTTATTGGGCCTTTTAAACCAATCACAACTAACATTGGTAATAGGTATATTTTGACGGCCACGAATTATGCAACTAAATGGATGGAAGCATGGCCTTTGAAAAATGATACAACGGTTTCTGTTGTGGGTGCTTATATAAGGATATTTTTTCCAGATATGGCTATCCTATTGAGTTGGTTAGTGATCGGGGTAGCCATTTCTTGAATAAGGTGATGGAGAGAATGTTACAAATTTATTTTGTGTTACACAGGAAATCTTCTCCATATTACCCTCAAGCGAATAGGTAGGAAGAATCAACTAATAAGCAATTGGTTCGCATCTTGACAAAGCTAATTAATTTGCATAGAAAGGATTGGGATGTCAAACTGCCTTCCGCATTATGGGCCTAACGTACAGCATATAAAGTGGCAACCTTGGGGGATTCACTCTATATACAAAACGGGACGCCACCTGCGAGCGTACCACTTTGATAAAACCCCTATATACAACTCATATTAGGAAATATGACCCCCCTTTCTATGCTTAATACAACAATCAAAATGAAGAAAAATATCATGCCCCTATCAAACATATTAAATTTAGATCTCACATGATCTAACTGAGTGAAACTAGTCAAAGAGTGTGTAGCATAGTGACTGGAAACGTACTAAGGAACCACTTTTGTTGATAACTAGATGTACCCTCAATGTGTCTTAGTTTGACTTTCAAACTATGTGCTCAATCAGCGTGCACTCACCTGGCTACTCGTCCAATTCAGACCCATCCAAAGCTGGCGTAAATCAACCCTTGACCTACTCCAAATCAGCCCTTATCTATGACTGACTTGATGTAAAATTTGATGTGTGACCTGATAAAAAACTTCCCCAAACTTCATATGAGTTCTAGTGCACACCAGTGACCAATCATTACAAGTAATCAACCCAGGCCAGTTCCTCCCCCCCCCCCCCCCCCCCCGCCCCCTTCTCTTCCCCAATATGATACCCCCTCCCTTATTTTTAAGCTTGGGAGATGAATTATTGGGGGCCTACCCCTAACTTATACGCTTATGTAACTTGTAAAAAATCCCCCTTCCCTGCACTTACGTGGTGCAGTAAGTTTTCCATGGTGAATCCCCCGGGGTGGCAACAGGACTAACTCCTTTCAAATTGGCATTTGGAATGGAGGCAATTACCCCAGTGGAGCATATAGTTTTGAGCTTGCGGATGCTGATTGCAGATAGGCTTCTTACGGAAGATTCCATTGTTTATCGTTTGAATGGATGAAGAGCAATTGCGCGGTTTTGCGGTGTTGCAAGATCTGCAATCTCAGTGGAAGAAATGGTTGGATCGCTCTAAAGCACGGCAATTTTTGCGAGGCCAGTAGATTCTTGTATTTAATTCCCACCTTGGGAAGATGCCCAAGAAGCTGTAATTACGGTGATTTAGGCCGTTCTAGATTTTTAAGTCATGTGGACCTACCTCCTTTTATTTTGGTAGACTTACGGGGGGAGGTGATTTCTGTGCCGATGAATGGGTTCCAACTGTGCCATTATTTTCGACCTACCTCGATTCAGTGTCCCTTTGCTATGGTACAAGAGCCGGAAGCCGCCTTAATCATGATTGGGGATTCTTTAACATGCAATCTCGAAAAGCATGAAAAGGGCTATGATGGTTGCGACATCGTGGAACGCCCTATTTTGAGAACTCTTTGTGAATGGTTTTGTGCATGCAATAGATACCTTATACTTTGTTCGTGCTATTTACAAGGATTTTGTAAGGATGCACTTCTGCGTTCTTCTTACCTTCTGTGTCCCTTTGTCACCATGACGGTTTCTTTTCTACAGTGCATTCCATTTACTCCTGTGCAGCAGCTAGGTCTCAGACGGATGGACGCATGGTTGCAGGATTTGTGACTGCGTGTTTTTTGCCAACCTCGATTGGCAGGGTATTCCTTTTCACCCGCAAGCCACGGCTTTGATCGAGCAGTTAGATCTTGGGGATATGGTGCATGTCAAAAATCTGCAGATTCACTTAACAACTGAAAGAATTTCAAGGTTTTGTTGCCTGTCTAGAGATGGTGTTGTGCGCGCTTCACATGCTCTCTTGCTGTAGAGACAGAGCTGGAGTTTGGATTGAAAGTGAAGGGCGAATATAAGTTGTCAAGGCTCACTGATGCAGCGATAAGAGATGTATATCATTGGTTCTTGAAAGCAATTTGGTTGCAAGCCAAAACCTACACCATTTTTGCTAAAGCACGTAATGTATTGCATTCAGCCAACTTTGAGCCAGTGGCTTGAGCAGCCATCGTTAAAGAACAATTGCTAGCAGAATATCAACGAGTGGTGGAGCATATGGGGTGGAATACCCCAACGACTACCAAGGTCGGGCAACTTCTTACATTGGTGTTGCCCTTGCAGGAAGTTTTTCCTCTTGCCCTTTGCCCTTTGTGCCACTTCAAGGATGATAGATTTCTCGCACGCAACACTACGCAGTCGGCACAGGCTCCGACTTCCGTGCCTGTTGAGGGTTTGTCTCAAACACCTGCTCGAGTATTGGATGTGGATGATGCTTCTATTGTAGTGGTAGCCTCTGGTTCACAGGAGATGGCTATTGCAAGACATCGAGCCAAAAGTGAGGACGGGAGGAAGACCTACTTTCCAGACCACCCCCTATTGCGACATCGTCTCTGATTAGTGGATGACTGCCAGAGGATTCCGCAGTTGCGTGCTGGCATCGAAGAATGCAGGAGCGGGCTACAACTTCCACTCCAGTGGGGACTGGCTCTATGGGTGCGGACACTTCCTCGCAACCAAAAAACCCTAATGTTTAAAGGATAACTGCAAATGCGATGGGATCTAATCCAATTGCTCTACCTTGGGAAACTCCCACAGTAAATCCCTCGAATCAGCTCCAGGTGTGTGAAACCTTTTTGCAGTGCATGGTGGACTCCTTGCAATCCATTTGGCCGCCACTAGAAACTGAGGCACGAGTTACCAAGAGCAAAACATAGGTGGCTGCCTTGTAGGCTTGCAATGCAGAGTTGACAAGCCAAAACTTAGCATTGGATAGTATAGCTCGATAGTAGGCTGATGAAATGTAGACTGTGAGGGAGGCTACTTTTGTGTTTGTTGCTTCTATTTAAGACAAATTTCTTAGATTGCGAATGCAGAATAGCCTGGCCCCTCAATCTATTTCCTTGCCAATCCAAATTCCAAGGGATCCTTGGCCATATCAGCCTGAGATAGATCCATAGTTGGTTGCTGGCAGAGGTTTATAGGGCCCATCAGTAAGATTTTTGGGGATTTGGCTACGTCGACATTTCCTCGTCACGAGAGCATGAAGAGAAGCAGTGACTGGAGCCTTCGACATGGAGAGGCTAAAGCTATGGGTTCGTGCAATCCACCGTGCATGCCAAGTGTTACAGCATAAGCCGCATATTGCGGTCCTACGCATGTCTGGACATTGCGGACTAGGAGTTCATGCGGCTTTGGGATAGTTCTTCATGGGATATCATGGGACAGGATGGGGTTTTGCACCGTTCCCGATCTTTGCTGGAGCAGCGGGTGTATTTGGGGGGGGCATACTAGTCTTTGTGGATATCTCTCATGCAATCAATATATCATTCTCATGTAATCCTGTGTTCTGTTACATATCAATGAAGGGGTTAATTTTATTTGCGAGTTAATCAATTCGTGTTTTTTTGCTGCAAGTGATGCTTTTTCGAGTTTATAGAAGCATGGATTCCACTCATATGTATGCTCTCTAAGGTGGCGTTGTGGTATGTTAAATAAGTACCGAGGGAAGGAGAGAGAAGAAGGATTAGACGGAGAGAGAAAAACATACTTGTGAAATAGAGATAGGATCGGGGTGTGAAAGTACCGACAACGAGAGAGAGAGAGAGAGAGAGAGAGAGAGAGAGAGAGAGAGAGAGAGAGAGAGAGAGCCTGAGAGTGGGAGATGAGGGGGAGAGAGGAAAGATAGGTTCAAAATGAAAAAAGTCCGGCTAAAGTTTGGGCAAGAAGGTTCTCAAGCCGGTTCAAATTATTTCATTTAGTAACTTGGTATAGAATTGTTTATGTGTTGGTTTAATGTATATATTTTATAAATATCCTACATTTTAATTGAGATGAAAGTGGAGTTAAGTAAAAGTGGAGTTTATTTGTGAAGAAGGAGGTTGTGTGCACGTTTTCTACTCACATGTGTGTGTGTGTGTGTGTGTGTGTGTGTGTGTGTGAGAGAGAGAGAGAGAGAGAGAGAGTGGGAGATGAGGGGGAGAGAGGAAAGATAGGTTCAAAATGAAAAAAGTCCGGCTCAAGTTTGGGCAAGAAGGTTCTCAAGCCGTTTCAAATTATTTCATTTAGTATCTTGGTATAGAATTGTTTGTGTTGGTTTAATTTCTATATTTTATAAATATCCCACATTTTAATTGAGATGAAAGTGGAGTTTTGTTGTGAAGAAGGAGGTTGTGTGCACGTTTTCTACTCACGTGTGTGTGTGTGTGTGTGTGAGAGAGAGAGAGAGAGAGAGAGAGAGAGAGAGAGAGTTTTCCTGTTCATATGCGTGTGAAAAGGTTCCAAAGCCGGGTCCACAAATAATGTTTTCCAAGCCCTTAGAGAGGCAGTTTGTGGTGGTTACTCATTGCACTATTATATGCCTATAGTATTCATAGAAGAATAATAATCATAGTGTTTCCCGAGCCCTTAGAGAGGCAGTTAGTGTTGTCTACTCATTGCACTTTTAGATGCTTATAAATCTTATAGGGGAATAATAATCGTAGTGACAAATCATGCATATTTTATTGCACACCCCACTTTAAAAGTTAGTGGTGGAGTAGTAGACGATTATAATATTCATATTGACAAATCATGCATATATTATTGCACGCTCCAATTTAGCAGTTAGCATATGCTGCGTGGGACCCCTCATGTCACTAACACATGCCACTCTTCCATCACTATCAATGCTTTTTGAGAGCATGGTGCTTTAGCCTATATAAATGTTACAAGGCAAGCACCATATGCTGCACAAGTGAATCGCAGGTGCTAATCAAGAGAGATTTTTTCATTTTCCCTGTACTTATACAATGCCTATAGGATATGCTAGTACTGGTAATGAGATAGTTGCAAAAATCCATGAAGAGCTTCACAAACTCCCCCCCAACGCACCCCTTGAAGAAAAGAAGACGTTTACACAAAGAGAGCGTGACACAAACAAGGCGATCCGGATGTTCAACCACCTTAATCGCGCTCGCAACACCGGAGACCAGGAACTCAATGATGGCTTTGAGACAATGCGAGAAGCTCTGGGCAAGTGGGAGACATGGGGGTACATAGATAGCTCTTGAAGGGCCGCTTTACAGGCGGAGATTGACCATTTGCTTGTCTGCAAACACACAATCAACCTAGTCGACATGTCTGGCTCTAATGTGGTAGAAGATTGAGGCAAGATTTAAATAATTATGCACTAAATAATATAGTTAAATAAATATGCACTAGCACATGATAAATTGTACTAGTGTGATGCAAGTTGTACTGTGTGTGTGTGTGTGTGCAGGTTTGATTCCCTACGTAATCATGTAAACAACTTATTTTAATTATATGATGCTGATTTTAACTATATGATGGTGTTCCACTCTTCAGTGCCTTAGCGAGAATAATTCATATGTCTCTGTCTGACTTATTATTATTGAAGTAGCTGTGATACTTTTAATCGGCCTAGTCTACTAACACATCTTCAAGATCTGTCATAATTTAGGGTATTGTTGATATCTTGTAGCTAAACTGAACCGTCAAATGTAACTACAAGCTGTTTGAAAGCCAAAAATGTAAAGAAAATCTATGTGAGTTTTTTATATAATGCAAGAAAAAGATGAGCATGTCTTTAGTATTTACCCTACTTTTAGTAGAATATACTTTCCTGTCCATGTAGGTGTTGTTGCAAACAAGGATGAATGCCTAATAAGCCAATTTGAAACTAGGAATCTAAAAAATATTGATGGTTGTACTTGTTTGGGCGAAGACCTCAAAGTAATGAAACACGCATAGACTCTTGCATATAAAATAGTAATTAAGAACACTTTACTGAGTTGAAGAACTGCATACGTACATAAACACACACGTATAAATAACTATATATATTGTATAAACAAGTACTTAAAAACACTTTACCGAGTTGAAGATCTCCTTACGTACATAAATACACACATATAAATAAATAAATAAAAAGATATTATATATATAATATAAATATTATATATAAAACTATATATATTCTTAGACCGACAGTGTAAAGAAATACTAACAAGAAAATGAAATTTTGACAGCATAACAACGTGAAAAAAAAAAAAAAACCATTCCATAGTTGCTTCTGTGAAAGCTTGCCTAACTTTTGTTAAGCTTTCCTATTCTATACTTGCTTCCGTGAAGCTTGCCTAACTTTTGTGTATACATGAAACCATGATTATGTTTCTAAACATGAACAAAAAGCATGATTATATTCACAAGCAATCAAAATCGACAGCATAACGGCGCGAAAATACAAACAAAAAAATTTTCCATTCCATACTTGCTTCCGTGAAGCTTGACTAACTTTTCTGTATACGTGAAATCATGATTATGTTTTCAAACATGAACAAAAAGCATGATGATATTGATAAGCAATCAAAATTTCGGTAGCATAACGGTATGAAAATTCAAACTAAAAAAATTCCCATTCCATACTTGCTTCCGCGCAGCAGCGAATGCTCACGGGAAGAAGAAATTACATAAGCAAAAAAGCATATGTTGGTATATTACTTTGGTATATCCAAATCTCTCAACAAACTTCTATCTAGTATAATAAATATGAAATCATGGCTGAATTGATAAGGACGATCAACACCAACAACATGTCTTCAGTAATACCAAAAAAGTGGCACCCAAACACCATGGTCACACGTCGTTCCATAAAAATCACAAACTAGAAAAAATGATAGATAATACCAATGTTGATGTCAATCAAGGGAAATGTGATCCGGGCTCATATTGTTGCCAATCAGTCTCCTCATCGCTATCTGCATCAACTGCTGAAATAGCACGTACACATGGAGCCTTGAAGCGTGAAAGATATTGATGGAAGACCTCTGGATCACTATCTATGCAGAGACAGTGTCTAGACAACTCAACGCAAACATTGCCCAAGCCACCACATCCAGAAAACATATCAACAATGTAGGTGTGCTTCGCCGTAAATGTCCGCACAAGCTAGCTAAAAAAAGCAAAAAATATGTGTATTTTTACTTTATGTAACATAGTCCAATAACGCATAGTAGGAAGCATATATTCTTACCGAAAGAAGTCAAGGCTACGCTCGGCGGCACCTCTAAGAGCGTGTCCTCCAATGTACTCTCCGTCGACGCGCTCCACCAGTATTCCAAACTTGGCATTGAAAGAGTTGTTGTCCACGCTCTCTCCATCTCGTCGATCGTAGATAGGGCGTTGACCCTTACGATAAAACAATCCTAGCAATAGTGTTTCCACCTACAAATTACAACTAGAATGTGATTTAATTGAAGAAAACTACAAGCATGCTTTTCAATCAACAAATAAATTTACTTACTCTCTCAATCTCAATGGTCTTTCGCACATAACCATCCGGGATCAAAATAAGGATGGTGTGCATCATTTTGAATCCCATCTCGATGGCATAGCTAGACACAATGCCAAAGTGATCAGTGGAGCTTAGGGTGATGTACCACCCATTGTTTGCCACATACTTTGAAGCTATTACGGCCACTTTCTTACTTAATTTTCGAGAGAATTGATTCCATGGAGGGACCTGCATAATACGCATTGTTAATTTAATTAAAGTTCCAAAACTATCATAGACTGTCCATTGTGGTTTTGAAGCATGCATACCTCGTTCTCTGAAAAATTTTCAACTTTAAAGTTTGTTGGAAAATCCGCAAACAAAAGAGAGGCCACTTCATTGCTCTTTTTCCCATCAACATGGGCTGAATGAAAAAAATCCAAGATCCTGCATACGATCAAATAAATGTATTTCAAACATTCACAACACACACCACACATAGTTAGTCTTTCTTTTCACATGTGTTTACCATTTCTCATCATCGAGAGAAATTTTGTAAACATCTAGCATGTTCCCAATAACGTTCACATCACAATCTATGGAAGGCACTGCATAATCAGAAAATAAAATATTTCATCAAGAATTGTTGAGTAGAAAGAAAGTGACAGCTAGATATCTATACAAGCAAGTTTACCTGTGGAGCCTTGAGCACCTTTTTGGTTCTTTTTGGGAGACTTCTTGGGCTTCTTGGATCTAACAAAATCCAATCGTTTCTTTATAGAGGAGATTGTACTATTGTTTACTCTTTTCGAAGAGGTGGCTTTCTTGGAAACTGAGCCAATCTCCTCAATACCATTTTCATTTCTTTCAAGAACGTGCTCTAAAGCAAACAAAAATATATTTCTCACAAACATAATCTAAATAGTATGAGTACTTTAACAATTTTGTAGTTTTTATAAATGCCAAAAATAACCTTTATATAAGTTCCCTTCATCACGTGGGTAGGTGCCTCGAGTGTAATCTAGCCACCAAGGGCAATACTCAATTTCCCAAGCAATCAAACCATAATCTCTCATCCATAGTGGATACATACACTCCTCACAAGAGAGGTCCCTCCAACTTTCAACAGCAATTGGCAACTTCTCCAACAAAGTTTGATCGTAAAGCTGAATTAGCCATCTACATAAAATGCAGTTAACTTTATTTGAGCTCCTTTCCTAAGTGACTTATTTATTATACAAACTCTAAGTAAAAAATAGAATAACAACCATAAAGATATCAATTGTATTACATGAATAATACTCTCCTTGAAAATTCCATAAGCTCTGGAATTTTTTCATCTGACTCTTTTGTGTTGAGCTTACTCCAAAGCTCCACAAAAGCTTTATCAATGTGGTCCCTCAATTGGTGATGAAACCATGCTTCAAAGCCCTCCGGCATTTCTTCAATCATTTTCCCTTTGATCCTCAAGCATTGCTTCAAGATACTTCCCCAATACCACTCTTTACGCAAGTACATTCTAAATTTCATTGCACTAATATAACGCTCAGAAGTAACATCATCTACACGGCAATGCATCAAAGAGTGCAATATTTCCTTTTTCCTATAGAGAAAACAATAAACAAACCATAAATGCATTGATTCATTTGATGATTTCATGTGTATTTTTTATCCAAAAATTATTACCTCTCTGGTGATATTTTATAGGTTGCCAAAGAGTGGACTTTGTCTCTTGTAAGGCCCACTTGATCCTTTTCTCTTATCCAATTGAAGTTAAATAATAAAGAGAAGAACCCTTGGCCATTGGCGGGGTTGGCAATGGCCAACATCTATGTTACATTAGCACGAGATCAAATCAAATCAATTTTTCAATCAAATATATCAAATTCAAATGACATGTCAACTTACAATTTTGTAGAAATTCAAACATAAACGGGGAGAAGAGAAAGTGTTTACCTTATAAGCTCTTTCTTTGAATATTTTTCTACTCTTCCTCGAGCAACCATTTCCTTTTCTGGCAGTGAAATCGAGGGATCATTGATCTCTTGCATCTCTTTGATAAGAGACAAGTCAAAGTCTTCCTTTTGTAGAGCAAATGAAAAAAAAAAGTAAGATTTTACAAAATAATGTCAAGCTTTAGAAATTACATAAAAAGTGTACTTTAAGGCAAAAAAATATACCTTCCATATGAGCATTGCTAATAAAAGAGCAGGAGCGTTGTACCAACTCCCTTTAGATGCCTTCTTCTCACAAGCAAGCTCTACCTCTATCCATCGAATCCAATCTTGGGGAAAGTCTTTCATTAAAGAATCTTTGCTTGCCACAGCCAGTTTTTGGAACAAGAAGATCTCCTGCCCAAAATTTGTGCTCACAGTGGTTCTACCAATCCTAAACCACAATATCTTAAATTAAATGGCAGTAGAATGACATCGATAAAGTAATAGCAATAACGTTCAAAACAACAAATGTGCTTACTCATTTTGAGAGCGCAAAGCTAGCATAAGCTCCCCCTCTTCACTTCTATCAACAAAGACAAATTGACATTTCACAGAACAATGTCTCCACTTTATCATTGAAAATTCTACAACAACAAAAAAGAAAATTAGAAAGCATAGAGTAATACAAGTCAACTTTACATTAAACAAAAAAAGAAATCACTTACGTGTTTTTATTAAGCGCATCCAAGTTTTCAAACGGTGATTACCATCCCAAACGATAAATTTTTTTCCCCTTAAGTCTTCCCACTCAAGGGGAAGGGAATTATCAAAATCATCGCTTATTTCTCGCCAAATAGGCCCCCATTCATCTTTGTCTAAGTCGGAAACATAATGTTGATCATGGCCTGGCTTCTTAAATGACACAAGAAATGGAGCTCCAAGCACACTGTATCCAGACATCTCAAACCTTTTCACCAAGCCCTCAGTGCCTGGACCCACCGCTCTAATGGCTTCATTTTCCATCAATCTACAAAGAGGAATTCGAGGAGGTTCCCCACCTCTCTTTACAATAAAACCCTCTACAATCTCCTCTAATATTCGACCATGAACATTCTTTCCAAATACTGTTGGATGATCGGGAGGTTTAGTAACAATTGTTGTTGCTTCAGACACGCTCTGAGCCACCAATTCACCTTGTGTAGCATGAATATCTATGAACACCTCTTCTTCATGCACATCACTCAATATATCCTCTTCTTCATGCACATCACCCAAAATATCCTCCTTTCGATGGACATTGGAAGAAGCAATGGAAGATCGTGCATTGGCCCTATGCCCTGTAGTGCCAGACCTTAATGTGTATCCTACTCCTACAAGCAAAAAACAATAAGAACACAAATAGTTTAGTGAGTATGATGAGACAAAAGAAAAGAAAACAAATAGCTTAATGGATTTGAACTTACTTTGAGAGATACCTATCCTGCCACGTTTAGATGGTGTACGAGCCATAATCTATTAACCACAAACAACAAAAATCTTCTTAGCAATGACAATACAAATATAAAATTCTAAATTTCGGCAACATAACGGTATAAAATGCAAACTAAAAAAAAAACCATTCTCAACTTGCTCATGGCAAGGAAAAATACAAATCCACTTTGACATTTGTATACCTCTTCTCTACAACGACCTGTTCTTACATCATTGTAATTGTTACTGTAAGTGTGTTAAAGTGTGTGAATGCAAGTGTTTATATGTGTGTGTGTGTGGATGTATGCATGATTGTGTGTGTGAATGTAAGTGTAATATGTGTGTGTCTTTATGCATGATTGTGTATGTGTTTGTGCTATGTATGCAAGTGTGTTGATGTTGTGAATGCAAGTGTTTATATATGTGTATGTGTGTATGTATGCAAGTGTGTTGATGTTGTGAATGCAAGTGTTTATATATGTGGGTGTATGTATGTATGTATGTGTGTGTATGCAAGTGGATGTGTGCATGATTATGTGTGTGTGAATGTAAGTGTAATATGTGTGTGTATGCAAGTGTGTTGATGTTGTGAATAAAAGTGTTTATATATGTGTATGTGTGTATGTGCTTGACAATACAAATATAAAATTCTAAATTTCGGCAGCATAACGGCGTAAAATGCAAATTACAAAAAAAACCATTCTCAACTTGCTCATGGCAAGGAAAAATACAAATTCACTTTGACATTTGTATACCTCTTCTCTACAACGACCTGTTCTTACATCATTGTAATTGTTACTCTAAGTGTGTTTAATATGTGTGTATGCAAGTGTGTTGATGTGTGTGAATGCAAGTGTTTATATGTGTGTGTGTGTGGATGTATGCATGATTGTGTGTGTGTGTGAATGTAAGTGTAATATGTGTGTGTCTGTATGCATGATTGTGTGTGTGTTTGTGCTATGTATGCAAGTGTGTTGATGTTGTGAATGCAAGTGTTTATATGTGTATGTGTGTATGTATGCAAGTGTGTTGATGTTGTGAATGCAAGTGTTTATATATGTGGGTGTATGTATGTATGTATGTGTGTGTATGCAAGTGTAATGTGTGTGCGTATACATGTCTGTGTGTGTGTTTGTGCTATGTGTGCAAGTGTTTTGATGTGTGTGTATCACTGTGTGTGTGTGTGTGAGTGTGTGTGTGTGTGTGTGTGTGTGTGTGCTTACCTGGACACGCTCGCCCGATCCACCGGAGGAGGTCCAATGGAAGCTCCATTGGATATCCTCCATGCCTTGAAAGGCATGGTGAGAAAGCAGCGTGCGCGCTGCCCTCTCACCATGCCTTTCAAGGCATGGAGGAGCTCCATTGGACCCCCTTCGGTGGATCGGGCGAGCGTGCGCAGGTAAGCACACACACACACACACACACACACACACACACACACGTGAGTAGAAAATCTACACACACACACACACACACACACACACACACACACAGAGTACCTTGTCTTCTCTTACTCCTTCTTCTTCACAGAAAAACTCCACTTTCTCTTCACTCCACTTTCATCTCCTTCTTCATAGAAAAACTTTACTTTCACTTCACTCCACTTCAATCTCAATTAAAACTCCATTTAAACTTCACTCCACTTTCATCTCAACTACTACTTTTTTCACACACACCATATATTACAAAAATGATATTGTGGTATAAACACTCACACACACACATTCATTTGTATATATATATGTATATACACACACAAAGATATACACAAAATGGATTCATATATATAGTTTTACTAAAAAAATACTATGTTTTTTACACACACACAACCATATATTTTAAAAAATGATTGTATGTGTTTGTGTGTATAAAAAACGTAAAGTTAAGTCATGCACACACACACACACACACACACACACACACACACACACACAAAATGTAAAAACTATGTGCACAGTTAAATATCTTATGTGCACATACACTCAACTTAAAAATATCTTAACTTAAACTATGTGCACATACACTTAACTTAAATATCTTAACTTAATAAAATGCTACGTTGTTTACACACACCCACAAAATCATTTATACACACGCACAGTAATGTATATAACTTAACTAAAATAATTATATATACACACTAACAAAAACACACACACATATATATAAAATGGCAAGATGGAATCATATATATAACTTAACTAAAAAAATTGCTACATTTTTTATACAAAGTCAGTCATATAAAATGTTACGTTTTTTATACACACACTCACACAATCATATATATATATATATACACACACACACACACACACACACACACACACACACACACACATACACAAAAGATGAAGACACTATTAGACTGCATTAAATGCAGTCCTTGAACCACCATTTAGAAATTAAATGGCCCCTCAAATTTGATGACATATTCCACTAAACATACATTTAGAACCGTCATATATTAAATGCACTTCTTCAATTATGATTTTCATTATTCTTTGAGCCGTCACAAGATCTTATGCAACTGTCTTTTCGTCTACCTACCAATCTTTCACTTTCATTAACCTTCACATCTTTCATTAACTTTCACCAGTTTCATTAACCTTCACTTTATCTTTAACTTTCATTAACCTTCACCACCTTCACTTAATCCACCACAGTTTTCTCGCATCTCCACCCTGTAATCTGTTGCTTGAGAGAATATGTCCAACATGAAAGTAACAATAACTTGGAAGGTTGGTGGTCAGATAGTCAACCGCGACATTCAGTTGAAGGGAAACTCATTGTTGCTTAGTGCTTACTATTTGCAGAGTTTGCTACCTCCATCTTGCCATTTTCAGTCACTATCTACTCTTATTGAAAGTGATCGTGGCCTAACAAAAGTCTTGCTGCAACCACAGTGGGATATAGAAGGTCATCAGCATTTCTTAATAGATGGTTCTTTTTCGAGCTTGTTTGAGATGCTTCATTCAGACACATTTATACAGGTATCTGACAATGAGAAAGGAAATGACAAAGATATATCTGAAGATGTTTTAAGCATTGTGCATCTTGAAAGTAGTGGTGACGATATAGGACAGCTCAAAACTCAGTCAATCGTCATTTGGATTCAACAAAATCCAGGGGCAAAAAAGTTAAATGATCTGTTAACATTATGTATGATGGAAATTTGTGTTTTGAGTTACCTGCAACTCAGGATAAAACAAAACGAATGACAGGGATGGAACAACGCTTTGATGGTCACTTGTGGACTCGCCCATCTGTGACAACCATGGCAATAGCATGCACAATTCGTCTAAGCCACTGTTTGGGATTCATGCAGTGTAATTATTCAACGTGTCCTCATTATATTAAGGAACAAGAATTCAATAGTAGAGATTTTCATGGATATTTGGACAGACAGGTGAAAAAGGACTACCTTGCAATGGAAGAGAATACAACAATAACTTGTCATTATTGTCAGAAGGTTGTTACTTGTGTTGCTGCTTGTCCCTGCAAAATCTATTATGTTTTGCCTAGAGATGGTACAATGTCACGACTGGCAATACATGTTGGTAAACATTGTCATAATGTTAAGACAGGAACCTCTAGGGCTGCTATTTCAAGAGTGCGGAAACTGGTAGGTGCAGTACTAAAAATAGAAAAGGGTGGTCCAAGAAAAATTCAAATGTTGGTGGCTCAACAACTTGTTCTTCACTCCTTGATTGGTGAGGAAGCTAAAGCTACATCCGATGTACAATTCAATGATTTTTTGGAAGAAATGATGCCACTGGTTCAAACCAAAGGGTAAGAAAACTCAATTTGGTTCCTTGAATTTGTTAATTTTTTAACTATTATAAATTTAGCCTTCTTGTGATGCATCGTGTAGGTTTTCTTCAATTGTTTCAAAGGAGAGAAATAGTCAAGGTGTTGTTATTGGGGATGGATATGATAATATTTTATTGCTTCAAAAAAAGTGCATGTTTCCTTTTTTTCATGGGAGTAGATTTCCTGGACAGGGTGAAGAGGATGACAAGTGCTTCCTATTTAAAATGTCCACTAAAGGACCAGGTTCTAGGATTGATCTGGTAAATCGGATGAAAAGAACTGAAACTGGTGACTTGAGAAATGCGTGGGTACATTTTGATTTTACCCATAGAATAGATGGATGAGCAACAATGTCATGCTCAGTTTATGATCCAAGGTAATCTTTAAGTATTTAAATATCTCGTATTTTTTTATCATTAAATAAAAGAAGATGTTTGAAAATGTTTATGTTGAATATCTTGCAGCATACGATCACTACAAATAATTGCTATATGTGAAACTAAAGAGGAGGATGCAAAAACTCAAGTTATTTTTTGGGAGAGCCTTAATTCAACAATGGAAAAGTACGGACATGGTGCAGCTGAATTTGCAGGTTTTATGTCTGATGAAGCTGGTGCAAATTGGAATGCTATTCGAACAGTCTTCAACGGAGGGCCAGATAATATCATGGAGGGACGTGAACGATCATGGAGGGAGTCTCCACAAATATGCTAAAAAGTGGATACCTCAACATCTAACAAATCAACACATTGATATGTGTGAGGACTGGAGAGCTTGTAAGACCATTGTGCTTGCATCTCAAAAGGCACTTTCAATTCAAAAGTGGTGGAGACAACATCTATCTACAGAGAGCATCACAAGAGTGAGCAGATGGTTTAAATGGTGGGAGCAACGAATTTCACAATGGGGAGGAATTGGAACAGATGTAAGTACCTTTATGACAATCTATATTTTTAGAAAAATTTCTTTTCATACATGAAATTTATAAATTTTAATTCATGTTTTTTTGCATTTCATAGGGTGGTCTAAGTCCGTGGGAGCGGGCACAAATTCCCAATGTTAATTTATCAGAAAGTGTACATGCCAGTTGGTTAGCAGGTGAAGGTGGAAAGGGAAAAATATCCTTGTATGATGCATGTGTAACAGATGTTATAAACTCATATATTCAATGTGCAAAGCGTTTGGGATATACTACTGGGCGTTATATAGGAACGGGTCCCACAATGGAGACCTTGCTTTCTCGAGTTGAATCTCAGCAAACTCCAACTCCAACCAACGTGGCCCATCTATTACACGAGGCTGTTGCAGGGACTCCCATGTATGCGCAGCCAATTTTGCATGGAGACAAAGAAACAGTACAACGTAAAAAGAGGGGTAGAACAGGAACAAGTAGCTCCCATCGGCCGGAATATGTCATGGAATCTAAGCAACGAAACCATCGCGGTCGACCAAAAAAAATCAAGTTTGATACCCAAGGACCAGGTATTTCTAACATTCCGCTGCAAATTAGTGACAGTGATGATGATATTGGATCTCAAAAAGAAACAACCACACCTTTGTCATCTAAAACAAACAATGTGTTTGAGAGTGATCTGCCATGCACTCAGTGGGCCCTCAGGAGAATGCCCATTCAAAGTCAAAGAAAATGTTTTGGAACAGTAGGGAGAAAAAATTGTGACAATATCTTGCATAGTCGCTCAATTGGTCTTGTTGCTCCATGTATATGGTCCGAAAGAATGTTCAAGGGTAAAACAATCGAGCAATGGTTATGGTTTTGTAATCATGATATTTTGCATACCCAATCAATCAAAAGACAAGTCAAAGATTTACCTCCTGCTCCAAATGTTTGGCCAATAGCAAGAGGGACAGATATCTCCACACAGGAACTTGCCGCGCTGCATCAGAGTGGATTTCGGACAGAGAATTCAATGGTAAATCCACAACCTCTTGCTGGCGACTGCAAAGAAGGTGGTGGCAGCTCGAGGAAGAAAAAGTGGAGGCATGGAATCTCTAAAGAGGCCATGAAGAAATTGGAAGCATGTAATAGTATGACAATTATATTTTTGGATGAAGTGAAAAGGTCTCAAGAGCATGTAATTTTCCGAGTTCTCACTGAAAATAGTTATGAGATTCATATAAAACAGAGTCCAGCATGCACGTGTCCGGATTTTCAGAAGCGAGAGAATACCAACAAATCCTTTTTGGCATGCAAACATATGTACTATGTGTACACAAAAGTGCTCGGACTTGAACCTAAGGAGCACATGATTATTCATCAGCCAACCCTCTCACCAATGGACATCGCTTTTATTCTTGGACAACCAAGGATGATTTCTCCCTCCATTTAATTACAACTTGTTTGGTATGCTTCTTTCACTCAACTAGAATATTGATCTATGATATGAAAGTGTTTTTCTGTATTTATTTTGGTTTATTATACTTGTGATTATTTATCTTGAAAAAACATTGTTTATGCAGCAAAGGATTTCAAATTTCAAGCAAAAGATATGAAGCATTTTACAAGCTATTTGGGAGCAAATTACTTGCCTTTTAGAGTGACCATTACATTTATGGCGACTATCCTTTTTTGTACTCTAATTTTGATCTTATCCTATGGTATTTTTGCAAATGTACTTACATCCTCAAACTTATGTTGTTTCAAAAAGCAATTGCTTGGGAAAAATAGTATTGTCTCTATCTGGCATTATTTTTGACTTCATCACATTTATATATGCTGTGGATTATATTTAACTCTGAAATTAGTGTTGTCTCTATTCTGCATGATTTTTTACTTTATCGCATGTTTATATGCTGTGGATTATTTGACTCTGATCACATGCGTTGCGAGCATATTTGACTCCAATGGCATGAGTTGTGAAATGGTGATTTTATTTGTTTACATTTTTTTCGTCGTTATGCCCTCTCGGTCTCTCTCTCTCTCTCTCTCTTTCTCTGCGTAGTGATATACAACTCTATGATTTTACTTTCTCTCTCTAGAAGAGAAGTCACTCTCTCTCTCTCTCAAGGATTTATGATCTCTTCTTCCAATGGTAACTCGCATAAATACTATCTCTCTAGAATTTATACTTTCTCTCTCCGTCAACCACACATATATGGAGTCTTATGACGATTGAAAATTACATTAAATAGATACTTTATGCTATGACACATATTGGTTTAAAAAACTCTAAAGATTGCTAAAATTGTCAAAAAAACTTGAAATGAAAAACTCGAAAATGTTAAATCCCCTCAATGAAGAAGACGGTGTTATGTTCCTGTGTATTGTCTTCTATTCTGTCTTCATATACCTTGTTGTTCATATAATGTAAGGGAAGTGTGAGGGTATCCATTCCCGTTGTGAGGTCCCCACCCCCGTCGTATCAACCAGCGGATTTGATGGTGAACCTGGTGGCCATTAGATCTATTGCGGAAGCAAACAAAATGGTTCAGGGTTCGACTAGTGGACGATCTCTCATCACAAGGTGAGTCGAGTTCGAGCCTACTAGCAGGGAGATCTAGCTCCACCTCGCATGGAAAGCGTACTTAAACTATCTAGCGATCCTAAGACCCACCTTCCAAGAGGAGAGAAACCCGGAGCGCCTTTTTCCCCATGTTTCAGAGGCACGTACTCTCGAGATTTCACCGCTCTAGGGGTAATGAGTATTACTAATATCGAAGTAAGCACTACGGGGACAGAGAGTTCCCGACCAATCGGGACCACCCATCTCGTAGGCATTGGCAACCTGAGCCAAGCCCCCACTTTCCACCCCCATACTCACACTTCCTTGTGTGACCTAATTACTACCACAAAGGTTGTTCAACATAAACATTCCTTGTTTTAATTCCGAAGCACATTGTTCGTTAGCACAGCCCTTCAATCAATATTGCAAACAACACCAAGACAACATTCTAGTAAAAATTCTACTCAAACTTATTCATTAAAATTCCAATGTTCTGGAGGTACAACATCCCTCCTCCAGCGAGAGTTCACTCCTCCCGTTGTCGCCTAGCTGCCCATACAACTAGGTATGTCCACCGCATAGAAAGCACGTCATGGATACTCCCACCGCATAGAAAGCAAGACGTGGGTTCCCACCGCATAGAAAGCAAGTCATGGGTATCCACCGCATAGAAATAAAGTCGTGGATTCAAAAGCCCTTAACGAGGAACTCTGTCCCCTGTGATCAGTAGGGGGGTCAGAACTGATTCCACCGCATAGAAAGCACGTCATGGACACTCCCCCCGCATAGAAAGCAGGACGTGGGTTCCCACCGCATAGAAAGCAAGTCGTGGGTATCCACCGCATAGAAAGAAAGTCGTGGATTCAAAAGCCCTTAACGAGGAACTCTGCCCCCTGTGATCAGTAGGGGGGTCAGAACTGACATTGGAAATAAAATAAACATGCGACCTAAATGTTCCCTAGCAGACATTATTTCCTCTTGCAAACAGCATACCCATCAATCATTTTCTTCATACTTTAGAACTTAATATACAATGAATTCAATGCCGAGGTTTCCGTCGAATTTCTCCAACATGTTTGGGGATATGTTCATTCCTAGCTAAACGTGTGCAATGTTAATTCAAACGACTTGAATAAAATTATGACCTACCTCCTCCATTTCTTCATCGATGGCCTGTGAGATGGCCAGTATTTGTTCCTCCATGGGAGCTTTTCCCTTTCCATTGACATTGCTTGTTCCTGCCTCGCGGTCGTGGGCACCACCGAAGCGAGTTCTCTTAACTAGAGCCATTTTACTCACTACTTTAAATAATTAGCTTGGAGAAAAAGCTAAGATTCGCAAGCATCATAACAACCCAATAGATAGATTAGCAACATCAATTAATCCCTCCTATAGGAGAGGTCTAGATTTTTCATATAGCAATTATTATGGATGACACATAATCCTATGGGTACCGGCTCTAAAGATAATTACTCGGCTTACATGATTAGGAATAATAGGATTTCACTAATGGAATTACCAGAGAGATGAATTAAGCACGATTAATCTCTTTCCTAGCAATTAGAGGGAGCAGAATCACCGCATGCATAGGTGTGAGAAAAACCACCTCTTAGAGACTTAATGACAGATTAATCTTCCCTTAATTATATCTTAATGCATAAGAGAAATGAATCTAATTCAGCTACAATATTAATGAGTGATAGAACGAATGATTCTTATCAATCTACACAATTACCAGATTACCGATTAATTACTATGCTACGTAGAGAGAGAAATTCTAATAATCATGCACTAATCATTAATCAAGAGTGATGAATGGCTGATAATTCAGCTATGGGATGATGATTACATAATAGAATATGGTTAAGTAGAAATTAGAGAGTAATTATAAAGAATTACGACTAGGAATAAGCATAATAGACGAGAAATTTAGATGGTAATGAAAAGGATTTGCAGAAAGCATTAATTAAACCGTGGTTACCATGATTAAGGATTGATAATCCTCTCGATTCTCTGATTTAATCGAGCTTCTTGAGGCGAGAATTCGACAGCACCTCCCCCGTTGCTTCTCCTTCAAACGGTGTGTGTACCGGAAGCACCTTCCCAGTGTGTGTAGGTTTGTGTGTGTGCACTATGTGTGTGTGAGCATATGTGTGTGTGTGTGTGTGTGTGAGTAGGCCTTTAAATAGGATCCTACAGGCTGAAAATCGATTTGTGCTGCTATAAGCATATGAGTGAGCACTCAGTCCTTGCATGGCAAGTCTAGTTGCCCCTACCCACCAAGTGTCCAGTTGGTTTAGTTAATTGGTTCTCACACTTAGTTGCAAGCTTGGAAACTTCCCAAAGACTCCCACAAGCCAAGAGAGCACCCCCTAGCTGCTAAAGCTGGTCCGGAGTGGCCTGGAACTTGTTCCCACATAGCCCCGGGCTTCGGTGCCTCCCCGCTCAATTTTTGGAAAAAATGATTTTTGGCTAAAACGGGCCATACGAGTCGGATTTTGATGCCGTAAATTTCTATATGGAGCTCTAACTAAGACGTACTGGCCCGAGTACCTGCCATATTTAGCAGTCCCCGGGGTCCGAAAATGCATTTTTTCAAATTTGGGATGCGGGTGCAGTTTTTCGAGACGATCAAAACTGAACGGGTCGCGTGACCAAAAACTTAATATTTTTGGAATTTTTTTACAAAAATTATTTTGATTCACATTTCGAAGCTTTAAAACATTCTAAACATCATGGCAGTGATAGAATTTCGAAAACTGCTGAAAATAGTAACTTTTTCCATTATGTTCATTTCATGGTACAATGGTGCTCTTTTGATCGGGGTCAGAGACCTTACAACCTCCCCAACGTGAAAATTTTAAGATGTCCTCATCTCAAGAATGTGTTTGGGTAATATTTTATGAGTGTTGGTTCGTCCTCCCAAGTTGCATCTTCTTCAGGGTAATCCTTCCACTTTACCAGATGCTCCGTGATAAATCTGTTGCGTAACTTCCTTTTCCTTGTTTCCAGTACGTAGTCGGGTTGGAGTGCGAGTAATCCTTGTGCTGGCATGACTATCTGATCTGAGTCCAAGAATTGATCAGGGTTAGGAATATAGGGTTTGAGTAAGCTGACGTGGAACACATCATGAACCTTCAAGTTTGCAGGTAACTTCAGCTTGTAGGCCTGGTCACTTACAACTTTAACAATCTCAAATGGTCCACAATACGTTGGGCTTAGCTTCTTATATCTGCCTAGTGATAAGTTGCTTTTCTTTGGTCAGACTCGCAGAAAAACCTTATCTCCTTCTTTGAAAGTTCTTTCCGAACGGTTCTTATCTGCATAATGCTTCTGTCTATCCTGAGCGGCCTAAATATCCTGGCGAATAGCTCTAGTCTGAGCTTCCATATCTTCTAACATCTTCCTAGATGCTTCTACCCTGATGGTTGGATCTGAGAAGTGCAATGGTGCTAAACAGTCCTGTCCATAAAGATCTTTGCAAGGTGACATTCCAATGCTTCTGTGTTCGGAAGAGTTGTAAGCATACTCCACCAAAGGTAGATATGGTAACCACTTCTTTGGTTCTTGAGAACAATAGGCTCTGAGAATGTCCTCGATGACTTGATTAACTCTTTCAGTTTGCCCATCTGTCTGGGGATGATACGCTGTACTGAAAGCTAAATGTGACCCAATAGATTGGAAAAGAGAAGTCCAGAATTTTGATGTAAACTTGGCATCTATATCACTGACGATACGCTTGGGTAGACCATGTAGCCTAAAAATCTCCTTGATGAATACCCAACTAATATCTGAAGCAGTAAAGGTTGTCTTTACGGGTATTAGATGAGACACTTTTGTAAGCATATCAACAACCACGAAAACAGAATCATAACCTCCTGTAACAAAATCCATAATGATGCATTCCCATTTCATCTGGGGTATGTCAAGAGGTTGAAGTTGCCCTGGTAACTTGATCCTTTCAGCTTTTATCCGTTGACAAGAAAGACACTGCCTCACATAGCGAAGTATGTCTCCTTTCATTCCAGTCCAAAAATAACTCCTCCTGATAGCATGAAGAGTCTTAGCATAGCCTCGATGTCCGGATGTAGGGCTATCGTGTGCTTCATACAAAATGGCCTTCTTTAAGGCTGGATCTTTGGGTACACAGAGTCTATGTCTGTAGTAAAGATATCCTCCCATAAGAGAGAAATCTTTAGCTTCAGGCATCTTATTCTGCTAGACTACAGATACTATACGCTGGTATTCTGGATCTACTAAAGATGCTTCTTTGATTCTATCCCAGATAGGGTTATTTGGAATAGAGATAGCTCCGAGATAGGATTTTCGGCTAAGACCATCTGCAACTGCATTTTCCTTTCCTGGTCTATACTTTATGTCAAGGTCATATTTCTGTAATAGCTCTATCCATCGTCGTTGTCGCATATTGAGAATAGGTTGAGTAAAAATCCATTTTAAGCTCTTGTGGTCTGTAACCAGCTGAAACTTGCGCCCAAGAAGATAATGTCTCCATAACTTCAGCGCATGACTAACTGCTAAAAGTTCCAAATCATGAGTAGGATAATTCTTCTCATGATCTCTCAGTTTTTGCGAAGTATACGCCACTGGTCTTCCTTCTCGAGTAAGAACTCCGCGTAGAGCAAATTTGCTAGCGTCAGTCGCTACTTCAAATTCCTTGCTGAAATCTGGAAGCTTTAAAATAGGAGCTGAGACTAAGAACTCTTTTAGTTTAGCAAAGCTAGACTCGTGCTCGGTCTTCCATTCGATCCTCATTCCTTTCTTCAGGAGTTCCGTCAAAGGTGGAGCAATACGTGCATAATCCTTGACAAAAATCCTGTACCATCCCGTTATTCCAAGAAATCCTCTTACTTTGCTGACAGTGGATGGTTGAGGCCAATCAACGATATCCTTGACTTTGTCTGGGTCCACTGAAATCCCTTCAGCCGATATGACAAATCCAAGATAGTTGACCTTTGGTGAGCAAAAAGTGCACTTGCTCTCTTTAGCGTAAAGTTGGTGTTCCCGAAGAAGTACTTTGCGAACATGTTCTTCATGGTCAGCCTCATCCTTAGAATAGATCAGAATGTCATCAAAGAAAACCAAGACAAAATCATCCAAGTAAGGTCTGAAAATATCCTGCATAAGTCGATTGAAGCTTGCAGGAGCATTTGTTAGACCAAAAGACATTACTGTGAACTCCTAGTGCCCATACCTAGTATTGAAAGCTGTCTTTGGAATATCTGATTCTTTGATTCTGATTTGGTAATATCCTGACCTTAGATCAATTTTGAAAACATTTTGGTGTCGTGGAGCCTGTCCAAGAGTTTCGTAAATCCTGGAATTGGATACTTGTTCTTGACAGTTACCTGGTTTAGTCCCCGGTAATCTATGCATAGCCTTAAGGTTCCATCCTTCTTCTTCTGAAAAAGAACTGGAGCACCCTAAGGAGAAGTACTGGCTCGAATGAATTTTTGCTCAATGAGTTGCCTAAGTTGTTCCTTGAGTTCGATGGCCTCTGGAAGTGACATCTTATAAGGTCTTTTTGAGATAGGTTCACATCCAAGGATAGTCTCAATCTCATGATCTACCTCTCTATGTGGCGGAAAATTTGTAAGGTCTTCAGGGAATACATCATCATACTCTCTCAACCAGTTTGGTCGAAGTGAGGTATCTGATTGGTCCACCTTGTTGAGTTTTACTGCATAAATTTGCTGACCCTTCCTTAGTCCCTTCAAAAGTCTACTCGCCTTGACTAGAGTAGCCCTAGGTCTCCCATTTTCCCCTGGATTAAGGCTTCATTACCCAAGTTATCTCTAAAGGTAAAGTTCCCTTGTGCACAATGTATGTGGGCCCTATTTTGCTTTAGCCAGTCCATCCCGAGTATCCCATCATAGAATACTAAGGGTAGGGTTCGAAATTGGGCAGAAGTTGGGTGTCCCACTAAATCAAGATCACTTTTTCCTGCAGAATGTTGAGATAGTACTTCCTTGCCGTTTGCTAACTCTACAACTAGCTTGCTTGTTGGATACTTATCTAGCTTTAGATTCCTCATGCATCAGGGTGAAAGAAATGAAAGAGTACTACCACAATCTATAAGGAAGTTAACTTGTTCACCTCTGAGAGATCCTGGCGTATGAATGACTGCGTATTTCTTGCAACCATTGGGATTGTCAATTGCAGCATGTAGGGTTGCTCTCTCCCCTGCTTCGTCACCCACAGTTGGTTGTACCACTGCGGTATTTACTCTGGAGGTAGCTCCACGCCCTCGTCCTCTGTTTATCCTTCCTCGTCCTCCTCTTCCATTAGCTTGACCACGCCCACGGGTATTCAAGGGTATGGCATTGGCGTTGGTTGCCTGAATGTTCCTGGGGCAATTAGATCTGTAATGTCCATGCTCGTCGCAACCATAACATAGAACATCAGGGAACTCCATGGTTGTGGTGGTAGCCACAATAGGGCGCTGGTCATATGCTTGGTTGGCTGGTCTGTTATTCCAAGCAGTTGTCCTTGCGCTCTTTGCCCAATGATTCCTCCTGTTCTGATTAACCTTTTGTACTTCAAGAGCTAGAGGTTTGGCCCTCAACAAGGCATCCTGTAGTGTCGTTGGCCTGAGAGCTTCCAATCGAGTATTGAGAGGTTCGATTAGCCCTTGGTAGAACCTTGCCACCTGTTGTTCCAAGGTCATCTTAGGAGCGTATCTCCGAAGAGTGACAAACTTTGCATAATATTCTTCGATAGATGAAGTTAGCTGCCAAAGTGAAAAGAGTTCATTCATCCTCAAGGTTCTATAGGCAGGCGTTAAATAACGCCTCATTATCGCATCTTTGATGTCTTCCCATGATGGAAGATCCCTTAATATCCATGTCCCTGCAATGTTGTTTCCACCATATCTTGGCATCGCCAGTCAAGAGGAACATCGCAAGCATGGTCTGATTTACGGGTTGGGTCCCCGCAACTTCAAAATAGTCATCCATGGCTTCCATACACACTTCCACATCTCTTTCCAATTTTTCCCCCTCGCCCTTAAAGATCAGAGGTTGGGCTTGCTTAATGAGAAGCTTCTTCTCTTGCGCTGCCGAGTACAAAGCAACAGGCGGTGCCTACATGGGTTATACGAAATTCTTGATACCATTAGTTGGATTTCAAAAAAGACACGAGACTTTAATAAAATTTCAAAATTCCACTTTATCAAGAGACAAGATTCAGAGACAAAAAGCACTTTATTGATAAAAATTCATTACAATCGAAACCCCTCAAGGTTTAGGATAATTGATGATCAGCTTATTACATGGCTTTATGGATTGCGTATGACATACGCCTAGGAGATGGTATTCACATGATGCACTACTTCGTTCGTGAAATAGTTATTGTACTCATTCTTGAGTGGATAATAAACTAAGATATCAAGCCGGAATTCCTCTTTTGGTACTCCAAAGGTTTTGACTCTGTTTGCTGGGATTACATTGGTGACCTTCTCCAAGAGCCAGTCGTTGAGGGTTTGATTGGTGTCGTCTAAGACAGTCTGGTCCAATCGTGTAGGCACCAAGTAGAATATCTCTACTATCCTCAACTCTTCTCCCCAACGTATCTTCTTCAGATCGGTAGCCAGGCATCCTAGCTTCCGAGCGTTGATGTAGTAAACCCCTCCTGGAAATGTCCAATCAAGTTCCCATCCTCTATCAATGCGAGTGGAGTGTGGCATATGAGCCTTCATTAGTATCTCCATGACATCTCGCTTGAACTGGTAAATTGGGGATCTTCGAGATTGCTCATAAATAAGCTCAAACACTTGGAACTTTGGATATTCGAGCACGGGGTCTTCCTGCAACACCAATGCAAGGAATTCGGATCAACTACCTATATACTTTCAGTTCCTTTTTTAAATATTCAAACAGTACGACTTTATTTCCCAGCCTAACCTAGGCTCTCATACCAGGTGTGAGGTCCCCACCCCTGCCGTATCAACCAGCGGATTTGATGGTGAACTTGGTGGCCACTAGATCTACTGTGGAAGCAAACAAAATGGTTAAGGGTTCGACTAGCGGACGACCTCTCATCACAAGGTGAGTCGAGTTCGAGCCTACTAGCAGGGAGATCTAGCTCCACCTTGCAAGGGAAGCGTACTTAAACTATCTAAAGATCCTAAGACCCACCTTCCAAGAGGAGAGAAACCCCGAGCGCCTTTTTCCCCATGTTTCAAAGACACGTACTCTCGAGATTTCACCGCTCTAGGGGCAATGAGTATTACTAATATCGAAGTAAGCACTATGGGGACAGAGAGTTCCCGACCAATCGGGACCACCCATCTCGTAGGCATTGGCAACCTAAGCCAAGCCCCTAGTTTCCACCCCCATACTCACACTTCCTTGTGTGACCTAATTACTACCACAAAGGTTGTTCAACATAAACATTCCTTGTTTTAATTCCGAAGCACATTGTTCGTTAAGAAAGCCCTTCAACCAGTATTGCAAACAACACCAAGACAACATTCTAGTAAAAATTATACTCAAACTTATTCATTAAAATTCCAATGTTCTGAAGGTACAACATCCCCCCTCCAGCGAGAGTTCACTCCTCCCGTTGTCACCTAGCTACCCATACAACTAGGTATGTCCACCGCATAGAAAGCATGTGATGGACACTCCCCCCGCATAGAAAGCAAGACGTGGGTTCCCACTGCATAGAAACCAAGTCGTGGATATCCAGCGCATAAAAAGCAAGTCGTGGATTCAAGAGCCCTTAACGAGGAACTCTGCCCCTTGTGATCAGTAGGGGGGTCAGGACTGATTCAACATTGGAAATAAAACGAACATGTGGAGCTAAATTTTCCCTAGCAGACATTCTTTCCTCTTGCAAACAGCATACCCACTAACCATTTCCTTCCTACTTTAGAACCTAATGTACAATGAATTCAATGCCGAGGTTTCTGTCGGATTTCTCCAACATGTTTGGGGATATGTTCATTCCTAGCTAAACGTGTGCAATGTTAATTCAAACGACTTGAATAAAATTATGACCTACCTCCTCCATTTCTTCGTCGATGGCCTGTGAGATGGCCGGTATTTGTTCCTCCATGGGAGCTTTTCCCTTTCCATTGACATTGCTTGTTCCTGCCTCGCGGTCGTGGGCACCACCGAAGCGAGTTCTCTTAACCGGAGCCATTTTACTCACTACTTTAAATAATTAGCTTGGAGAAAAAGCTAAGTTTCGCAAGCGTCATAACAACCCAATAGATAGATTAGCAACATCAATTAATCCCTCCTATAGGAGAGGTCTAGATTTTTCATATAGCAATCATTATGGATGACACATAATCCTATGGGTATCGGCTCTAAAGATAATTACTCGGCTTACATGATTAGGAATAATAGGATTTCACTAATGGAATTACCAGAGAGATGAATTAAGCACGATTAATCTCTTTCCTAGCAATTAGAGGGAGCAGAATCACCGCATGCATAGGTGTGAGAAAAACCACCTCTTAGAGACTTAATGACAGATTAATCTTTCCTTAATTATATCTTAATGCATAAGAGAAATGAATCTAATTCAGCTACAATATGAATGAGTGATAGAACAAATGATTCTCATCAATCTACACAATTACCAGCTTACCGATTAATTACTATGTTACCTAGAGAGAGAAATTCTAATAATCATGCACTAATCATTAATCAAGATTGATGAATGGCTGATAATTCCGCTATGGGATGATGATTACATAATAGAATATGGTTAAGTAGAAATTAGAGAGTAATTATAAAGAATTACGACTAGGAATAAGCATAATAGACGAGAAATTTAGATGGTAATGAAAAGGATTTGCAGAAAGCATTAATTAAACCGTGGTTACCATGATTAAGGACTGATAATCCTCTCGATTCTCTGATTTAATCGAGCTTCTTGAGGCGAGAATTCGACAGCACCTCCCCCCTTGCTTCTCCTTCAAACGGTGTGTGTACCGGAAGCACCTTCCCAGTGTGTGTAGGTGTGTGTGTGTGTGCACTATGTGTGTGTGAGCATATGTGTGTGTGTGTGTGTGTGTGAGTAGGCCTTTAAATAGGATCCTACAGGCTGAAAATCGATTTGTGCTGCTATAAGCATCTGAGTGAGCACTCAGTCCTTGCATGGCAAGTCTAGTTGCCCCTACCCACCAAGTGTCCAGTTGGTTTAGTTCATTGGTTCTCACACTTAGTTGCAAGCTTGGAAACTTCCCAAAGACTCCCACAAGCCAAGAGGGCGCCTTCTAGATGCTAAAGCTGGTATGGAGTGGCCTCGAACCTGTTCCCACACAGCCCCCCGGCTCCGGTGCCTCCCTGCTCAATTTTTGGAAAAATTGATTTTTGGCTAAAACGGGCCATACGAGTCGGATTTTGATGCCGTAAATTGCTATACGGAGATCTAACTAAGATGTACTGGCCCGAGTACCTGCCATATTGAGCAGCCCCCGGGGTCCGAAAATGCATTTTTTCAAATTTGGGGTACAGGTGCATTTTTTCCAGACGATCAAAACTGGACGGGTCGGGTGACCAAAAACTTACTATTTTTGGAATTTTTTTACAAAAATTATTTTAATTCACATTTCGAAGCTTTAAAGCATTCTAAACATCATGGCACTAACGAAATTTGGAAAATTGCTGAAAATAATAACTTTTTCCATTATGTTCATTTCATCGTACAATGGTGCTCGTTTGATCGGGGTCAGAGACCTTACAACCTCCCCAACGTGAAAAATTTGAGATGTCCTCATCTCAAGAATGTGTTTGGGTAATATTTTATGAGTGTTGGTTTGTCCTCCCAAGTTGCATCTTCTTCAAGGTAATCCTTCCACTTTACCAGATGCTCCGTGATAGTTCTGTTGCGTAACTTCCTTTCCCTTGTTTCCAGTACGTAGTCAGGTTGGAGCTCGAGTACTCCTTGTGCTGGCATGACTATCTGATCTAAGTCCAAGAATTGATCAGGGTTAGGAATATAGGGTTTGAGTAAGCTGACGTGGAACACATCATGAACCTTCAAGTTTGCAGGTAACTTCAGCTTGTAGGCCTGGTCACTTACAACTTTAACAATCTCAAATGGTCCACAATACCTTGGGCTTAGCTTCTTATATCTGCCTAGTGATAAGTTGCTTTTCTTTGGTCAGACTCGCAGAAAAACCTTATCTCCTTCTTTGAAAGTTCTTTCCGAACGGTTCTTATCTGCATAATGCTTCTGTCTATCCTGAGCGGCCTAAATATCCTGGCGAATAGCTCTAGTCTGAGCTTCCATATCTTCTAACATCTTCCTAGATGCTTCTACCCTGATGGTTGGATCTGAGAAGTGCAATGGTGCTAAACAGTCCTGTCCATAAAGATCTTTGCAAGGTGACATTCCAATGCTTCTGTGTTCGGAAGAGTTGTAAGCATACTCCACCAAAGGTAGATATGGTAACCACTTCTTTGGTTCTTGAGAACAATAGGCTCTGAGAATGTCCTCGATGACTTGATTAACTCTTTCAGTTTGCCCATCTGTCTGGGGATGATACGCTGTACTGAAAGCTAAATGTGACCCAATAGATTGGAAAAGAGAAGTCCAGAATTTTGATGTAAACTTGTCATCTATATCACTGACGATACGCTTGGGTAGACCATGTAGCCTAAAAATCTCCTTGATGAATACCCGACTAATATCTGAAGTAGTAAAGGTTGTCTTTATGGGTATTAGATGAGCCACTTTTGTGAGCATATCAACAACCACGAAAACAGAATCATAACCTCCTGTAACAAAATCCATATTGATGCATTCCCATTTTATCTGGGGTATGTCAAGAGGTTGAAGTTGCCCTGGTAACTTGATCCTTTCAGCTTTTATCCGTTGACAAGAAAGACACTGCCTCACATAGCGAAGTATGTCTCCTTTCATTCCAGTCCAAAAATAACTCCTCCTGACAGCATGAAGAGTCTTAGCATAGCCTAGATGTCCGGATGTAGGGCTATCGTGTGCTTCATACAAAATGGCCTTCTTTAAGGCTGGATCTTTGGGTACACAGAGTCTATGTCTGTAGTAAAGACATCCTCCCATAAGAGAGTAATCTTTAGCTTCAGGCATCTTATTCTGCTGGACTAGAGATACTATACGCTGGTATTCTGGATCTACTAAAGATGCTTCTTTGATTCTATCCCAGATAGGGTTATTTGGAATAGAGATAGCTCCGAGATAGGATTTTCGGCTAAGACCATCTGCAACTGTATTTTCCTTTCCTGGTCTATACTTTATGTCAAGGTCATATTCCTGTAATAGCTCTATCCATCGTCGTTGTCGCATATTGAGAATAGGTTGAGTAAAAATCCATTTTAAGATCTTGTGGTTTGTAACTAGCTGAAATTTGCGCCCAAGAAGATAATGTCTCCATAACTTCAGCGCATGACTAACTGCTAAAAGTTCCAAATCATGAGTAGGATAATTCTTCTCATGATCTCTCAGTTTTCGCGAAGTATACGCCACTGGACTTCCTTCTTGAGTAAGAACTCCGCCTAGAGAAAATTTGCTAGCGTCGGTCGCTACTTCAAATTCCTTGCTGAAATCTGGAAGCTTTAAAATAGGAGCTGAGACTAAGAACTCTTTTAGTTTAGCAAATCTAGACTCATTCTCGGTCTTCCATTCGATGCTCATTCCTTTCTTCAGGAGTTCCGTCAAAGGTGCAGCAATACGTGCATAATCCTTGACAAAAATCCTGTACCATCCCGTTATTCCAAGAAATCCTCTTACTTTACTGAGAGTGGATGGTTGAGGCCAATCAACGATATCCTTGACTTTGTCTGGGTCCACTGAAATCCCTTCAGCCGATTTGGCAAATCCAAGATAGTTGACCTTTGGTGAGCAAAAAGTGCACTTGCTCTCTTTAGCGTAAAGTTGGTGTTCCCGAAGAAGTACTTTGCGAACATGTTCTTCGTGGTCAGCCTCGTTCTTAGAATAGATCAGAATGTCATCAAAGAAAACCAAGACAAATTCATCCAGGTAAGGTCCGAAAATATCCTGCATAAGTCGATTGAAGCTTGCAGGAGCATTTGTTAGACCAAAAGACATTACTGTGAACTCCTAGTGCCCATACCTAGTATTGAAAGCTGTCTTTGGAATATCTGATTCTTTGATTCTGATTTGGTAATATCCTGACCTTAGATCAATCTTTGTAAACATTTTGGTGTCGTGGAGCCTGATAGCCTCCAATTTCATCATCAAAAAGGCTAAAAGATGTGGGTTTTTATTTGCAAGTCATTATCTTTACCCTATATTCGATGTCATCTATGCCAATATACAACCTTGTTGCCATATTATTTTGCATCCATTGCGCCTTGTAAATGCACTTGGTTTGTTTAGCGGGTCCGCACTTGTGAATGCCAAAGCATAAAAACTCTCTCTAGTTTTAAAAATATCAAGCCATAAACCATGTATCCACATGAAAGCCTATCCTAAGGTTTCAAAAGTTATGTAATCTTTTTAAATTTTGAATAAAGAAAGGGAAAAGAGGGTGGGTCGTGTGATCTTGGGAGTTGTGGGAGGTTGTAACCAACTTTCCTATATCTCTCTTTGCACGAGTCTTTCCCGTCTCTCTTGGTTGAGCACAACACTTGCTTCTCTCTCGTCTCTGTGTGTTTCTTGAATATCAATGGAAGAAGAGAGTGAGAGTGAGGATGATGCACATGATAGTATCTCTTGTGTGTTTCAATAATCTTGTGTGTGCATGGCTATGGCCATTCTAGAGATTAGAAAGAGAGAGTGTGTAAAATCTTTGTGTGTGTTTCTTGAAAGCCTTTCTTGTAGTTTTAATGGCTATGGGGCACCCAAAAACATAGATTTTACTTGCTCGTGAGCCCGGATCAGTGTAGGTTTGCTTTCCTCGGAAGGAACTATCAGAGCCTGTCCAAGAGTTCGTCAATCCTTGGAATTGGATACTTGTTCTTGATAGTTACCTGGTTTAGTCCTCGGTAATCTATGCATAGCCTTAAGGTTCCATCCTTCTTCTTCTAAAAAAGAACTGGAGCACCCCAAGGAGAAGTACTGGGTCGAATGAATCCTAGCTCAATGAGTTGCCTAAGTTGTTCCTTGAGTTCGATGGCCTCTGGAAGTGACATCTTATAAGGTCTTTTTGAAATAGGTTCACATCCAGGGATAGTCTCAATCTCATGATCTACCTCTCTATGTGGCGGAAAATTCGTAAGGTCTTCAGGGAATACATCATCATACTCTCTCAACCAGTTTGGTCGAAGTGAGGTATCTGATTGGTCCACCTTGTTGAGTTTTCCTGCATAAATTTGCTGACCCTTCCTTAGTCCCTTCAAAAGTCTACTGGCCTTGTCTAGAGTAGCCCTAGGTCTCCCATTTTCCCCTGGATTAAGGCTTCATTACCCAAGTTATCTGTAAAGGTAAAGTTCCCTTGTGCACAATGTATGTGGGTCCTATTTTGCTTTAGCCAGTCCATCCCGAGTATCCCATCAAAGAATCCTAAGGGTAGGGTTCGAAATTGGGCAGAAGTTGGGTGTCCCCCTAAATCAAGATCGATTTTTCCTGCAGAATGTTGAGATAGTACTTCTTGCCGTTTCCTAACTCTACAACTAGCTTGCTTGTTGGATACTTATCTAGCTTTAGATTCCTCATGCATTGGGGTGAAAGAAATGAAAGAGTACTACCACAATCTATAAGGAAGTTAACTTGTTCACCTCTGAGAGATCCTGGTGTATGAATGACTGTGTATTTCTTGCAACCATTGGGATTGTCAATTGCAGCATGTAGGGTTGCTCTCTCCCCTGCTTCGTCACCCACAGTTGGTTGTACCACTGCGGCATTTACTCTCGAGGTAGCTCCACGCCCTCGTCCTCTGTTTATCCTTCCTCATCCTCCTCTTCCATTAGCTTGGCCACGCCCACGGGTATTCTAGGGTATGGCATTGGTGTTGGTTGCCTGAATGTTCCTGGGGCAATTGGATCCGTAATGTCCATGCTCGTCGCAACCATAACATCGAACATCAGGGAACTCCATGGTTGTGGTGGTAGCCACAATAGGGCGCTGTTCATATGCTTGGTTGGCTGGTCTGTTATTCCAAGCAGTTATCCTTGCGCTCTTTGCCCAATGATTCCTCCTGTTCTGATTAACCTTTTTTACTTCAAGAGCTAGAGGTTTGGCCCTCAAAAAGGCATCCTGTAGTGTCGTTGGCCTGAGAGCTTCCAATCGAGTATTGAGAGGGTCGATTAGCCCTTGGTAGAACCTCGCCACCTGTTGTTCCAAGGTCATCTTAGGAGCGCATCTCCGAAGAGTGACAAACTTTGCATAATATTCTTCGACAGATGAAGTCAGCTGCCAAAGTGAAAAGAATTCATTCATCCTCAAGGTTCTATAGGCAGGCGGTAAATAACACCTCATTATCGCAGCTTTGATGTCTTTCCATGATTGGGAAGATCCCTTAATATCCATGTCCCTGCAATGTTTCTTCCACCATATCTTGGCATCACCAGTCAAGCGGAACATCGCAAGCATGGTCTGATTTACGGGTTGGGTCCCCGCAGCTTCAAAATAGTCGTCCATGGCTTCCATCCACACTTCCGCATCTCTTTCCACATTTGCCCCCTCGCCCTTAAAGATCGGAGGTTGAGCTTGCTTAAGGAGAAGCTTCTTCTCTTGCGCTGCCGAGTACAGAGCAACAGGCGGTGCCTACATGGGTTATACGAAATTCTTGATACCATTACTTGGATTTCAAAATAGACACGAGACTTTAATAAAATTTCAAAATTCAACTTTATCAAGAGACAAGATTCAGAGACAAAAAGCACATTATTGATAAAAATTTATTACAATCGAAATCCCTCAAGGTTTAGGATAACTGATGATCAGCTTATTACATGGCTTTATGGATTGCGTATGACATACGCCTAGGAGATGGTATTCACATGATGCACTACTTCGTTCGTGAAATAGTTATTGTACTCATTCTTGAGTGGATAATAAACTAAGATATCAAGCCGGGATTCCTCTTTTGGTACTCCAAAGGTTTTGACTCTGTTTGCTGGGATCACATTGGTGACCTTCTCCAAGAGCCAGTCGTTGAGGGTTTGATTGGTGTCG
The DNA here is from genome assembly GCF_014529385.1 of Adiantum capillus-veneris. Classification (NCBI taxonomy): domain Eukaryota; kingdom Viridiplantae; phylum Streptophyta; class Polypodiopsida; order Polypodiales; family Pteridaceae; genus Adiantum; species Adiantum capillus-veneris. The sequence goes on from NC_140940.1 coordinate 78,087,657, forward strand.
TCCAAGTAGAATATCTCTACTACCCTCAATTCTTCTCCCCAACGTATCTTCTTCAAATTGGTAGCCAGGCATCTTAGCTTCCGAGCGTTGATGTAGTAAACCCCTCCTGGAAATGTCCAATCAAGTTCCCATCCTCTATCAATGCGAGTGGAGTGTGGCGTATGAGCCTTCATCAGTATCTCCATGACATCTCGCCTGAATTGGTAAATTGGGGATCTTCGAGCTTGCTCATAAATAAGCAAGTCGTGGGTATCCACCGCATAGAAAGCAAGTCGTGGATTCAAGAGCCCTTAACGAGGAACTCTGCCCCCTGTGATCAGTAGGGGGGTCAGGACTGATTCAACATTGCAAATAAAATGAACATGTGGAGCTAAATTTTCCCTAGCAGCCATTCTTTCCTCTTGCAAACAACATACCCACTAACCATTTCCTTCCTACTTTAGAACTTAATGTACAATGAATTCAATGCCGAGGTTTCTGTCGGATTTCTCCAACATGTTTGGGAATATGTTCATTCCTAGCTAAACGTGTGCAATGTTAATTCAAACTACTTGAATAAAATTATGACCTACCTCCTCCATTTCTTCGTCGATGGCCTGTGAGATGGCCGGTATTTGTTCCTCCATGGGAGCTTTTCCCTTTCCATTGACATTGCTTGTTCCTATCTCGCGGTCGTGGGCACCACCGAAGCGAGTTCTCTTAACCGGAGCCATTTTACTCACTACTTTAAATAATTAGCTTGGAGAAAAAGCTAAGGTTCGCAAGCGTCATAACAACCCAATAGATAGATTAGCAACATCAATTAATCCCTCTTATAGGAGAGGTCTAGATTTTTCATATAGCAATCATTATGGATGACACATAATCCTATGGGTACCGGCTCTAAAGATAATTACTCGGCCTACATGATTAGGAATAATAGGATTTCACTAATGGAATTACCAGAGAGATGAATTAAGCACGATTAATCTCTTTCCTAGCAATTAGAGGGAGCAGAATCACCGCATGCATAGGTGTGAGAAAAACCACCTCTTAGAGACTTAATGACAGATTAATCTTCCCTTAATTATATCTTAATGCATAAGAGAAATGAATCTAATTCAGCTACAATATTAATGAGTGATAGAACGAATGATTCTCATCAATCTACACAATTACCAGCTTACCGATTAATTACTATGTTACCTAGAGAGAGAAATTCTAATAGTCATGCACTAATCATTAATCAAGAGTGATGAATGGCTGATAATTCAGCTATGGGATGATGATTACATAATAGAATATGGTTAAGGAGAAATTAGAGAGTAATTATAAAGAATTATGACTAGGAATAAGCATAATAGACGAGAAATTTATATGGTAATGAAAAGGATTTGCAGAAAGCATTAATTAAATCGTGGGTACCGTGAGTAAGGGCTGATAATCCTCTCGATTCTCTGATTTAATCGAGCTTCTTGAGGCGAGAATTCGACAGCACCTCCCCCCTTGCTTCTCCTTCAAAAGGTGTGTGTACCGGCAGCACCTTCCCAATGTGTAGGTGTGTGTGTGTGCACTATGTGTGTGTGAGCATATGTGTGTGTGTGTGTGTGTGTGTGTGTGTGTGTGTGAGTAGGCCTTTAAATAGGTTCCTACAGGCTGAAAATTGATTTGTGCTGCTATAAGCATTTGAGTGAGCACTCAGTCCGTCCATGGCATGTCTAGTTGCCCCTACCCACCAAGTGTCGAGTTGGTTTAGTTAACTAGTTCCCACACTTAGTTGCAAGCTTGGAAACTTCCCAAAGACTCCCACAAGGCAAGAGGGAGCCCCCTAGCTGCTAATGCTGGTCTGGAGTGGCCTGGAACCTGTGCCCACACAACCCCGGGCTCCGGTGCCTCCCCGCTCAATTTTTGGAGGCTAAAACGGGCCATACGAGTCGGATTTTGATGCCATAAATTGCTATACAGAGCTCTAACTAAGACATACTGGCCCGAGTACTTGCCATATTTAGCAGCCCTCGAGGTCCGAAAATGCATTTTTTCAAATTTGGGGTACGGGTGCAGTTTTTCGAGACGATCAAAACTGGACAGGTCAGGTGACCAAAAACTTACTATTTTTGGAAATTTTTTACAAAAATTATTTTAATTCACATTTCGAAGCTTTAGAAAATTCTAAACATCATGGCACTGACAGAATTTGGAAAACTGCTAAAAATAGTAACTTTTTCCATTATGTTCATATTATGGTACAATGGTGCTCTTTTGATCGGGGTTAGAGACCTTACACCCATAGTGCTTATTGCTCCATTGCGGAGCATTAGGCATTAAATAAAATATCTATGTGGCTCATTAGATTACAAGAGTTCGATTACACAATTCAAGTGGAGAACTCCATCAAAGCTAGTCTAGTAGGTATTCGTACTCATTGTCACTATGAGAAGAAGCTAAAGGTCAACACCAGAAGGCAAAATAGTGATACCAATGGTGGAGGTTCCTAAGCTAGAAGGAGCTCACTCTCTTTTCTTTGATGGAGCTAACAAAAGAACAATGGACCAGGTTGCAGCCGGCATCGTCATTTTCAATGAGCAAAAGGAAACAGTCTTCTCTATTGGGCAGTTACTACACTCCTACTCCAACAATGAAGCAGAGTACACGGTTCTGATTCTTGGATTAGAACAATGTGTTTTGCAAGGGGTTCAATGCCTAAATGTGTTTGGTGATGACATGCTCTTGATAAAGAAGATAAATGGCACTTGGGTTTGTAAAAATTAGGTTTTGCTTGGAAACATTACGCCAATTTAAGGATCTTTTAAGAAAGTTTGAAGCAGTGCAGTTATTTCATGTCCCTAGGGCAAAAAATCAAGAAGCAGATGCTCTAGCCAAGGAAAGAATTCAAGGTGTTCCCATAGGAGCAATCAAACTGAGGCTGCCCCTCTTCCAGGGTAGCGATGCTATGCCTGATATCATCAGCTTCTTAGGTACAGGAGAATGTCATGAAGGGTATACCAAGGCCAGAAACAATGGCTTGTTCTAAAGGCAACATGATACCACCTTATAAACAACACCTTGTATTGCAAGGGCAAAGACCACGTTCTTGGGCGAGTGCCAATATCCAGTGAAATCACGGAGGTGATCTCAAGTTTCCATGATGGTGTTTGCGGCAGCCACTTTGCTCTAGATATTACTACTAGAAAGATTCTACAGGTAGGATTCTCTTGGCCTAGTCTGAACAGGGATGTGCATCATTGGTGTAAAACATGCAGAGCTTGTCAAGTATCTAGCGATCGAACACTAACCTATGAGCCATAGACTCATATCATCTCATATGACCCGTTTGAGAAGTGGGGGATAGATGCAATTGGTCCTTTACCAAGGAACAATTGGGTAAACTGTACATTCTAGTTGGTGTAGACTACATGACCCGATGGGCGAAAGCAGCAGCCACCACACACATTTCAGCCCAAGAAGTGGCAAAGTTCATATTTGAGCACATCTGTTTCCACTTTGGCACACCTTTGGAGATAATATCTGATAGAGGGCCAAGTTTCAGAGGCGACTTGGTGGGAGAACTGATGAAAAAGCTAGGCAACGTCGACACTCAACTCCGTACTATCCACAGTGCAATGGTCTAGTGGAAAAGGTATACGGAATGATCTATAAAATCATCACAAAGCAGGTGAATAACGACACTAGTGATTGGAATAAGCATCTCATGGTCGCTCTTTGGGCCTACCCCACGACATTCAGAACATCACTAGGTTTCACCCCTTTCCATCTGGTATATGGAAAAGAGGCCATTCTACCCATCGAGGTGCTGATAGCCAGCTTGCGAGTCATGGCCAGCCAGTTACAGTGCCCAATTGCCCATCTCCGCAACCACATCTTGGATCTAAAAAGACTTCAGTTAGACAGGAAAGATGCGATCAACTACTATACGATGCAAGCAGAACGACGCCGACTCACATTCAATCAAGGGCTTCAAGAAAAGGGTCTGAAGAAAGGCATGTTATATTGAGATACGACAATAGATTCGACACTAGGAAAGATAAGAAGTTTCAAGCTAGATGGGAAGGGCCATTCATCATCAAAAGGAGATACGCCAATGGTAGCTACAAATTGATGGAGAGAGATGGTCGAATTCACAAGACCAGAGTTAGTGGGGATGGAGGCTCAAAAGGTACTTCTTAAGGTTTGATCAGGTTAGTAGATATTCCAGAGGAGGGAGAATCCTCCAACTCCGCTGCTAGAGAATCAGAAGCAGAGCTAGAGACATGAATACCTCTAGCCACAAGGGAGGGCTAATGATGGCCAGTTTTTGAAGGCCTTAACTGTGGGTACTAACCCCAAGAAAAGGAGCATTATAAGTCAAAAAACAAATAAGTAAATAACATTTTCTGTTGAAGGTTGCCGCCACCACCCCCCCTTCTTGTCCTTGCTGTAAGATCCCCAATTTTTGGGTCTCTTCTAAAAAGAAGAAAAATAGCTTTCGATATCTATTTTACCAAATTTTGACTTAAGATGATTGATTGGCAGTATTGGAAGATTCTAAAGTAAAAAGCAAGGTCGTTTCCATGTTCCAGTAAGGTTAGACAGACGTTCGGTTCAGTTTTGGAAAAATCCACTATTTTTAGCTTTTTCATGCTTTTTGTGCTTTTAATTGCTTTTTTGCAAAAAGCAAAGTCGGATCCTTAATCTACATGTTCCGGGGAAGCTATGATTCAATGCTATTTATAGCTTTTTATGATTTTTAGTGCTTTTTGGTAAAAGCAAGTCTGCCTTCTTATCCCAGTGAGAAGAACCCGTGGTTCAATTTTATTTATTTTTGTTTTTTATGCTATTTTTAGCTTTTTGATATTTTTGAAAAGCAATGTGCTTTTTATGATGACCTAAACATAAAAATATTAATTCTAGTCTCCGTCGAATTTAAAAATGATCACCCGGAGCAAAAACGGGACCAAACGAGATTTTTACGGGAATTGTTTTTATAAAAAGCGGTATCGTAAATACGCTGGGGCAGTACGAGAAAGACATAATTATGTTGGGATAGTACGGTGTGACATAGTCTAGCTATGATTTTCGTTAGTTGGCTGGATACTGCTTGGATGTCAATTTTGCTAAAAAAATTGAATGGTAAGTGGGAGAGTTGACCACCAAAAGCAAAGGCTTGTTTTTAGAAAAGACTGGAGCTTTTTCACAAAAGCTAGGGACTATTCCAGGCTGAGAGGTAGCGCTATCTCTCTGCTTGGGACACACTCCAGCCTGTTGTACTTGCCTATAACTTGCCAGTTAGTGCTCAGTTTTCAGTGCCGTTTGTTGCGTCTACTACCGTAAGGCTATACGTATCTTTTATACGGAGTGGTGCAAACTCTTCATCACCATCTCCATAAGCTCTTCTCTCTTTAGAAGAAGAAGAAGAAGAAGACGAAGGACATTCTCTCTCTACTTTCTTATTATCTTCTCTATCGTTTCATGGTGTACGCGCTCTCTGGAAGCTTTCGTGGCAGATACCTCTATGTAGCTCTCATCACCGCTCTCTTGCAGCAAAGCAAGAAGCCTTTCGACAGTCCTAATCGATTCTAAACCACGGTGAGAATCTCTCTACGCCATAGCCGTCATCTTTCTTTCTCTATGTCGTTTTTCTGAGTAGTTACCCTCTAGGTGATTATTTTCTCGCATACGAGTGCATGTATGGATCAACCGATGGAGAGGGGGAATGGGGGAACACACTCGGCACCAACACAAAGGCCTCTCTATAGCTCAGGGTATTCACAACACCCCTATCCTCTCAGAAAACACCTTCAAAGAAACACTTTACACTAGCAAACCACTCCGTGCTCAATTTTCATCGCTCACACACACCACAAACCACCACACAAGGTACACCTGCTACCACTGCCTGTCTCCACCCTTACACACACACACACACACACACAACCGCTCAATCTCACTCTCACTCAAAACACCGTCCGTCCGGGGGGACACACACTTCCACACAGCTAGCACCGAGGAGAACCATGAAAGCAGGAGAAAGAGAAGGGGGGAAGGGGAAACAACAGCATGGGAGGCAACTGTGACTTGATTGCACTTCAAAAGAGATATACACTGGCTTGCACTGCCATCACCATGGCCATTTTCAAGCAAAAGTTACAAAGGGGTTAGCTTGCTAGAGACTTAACTTTGCAGGCTTCAAACGACACTCAAAAGCCAGGAAAAAAGCCCTTAATTTGATCCAATTTTGACTTTTATAGGGGGGCCCTTTAATTTGGGAAATTACATTTTAATTGGTCCACTTGGCACCTTGAATTGGCATTTTTCGGAAGGCGGCACCGCCTTGCTCTCTCTGCTCTCTTCTTCACTCTTTGCACTTGGGGGGGGCATTAGCGATGTCGCTATTGCCCCCTAGGCTTTCCATTTTTTATTTTTTATTTTTCATCTTTACCCTCTTTAAGCTCAACTTTGCACTGCTCCACATGCTTGACTTTGACTCTCACTTTCTCTCTATCTTCCTTCTTGGCTCCTTTTTGGCCTTGGCCTTCATTTCCTCCCTTAGCTTTGGTTTGTCCGGCCTCTACTGCCCCTTTCACTCCTTGCTTTGCCTGGACACGCTTTGGAATGGTCCATTTGCTTCTTACTTGGCTTTGCCTTCGCCTTATGCTCCCATTTGACCACCGTTGTGGGATCTTTCTCTTTCATGAGGGGGGGAGGCAATAGCGAGGTCGCTATTGCCCCTTTCCCCTTTCTCAAAATTTTAAGGCCCCAAGGGCCGCGGGACCATCCCCTAATCAGGCGGCATTTCCATGTCATCACCATCGCCACCTGACCCTTCCGCAGGCGTGCACCACCTACGCCGCCCCACCAGGCCAAAACCGACCTGTTTTCGCCCCGCAGCGCCGCCACCTACGCACACGTCATGGTAGCCATCGTTGAGCTCCCTGGGAGCTCCTTCTGCCATTACACCTACATAAGGGCCACGCCTATGCTCATATACCTCGCCACTGGACGGCCATCGTGCACATGTGGGATTAACCCCATGCCACGTGGCACTCGCTGAGTCCATGGCTTCAAAGCCTTGCAATGTTTTGAAAAATTCCATAAAAAACCAATTTTTTCCCTTTTTGCTTGTCTGCTTGCCAACTCGCACGCGGTGATCGGATTTCAGGGCCGTAAGGTTCAACTGATGGAGATGGTTCCCGACTTTGAACCCCCCCGTGCTCACCGCACTCTGACTCTCTGAGGCCTATCAAACAAGGCCGACAAAACAAAAGAAAATCATCTGTAATCACCTCCCAAAGGACAACCCCCAACTTTGACCTGCAGTATCTTGCGGACCAGGAACCCGATTAGTGAACCGTCAATTTGTGCTAGTTCCCCATGATGTACACTTCCACCGAGAAGCTTGGCGAGGCTAAAATGATGCCAGATGGCACATCTTCCAGTCCGGTCCGATGGGCTCAGGCCCGGCCCCCAGAAAAAATTCAGCTGACCTTAACTTGCTATCCAGAGCTCCGATTCGCAATCCGTAAAGACATGCATGCTCCGTAACTCGAGCTCTACACATGTATACACTGACATCAACCCAAGCCACCTGTCCCCAGCTGCCCTGTCCATCGGGGATCTACTACATACTCTTTCTTTAAACTGCAATATCGTGAGCACCGGGGCTCCGTTTCATGAGCCGTCTGGACCGGCTTCTAGAGCACAATGAACACCACATTCTAGATCTTTGACTTGGCATTCCAGACATCTTCATCTACCATCGCATCGGGACTATCTTGCTGCCCTTTTGGCCTAAAAATCCGCTTTAAGCATACATTCTCGCTACCCTTTGGATGCCTAGGGCCTTGGCACCTGTCCTAGCCTTCTGCACTGCACTCAACTGCACCCTTTTCTTGGCATAGACCATCCCCTAGCCTTGACCAACTTTGGCTGCACCATCATTGCCCAGCCCCCTCATCGAACATTTATGTTCGACCAAAAGCATATGTACAAAACTTTAAAACTGGAACATCAAACTAATGATTAAAAGCACTCACAAAACCATAATTGTATCTACAAACTATGTACAAAGCTTTATCTCCTTTCTCTCACACAATGCATGATCTAGGTGGGTTTCCTACCCCCCTTGACTATAATTTGCTGCACTTCAGGCACTAAATCCCTCTCGAAATACAGTTTGAGCCGCACACCATTCACCTTGTTTCTGAGAAGCTTGCCATTCGCTCTTACCAGTTGATAGGTCCCATTCGGAAAGGCCTTTTGCACTTTATATGGACCTGTCCACTTCTTCTTGAACTTCTTTTGGAATGTGAAATCCAGGTAGCTTTCATACTTCATGACCAGGTCTCCTTCCTCTATATTCTTGTTCGGCAGGTTCTGATTGAATTTGGCAACCCGCTTCTCCCTCTGCTTCACATAGTAGTCCGCCGCTACCTCTCTGTCCATCTACAAAGTCTCCAAATTCGCTATTCGATCCTGTAGAACCCCTTGTCGAGTTTCATTGACATGCCACATACCCTTTAAAGCACCTAGTTGTGCATGCACTGGCAACACAGCCTCCTTACCATAGACAAGCTCGAATGGAGTGAAGTTTGTAGCCACTTTATAGGACGTTCTATACGCCCACATACACTTCTCTAGATTTTCTTCCCACTCAGGTTCTTGCTTATACACGCATTTCGTTAACATCTTGACGATTTGACCATTAGCACTTTCGACTAGACCATTGCATTGGGGGTGATAGGGCGAGGAAAACCGATGTTGAATCTTTAACTTTTTCGCTAATGCACTCATGAGCTTACTTCTAAACCCCTGAACCCTATTAGAAATTAACACCCATGGAACACCAAAACGGCAACATATATTATCAAACACGAACTAAGCCACCACATTAGCATTTACTTCCTTCACTGCCCTGGCCTCGACCCATCTTGTAAGGTAGTCAATGGCTACCACCACGTACTTCTTACTGATTGTAGACTTTGGGAGAGGGCCTATGGCATCCAGACCCCACTTCTCAAAGGACTTTGTGCGATGATGGTGCCCTGTGACTCCGCTACTAGTCATCTTTCACCTATAGTTTGACACCCATGGCACGTCTTGCACCAGTAATGCACATCTTTCACAATGGAAGGCCACCAAAAAGCCTGCTCTAAGCACTTGAAATAGAACGTGGTCTTTGCCCTGGTGTCTGCTTTCTTCATGGCATTGCTCCAGCACCATTCCTATCTCCTCTTTGTACAACACCCTTCTAAGCACTGCGTCACGCCCATAGTTCATGAGATCTTCACCTACCAGTGTGAATTTGCTGGCCTTTTGCACCACTCTCTCTTTTGCAGCTTGGACAAACCTTATGAACATTGCCTTATACCCAAAAAACCTTCAATCTCCTTAAGAGTCTCTCTACGTGCATAAGTGGCTGAGGCCACATATAAACCTGCAACATGCACCTACACTTTGCTGCTAGCTAACTGATCTGCCTCTTGGTTTTTCTCTCTTCTCACATGCTTGAATTAGACTTCTTCAAAACAATTTAACATCTTCTTGATGGAAAAGAACTAATGCTTCAAAGAATCGCGCTTTACCTGCCATTGGCCTAGTAGTTTCCTGAAAACTAGCAACGCATCTCCCTTCACTATCAACCTTGAAATGCCGAACTCTATGCACTGCTTAAGACCCAAATGCAGAGTGAGATACTACACCTTATTATTGGTGTGGACATCCTCCAGATCATACGCCTTCAAGAATATAGCTTTGCCGTGTGGGTCGTGTATCACCACACCTCCTCCTGCTTTCTGCACTACCTTTCTATACGCTCCATCGAACCACATTGTAAAAGCATCCTCCAAGTCGGGTTCCTCCTTAGCTTCATCTAGCACCACTCTTGGATAGGCCGGAAAAGCGATGGCCTTGCTGACAAGAATGTCTACCAGGTGAGACCGACTCGTGTGATCTACCTTGAACTCGAACTCGAACTCTTGTAGATCCAACACCCACTCCATAATACTCCTTCCTAGCTTCAAATGTAGCACTACCTCTAGCAATAAATTATTAGCCACCCGTCAACACAAAAAACTTACACACAATCAAATGGACTTTGAACTTCCTGCAAGCGAAGACCAAAGCCATCACCCATTGCTCTGCCTCGGTGTAGGTAGCCTCTTCTGGGCTAATCACCCTGCTCTCGAATGGCTTGTAGCTTCTCCCTACCTTTTGCAGTAGAACCGCTCCAATAGCAACTGTACCCACCGTCATAGACACATAAAAGTCGTCCTCTCAATTGGGAGGACATACTGCTGGCAACTGACAAAAAATCTCCTTGATGATAAGTATGGAGCCTGATTTACCCCTTGTAATTTTCTGTGGTAAAAGCGCACATTTGTAAGGCCCCCATTATGAGGAGAAGCCATCATGCGTGAAGGAAAATCACTCACCGGAAACCAAAATTTTCACGACCAAGAATCAGGGGTAACTTTTTTTTTGCTTCGCCGGAATATTATGGCCGGACGGCGGCCGGAAAGCGATCGGTTGGCCGGTAGTCAATGACCGGTGGCCAGTGGTCGAAAGAAGTCAATGGCCGGTGGCCGGTGGCTGAATTCAAAAGCGGATTTGTCTACACAAGGGCGGCCACACATGGGCGGATTGGAGGGTCCAATTTGGACTTATTCACACAAGGGCGGCTACACATGGTTACCTCTCATAAGAGAGGACAGCCCTTAGGCCTATAAAAGGAGGCCATTTCTACACACATTTCATAGTGTAAAGTTGATGCAACAAGGTGAGTGTGAGGTGGTGAGAGTGAAGCAAGGCGGGAGCTCCATTAAGGGTATAATCCCTTTGTAAACTACTTCTTGTTTTGAAGTACTAAAGCCATTGAGTGGCTGCTTTCCCATGGACGTAGCCCACATTGGGTGAACCATGTATATCGTGTGTACTCTCTCTCTCTCTCTCTACTCTATAATCTCTTGTGTGTGAAATCTATCTCTCTCCATTAAGTAATCTACTCAAATATCTATTTAGCTACGTCTTATTTCCTAACACTTGACTCTATCAAAAGCCTCCTGAGCTTCCCCATCCCATTCATAACCATGCACTTACTGAGCCCTCTTTTGAAGAGGATGCACATATTGCGATAGCATCCAAAAGAAACGTGATAGATACTTTAACTTATGAACAAACAAAGCCAAACCTTGAGCATCTGATGGCGACTCCATCAACACCAACTCCTTCACCTTCTCGAGATCAGCCTCTACGCCGTTTTGCGACACCACATGACCTAACAGCTGCGCTTGAGGCTGTGCTAGCTTGCACTTCTTGGGGTTTAACTGACCTCCTTCTTCATCAAGCCTTTGAAAGCATAACTGGAGCTTCGATAGGTGCTCCAATCTTGAACTGTAGCAGCCGATATCATCCATGAAGACCCTATATAAAACGGCCCAAGTATGGACCAAATACCGTGTTCATCCAGCCTTGGAAGGTGGCATATGCATTCACCAACCCGAACGGCACCCTGTGGTAAGTGAAGCGACCCCATGGAGATATGAATGTGGTCTTCAGCTGGTCTTCAAGTGCAATCCCTATTTGAAAATACTCCGAAAAGCCATCCATAATCGCATGCCCAGCCACCTGGTTTAGGATTTCATCTTGAAACGGCAAGGGGTAGTGATTCCTCTTGGTCGCGGCATTCAATGGCTTGTAGTTGACACACACTCTCCATTTCCCATTCTTCTTAGGGGTTATGACCACTGGGGAGACCCACTCTGACTTCTTCACAGGGAATATGATGCCTGCATCCTTAGCTTATTGATCTCCTACCAAAGGGCTTCCTTTTGGATTTCCCCTAGTCTTCTCAGCTTATGGGCTTTAGACTTATGTCCCTTCTTAAGAACAATCTGTTCCACCCCTTTTGCACCTTGCAAATGCTTGTACTCCATCGCAAATAGATTTGGATAGGACTCGCACAGTCGAACATAGCCTTCCTTTTCACCCTTGGTTAAGTCTTCACTTAACATGCTTGAAACCTCCTCTATGCTTAAACCATGAGCTCGAGACTGCATACCTTCTTCTTTAGGTGGAGGGTCGTCTATGGTGACTCCGAATAAGTCTGCATCTATCTTCAACATGTCGTCCTCGCTCTCCTCTTCCTCTGTGCTAGTATAGCCTTCATCATAGCCCGTCTCTGTCTCGTACCCATAGCTCGTCGTGTCGCCCTCATCTTTAACTGCCATAGGATGAGAATTGTTCTCCTTGGTCTTCAAATCAAGCACAATTTATCTTCCTTTCTCTTTGTCATGCAAAGTGAACACTTTGCTCTCCCAATCTTGTGTTGCTCCTATTGCCAAAAGCCACGGCCTACCCAAAATGATTGGATAAGCATTATCTCCTGCCTTCATCACAAAAAAGTCTATTAGGCACTCTATGCCCATCACCTTGAACTTCACATCCTGCACCACACCCAGACACCTGGCTTTAGTACGGTTAGCCATCCTCATGCGTACATTTGGCTTAACTACTGCCTTGAATCCCGTCTCTTTCATGGCTGATTCCGTCATGACACAAACCTGAGCTCCACCATCTATGTAGGCTTGTACCTGCATCCTCTTCTCTATAATCGCATCCACCAACGAAAAACATCAATGGGGCTACCTACCCTCAAAGCCATGTTTTGCATTGCTTGCACATTTCCCTTAGCTCTTGGCAGCATGGTACTAACACTTGTGGACTACTGCCTCCTTAACTTTGGATTTAAAGCTAACAGCTGACCAAAAGTAATATTTGCATTTTGATTTTGCACATCACTCACCAGATTGTACTCGGGATAGACACGACCTAGCTAGAAATCCACCTGCTTGATCTTAAGACGCCTCCTCCTTTTGCTAGGCTCGGGATGCTCTCTACCTTCGTACCCCTTCTCTTTGCCTTTGCGAGCTCTAGTTTCCCGTTCTGTCTCCGTCTCTCTCTTAGCTCTTTCTCTCTTATTGGCCAAAACTTTGACATTCTGCTTATCCACCCCTATGATGTTTACTCTTGGAACCTCACCGCCATTTTGTGGAGCCGGCTGCACAGGATTATCCACCGCTTGCTCTCTTGGACCATTGTACTTCCCTTGACCTCGACCTCTACCAAAAAGCGGGTACATACCCTGTCTTTCTCTCTGTGGTTGAGGACAATCGGGTGCATAGTGCCCTTCTTCTCCACAACTATAACACCTACCTGGCAGTGGCCGTGCCCTGCCCCTTGCTCCTCGTGGCTGTCCTCTATCCATGACACTGAACCGCAACTCCTGCATTTGCTCAGACAAATATTGCACCATGTGCACCCAATTTTGCGGCACAATAGCTACAACTCAATTTCCATGATTATCTTCCTGTGAAACCTCTCTTGGACTCTACGATTGAACATGGGCCATGGTCTCATAGCCTGACACACCCTGCTCTATCTTCTTCTTTATCTTTCTTCTCTTCGACCGTGCAATGGCTACCGCACCGTTGTAATTCTCAAGGCTCTCAAAATTGACTTTTTCTCTTACCTTGAGATGCAGACACACCATGAATTTGTCCAGCTTGAAGTAGTCTCCATTAGCCAACTGCATGGCTGCCGCTAGTTCTACCCAATACTCTTCAAAATGACCCAAAAACAAATTGAATTCTTCACTTACATCTTGCTTAAGCCCCTTCAGCTTCGCATCCATCTCGACTGGGGAAGTCTCCTTGCGAAAGTCGTGAAGAAACCTCGCCCGTAGAGCCGGCCATGCTTGCTTCGGCTCACCTTCCAATGCATCGTACCATCCTTTAGCTCTACCATGCATCACCAAAGGAAATGTCTGCATTTTTCTATCCTCATTTGGCATACGCAACGATAGCATATACAGCTCGAAATCTGACATCCACTCGTCAGAGCTCTCTTCTCCTGTGAAAATCGGTCCATAGCTTCTAGCTGCCATGACTTCCAATGCAAAAAACCGCTTCTTTTTTATTAATTGGGAGCAATCAACGTGCTCCTCAGTGGGGGCACCAGAAGATGGAGATTGGGGATGGGGGAACACACCCGACACCAACACAAATGCCTCTCTATAGCTCAGGGTATTCATAGCACCCCTATCCTCTCAGAAAACACCTTCAAAGAAACACTTTACACTAGCAGACCACCGCCAGCTCAATTTTCATTGCGCACACACACCACAAACCACCACACCAGGTACACATGCTACCACTGCCTATCTCCACCCTTACACACACACACAACCGCTCAATCTCACTATCTCACTCAAAACACCGTCGGTCCGGGGGGGCACACACTTCCACATAGCTGGCACTGAGGAGAACCATGAAAGCAGGAGAAAGAGAAGGGGGGAAGGGGAAACAACAGCATGGGAGGCAATTGTGGCTTGATTGCACTTCAAACGACATATACACCGGCTTGCACTGCCATCACCATGGCCATTTTCAAGCAAAAGTTACAAAGGGGTTAGCTTGCTAGAGAACTCCACTTTGCAGGCTTCAAACGACACTCAAAAGGCCAAGAAAAAAACCTTTAATTGGATCCAATTTTGACTTTTATAGGGGGGGCCTTTAATTTGGGAATTTACATTTTAATTGGTCCACTTGGCACCTTGAATTGGCATTTTTGGGAAGGGGGCACCGCCTTGCTCTCATGAGGGGGGGAGGCAATATCGAGGTTGCTATTGCCCCTTCCCCCTTTCTCAAAATTTTAGGGCACCAAGGGCCGCGGGACCATCCCCTAATCGGGTGGGATTGCCATGTCATCACCGTCACCACCAAACCCTCCCACGGGCGTGCGCCACCTGCGCCGCCCCGCCAGGCCAAAATCGGCCCGTTTCCGCCCCGCAGCGTTGCCGCTTGCGCACACGTCACGGCAACCATCGCAGATCTCCCTGGGAACTCCTTCTCCCATTACACCTACATAAGGGTCACGTCTATGCTCATATACCCTGCCACCGGATGCCCGTCGTGTGCATGTGGGATTAACCCCATGCCTCGTGGCACTCGCTGACTCCATGGCTTCAAAGCCTTGCAAAGTTTTGAAAACATTCCATAAAAAACCAATTTTTCCCCTTTTTGCTTGTCTGCTTGCCAGCTGGCACCCGGTGATCGGATTTCGGGGCCGTAAGGTTCAACTGATGGAGTTGGTTCTGGACTTTGAACCCCCCCGTGCTCACCACACTCTGACTCTCCCAGGCCTACCAAACAAGGCCGACAAAACGCAAGAAAATCATTTGTAATCACCGCCCAAAGGATAGCCCCCAACTTTGACCTGCAGTATCTTGCGGACCAGGAACTTGATTAGTGAACCGTCAATTTGTGCTAGTTCCCCATGATGTACACTTCCACCGAGAACCTTGGCAAGGCGAAAATGACGCCAGATGGCACATCTTCCAATTTGGTCAGATGGGCTCAGACCCGGCTCCCAACAAAAATTCTACTGACCTTAACTTGCTATTCAGAGCTCCGATTCACAATCCGAAAAGACATGCATGCTCCGTAACTCGATCCCTACACATGTATATCCTGACATCAACCCGGGCCACCTGTCCCTAGCTGCCCTGTCTGTCAGGGATCTGCTACATATTCTTTGTTTAAACTGCAATATCTTGAGCAGCGGGGTTCTGTTTGACGAGCCGTCTGGACCGGCTTCTAGAGCACACTGAACACTACATTCTAGAGCTTTGACTTGGCATTCCAGACATCTTCATCTGCCATCCCATCTGGACTATCCTGCTGCCCTTTTGGCCTAAAAATCCGCTTTAAGCATACATTCCTGCTACCCTTTGGCTGCCTAGGGCCTTGGCACCTGTCCTAGCCAATTGCACCCTTTTGTTTCACGTCATAGAGGCGGTAGGAACACTATTTTGGTCATAAATCACAAACCACTATGAATCAGCCCAAACCCTTTTTACTAGAGATAAAACATATCATATAGGACATTTTCTCTCTTTGGTGTCATGTGAAAAACATAGACGAGCTAAGAGATATGGTCAAAAGTACCTACTGCACAACCAAATTTTTTGATTCCAGGCTGCTTGGAGAACCACTATATAGATTCACCGGATGGGAAAACCGACTTAACCAATTGAAAAGCTTGACAAAAATTGATTATAAATGAATCTAGTTTTGGTTATCACTTTTGGGAATGCGAGTTATTAATCGCTCTATAACCGGTTTTACCTACACGCGTTGGGGTGCTACCTAGGGGGGGTACCATATGATGTTGTGAGTTAACCGAGCTGTTTTTATATGTTTGATGGTTTATTTTTGTGAGTTGATTTCAATCATTAGATGGCCATAAACTTATGTGTGAGTATATGGTTAAACATAGGCAAATATGAATAAAGTGGCTTTCTTTTGGGTTACCATTTGTTGTGTGAGTACCATATGGCTGAAGTGATGTGATAGAGTGATAGTCTATATTATGGAGCTAATATTGATGCATTGGTTTGAGGTCAAATACTTTCAGTTTCATGTTTTTCATACTCCTGAAAATGCCAAAAATTTGTTTTTCCATATGTGTGAAGTTATGGTTTATGGTTGACCTAAAGGTCGGAGCTGTTTTGAATCATGTTTATGATGATGTAATGTTATTATATGATGTATATGAACTGATGGATTGATGTGGATGCCTCATATGCATGGTTGTGATTGCTTTCCACTTTCCTAGGTCAAAATTAGTTCTATGTGCTAGAGAGGTGAAGTGCAGATGTGATGCATCAACTTTGCATGGTTGGATGTTGTCAAAATTGGATTTTTATATCATGATTAGTTGCTAGTTGGACTCTTTTTATGCATGAAAGAACCACATCTTAAGGGTCACATGTGTGTAGACTCCGATTAATTGTAGGGGATGTGTCAAACTCGAAGTGTGGGAGCTGGTTCAGTGTGATTATGATTTATGGTCAAGGGCTGAGATTCCCTTATGGATTATGGTTGATATTCTATGGTGTAAGCTGGTATGGCCCATAGTTTCTTTTTCTGGATTTGGTTATGCTGCCAAAAATTTTGCAGCCATGTTATGTTCTAAAGTGGTTATGTAGGATTGGTCGTGCCTCACCCAAGTTGGGTGGAGTGCTTACCCGTGTGATGTGATTGGGTTATGGTTTATGGTTTTGGGATTGGATCATGAAGGGATTTGGATGGTTTATGGAAGACGGGTAAGAATAGAGACCCTGTACAGTCTAACTACTTGTTGGAAAAGATTGTTTGTGCATCTAGGAAGTGCTATTGTGATTGGACTC
The DNA here is from genome assembly GCF_014529385.1 of Adiantum capillus-veneris. NCBI lineage: Eukaryota > Viridiplantae > Streptophyta > Polypodiopsida > Polypodiales > Pteridaceae > Adiantum > Adiantum capillus-veneris. Next base: position 78,104,878 of record NC_140940.1, read on the forward strand.
ATGTGTTATGTTTCTCATGGCAGCGTCGCTACAAGACTAGGATCACCTACATCACTTAGCCTTAGACTAAAGGGTCACTGACCTAGGGCTTTGCTAGATCGGGGGTGTTGCCTAGGTCTTCTTCTTTTAATTAGACTCATCTACATGGTTAGTGCATCGGGGGTTAAATGACCTACACGGCTCTAACACGTCGGGGATCTTGCCTTGGATTTGCCTAAACACCCAGTGATGGACATTGAAGAGGTGTGGTGCCTAAACTAGTATGGTTGGTGTTGATACCCTACCACCTACTAGTACTTGGGATCCTTTCAGAGCTTGGGTTCATGGAGGGAGGCGAAGCGGCCTCAGCCTATGTCTGGTTCAGGTAGGTTGGAGGTGTTCTGGCTCGCTCCCTGCGATGTGGAATTCTTTCTATCCATAGTAGAGTGGAAGTGGATCGGTGGACCGATCGATCCCTACACAAGGTCCTGTGCTCTGCTAGTGATATAGAAATCGGATTAATTTATTTATTTTTCTTTTTTCTATTTTCTTCTCATCTTATCTGTAAGTGCCTATTCTCTTTAATTTAAGAACTTCGAGCAGAATAGAAAATTTTATTAAGTGTGCCTTGGTTGATATGGTGCAGTAAGTTACCATGCCTCCTAGAGGAAGTGCGGCTGCTGCTAATGCAAATGTGTCTATTGTTCCTCAACACACCATCATCGTTAGAGACATCGATGCTATGCTTCGCAAGTCCCAACTTGGGAATTTTAGCGGGGAAGGCAAAGATGTAGGTAGAGTTCTTGAAGATTGGATTGAGTGCATGGATGACTACTTTGACTTAGCCCATTCATCAGCAACAATAACAAAGCTATCAGTGCTAAGTTCAAACTAGAGAAAACAGCCAAGCGTTGGTGGAGAGACCATTGCACAAAAAACAATGTTGACCCTAATGCTGCAACTTGGGATTATCTTAAGACCCAGCTTAAGATGAATTGTCAAAACAAGGTCTATCATTCAGACCGTATGAATGAGTTTCTTGACTATACTCAAGAAACCAGAGATCTGGAATCATACTATCAATATTTCTTAACGCTTGTCAAGTATACTCTAGCAGGGATGAATCAAGAGGTCAAAGTATCTCGATTCATGCCAGGGTTACATAATCCTATGAAGACTAGACTCCAGAGTCTTCGTCTTACCAATTTTGCAGATGTCCTTGATGCAGGCAAACCCATTGAAATAGAGTTATCTACTACCGGAAATAGAAAACCAGAACCTACTCCTATTCATGTAATCAAAAGACCTTGTCTCGAGGAGCAACAAAGATCTAGAAATCCACAGTAAAGAAGGGAGAACATGTTACGTATAAAGGCTAGACAGGATCATTTGTGCTACACTTGTCTTGATCCTGGTCATCAATCTAAGGATTGTCCATTTAACAATTCAAGCTTCACAAGATTGGTGGACAATTCTGAACATAGAAACTTCAATCCGAATTGGAATTTTGGAAACTTTAGACCCAGACCATTAGCAGTTCAGAGGAACTTCAATCAACAAAATTTTAACCAAAACCAGAGACAATCTCAAAACCAAGGAGATTTTAGGCCAAGCAATCCACCTTTTGTTCAAAATGGACCGCTGTCAACAAGAACAACAACGGGAATATTAACTCGTCAACTTCATCCAGGAGGAGGAGGAAATCAAAGACCTCAAGGAAGACCTCAAGTTAACAGAGCGCAAGGGGCTAGAGGTGAAGGAAATAAGGCAAATGCGTATGTTCATGCTGCAATTGAACATCAGGGAGTGAATGAATAATTTTCAGTAATTCAAACCCCGACGGAGTATCAAGGTAACCATTTTACCTTATGGATTGATTCAAGGAGTACACATTCTTTCATATCTTCTAAGTGCATCCAAAACCTCATTTTGCCTGAACACCTTATACAGACCTTACAAGAATTAGCTATGGGTAGGAGGGTTAGATCTTCTACTTCAGTTATGGGTAGGAATTAGCTATGGGTAGGAGGGTTAGATCTTCTACTTCAGTGGGTAACTTGAATTTTGTTTAGATGGTCATAATACTTCTGCAAACTTCAAAGTCTTACCCATAGGAATTTACGATGGAATCCTAGGAATGGATTGGCTTAAAGACAATGATGTTCACATACATTGTAAAGACGCTTCATTGACTTTTCAAAATGACCAAAAATCCTAGAGTTACAGATACTAGGAAACAGGGGAAGCATCGTATATTTATTGAGGGTTATGCTAAGATTGTATCTCCATTGACTAATACGCTTAAGAAGGCTAAAGTGTTTACTTGGAATTAACGTACTCGAGCTAGTTTTAAGAAACTCAAAGAAGCCTTGGTAAATGCTCCCATACTACAGCTTCTAGACTTCTCAAAGACATTCACTATGCTCACTAATGCAAGTGGACAAGCAATTGGTGGTGTTCTGTCTCAAGAAGGAAAACCATTAGCTTATGAATCTCTCATAAGTTACGTATACATGAGTTAAATTATCCTACACATGACTTGGAATTATTGGCCGTTGTGCATGCTCTTAAAATATGGCGACATTATTATCTTGGAAGGAGATTTGAACTACATACCGACCATAAAATCCTAAAGTGGATCTACATCCAACTTGACCTTAATATGCGACAACGAATATTGATGGAGTTGTTATGCGAATATGATTTTGAAATTGAATATAAACCTGGGAAGGAAAGCCTTGTGGCCGGTGCTTTGAGCAGGAAGAGTACTGTAGCGGCTGTCATAACCTCTACTACTTCTTTAATTGACCTTATTTGAGAAGGTATGACTAATGACCCGTATTACTTAAGAATCCAGTACTTGATGAACTTAAATAATCGCACAGAGAAGCAAGAAAGGCAAATCAAAGGATTTCACGTTAAAGGTGATGACCTTTACTTTGGTAATCGTCTTTGTTTTCCAAATCAATGTGGAATCAAACTTCAGATATTACAGGAAGCTCATGATATACCTATAGCAAAACATCCAGGATACATTAAGACTTACTCTACTATAAGAAAGAGTTTCTTTTGGCTAGGACTAAAGCACGATGTGCTGAACTACGTTACAAGATGTTTAACATGCCAGTGTATTAAAGCTGAACGAATTTGATACCCCAATAAGCTTCAGCCTATTGATGCTTTAGAAATGAAATGGGAATGCATATCCATGGATTTCATTACAGGACTTCCTACATCTCTGGGATATGACTCTATTTTTGTGGTTGTTGATATGCTTACAAGAATGACCCATTTATTTTCATTCAAGGCAACATTTACGGCTAAGGATATAGCTCAAGTCTTCATAAAAGATGTTTTCATGTATCATGGTTTACCTCGATGGATAATTTCTGATCGTGATGCGAAGTTCACCTCAAATTTTTGAAAAGCCTTATTCTCAGCTAGAGGATCCCAGTTAGCCTTTAGTACTGCTTATCATCCTCAAGCTAATGGGCAGAGAGAAAGGACAAATCAAATCATTGAAGACATGTTGAGAGCTTATTGTATGCATGAGGAGAGTAAATGGACTAGATATTTGTATTTGGTTGAATTTGCGTATACTATTCATCATTCCAACGCACAATTGGAATGTGTGCTTTTCAAGCATTATATGGACAACAGTGTGTTACTCTACTCAAATGGACAGACCCTCTCATAGGAGTTCAAGCATCGAAAGAAATGTTGGATGAAATGTAACTACAAACTGATCTTATACGACGGGATATTACTGACTACTCAAGATAGAGAGAAGAGTTATGCTGATCCAAAACGATCTAACAGACTTTTTGAGGTGATATGGCATTTTTGAGAGTGAAACCCAAACATAGTTCTTTATCAATGGATAAGTGTAAGAAGCTAAGTGCTAGATATTGTGGACCTTTTGTAACCACAGAGCGTATTAACGATCAAGATTACAGACTCTTGTTACCACCACACATACATGTACATGATGTTTTTCACGTCAGTTTAATCAAGAAGTATGTACCTGATCCACAACATATTCTTGACGATTCTCTATTGTCTACATCTACTGATGGAACTTTTGAAGTATATCCCGAAGTAATCCTTCAAAGCAGAACCAAGCCTCTACGTAACCGGACCATTATTGAACACCTTGTTAAATGATCAACGTATCCTCAGAAAGATGCAACTTGGGAACGTGATGATGTAATGAGACTAAATTATCCAGATTTCATGTCGAGGTAAGGACACCTCGAATTTTTCAAGTGTGGGAGGGGTAAGATTCCCAATTTTTGGGTCTCTTCTAAAAATAAGCAAATAGCTTCAATATCTATTTTGCCAAATTTTGACTTAAGATGCTTGATTGGTAGTATTGGAAGGTTCTAAAGTAAAAAGAGAAGTCGCTTCCATGTTCCAGTAAGTTAGACGGACGTTTGGTTCAGTTTTGAAAAAATCCACTATTTTTGTTTTTTCATGCTTTTAGGTGCTTTTTCGCAAAAAGCAAAGTCAGATCATTAATCTACGCGTTCCGAGGAAGCTATGGTTCAATTTTGTAAAAATTTTCTTTTTCAGTGCTTTTCACACTATTTATAGTTTTTCATGATTTTTAGTGCTTTTTGGTGAAAAGCGAGTCCGCTATCTTATTCCAGTGGACGAGGAAAACCCGTGGTCCAATTTTAGAAAATTTGACTTTTTTTGTTTTTTACGCTATTTTTAGCTTTTCGTGCTTTTTGGCGTTTTTGAAAAGCAATGTGCTTTTTATGATGACCTAAACATAAAAATATTAATTCTAGTCTCCATCCAATTTAAAAATGATCACTCGAAGCAAAACCAGAACCAAATGGGACCAAACGGGATTTTTACGAGAATTGTTTTTATAAAAAGGGGTACCATAAATACGCCAGGGTAGTACGAGAAATTCATAATTATGTCGGGATATTACGGTGTGGCATAGTCTAGCTACGCTTTCCATTAATTGACCGAAAACTGCTCGGATGGTCAATTTTGCTGTAAAAATTGAATGGTAAGTGGGAGAGTTGACCACCAAAAGCAAAGGCTTGTTTTTAGGAAAGACTGGAGCTTTTTTCCAAAAGCTAAGGACTATTCTAGGCTGAGAGGTAGTGCCATCTCTCTGCTTGGGACACACTCTAGCCTGTTGTACTTGCCTATAACTTGCCAGTTAGTGCTCAGTTTTCAGTGCCGTCTGTTGCGTCTACTACCACAAGGGTATGCGTATCTATTATACAGAGTGGTGCAAGCTCTTCATCACCATCTCCATAACCTCTTCTATCAAGAAGAAGAAGAAGAAGAAGAAGGACATTCTCTCTCTACTTTCTTATTATCTTCTCTATCGTTTCACGGTGTACGCGCTCTCCGGAAGCTTTCATGGCGGATACCTCTATGTAGCTCTCATCACTGCTCTCTTACGGTGATGAGACTTCTTGCGGCAAAGCAAGAAGCCTTTCGACAGTTCCAAATCAATTCTAAAGCATGGTGAGAAGCTTTAAACTCCATATCCATCATCTTTCTCTCTCTACGTCGTTTTTCTGAGTAGTCACCATCTCGGTGATTGTTTTTCGCATACGAGTGCATATATGGATCAACCGTGTACATACAAAGTTACCCCATGATTAATTCATCTGATTTATGCACATGATGCGTTTATGGTCATGTGCGTGCATAAAAAGTGCTTTTTGTTTCACATCATAGAGGCGGTAGGAACACTGTTTTGATCATAAATCACAAACCGCTATGAATCATCCCGAACCCTTTATACTAGAGATAAAATATATCATATAGATTTTTAATTTAATTTTGTCATGTGAAAAACACGCACAAGCTATGAGGTATGGTCAAAAAACAGCTTGCTGTCCACTGCACAGCCAAAAGTTTTGACTCTAGGCTCCTTGGAGAACCACTATATAGATTCACCGGATGGACAAACCCACTTGAATAATTGAAAAATTGATGATAAATGAATTTAGGTCTCCGTTATCACTTCAAAAATGCGAGTTATTGCTCGCTCTATAAGCAGTTTTACCTACACGCGTAGGGGTACTACTTTAACTATCCCAAGCCTCAGTCCCAAGGCCTCAAACACCTTCAAAGGTGGAGAGAGCTAGCGGGGAATGAGGGTAGGGAAGAGGAAGAAGAATCATCAATAGGAGAAAGAAATAGTTCCTCACTTATCATCACTCTTCTTGCTTAGCATAACATAATAGCATAGTAATGAAGATGAAGAAGATGGCAAGCTTAAGCATTGAAGCATGGATCTTGGTTGGATTTGCATTCCATAACCAAGAGTGTTGGTGTAGGCTCTCCACTTCTCAACAAGCTTGGAAAAGGAGATGGAGCTCTTGCACTTTGCAGTCCACACAATGAGAGAATGTGTGTGTGTGTGTGTGTGTGTGTGTGTGTGGGAGAGTATACCCCCCTCTTATACTTGGTCCACCTCTCTCTCTCTCTCTCTCTCTCTCTCTCTCTCTCGTATTATTTAATTATTTCATTTGGACATGTGTCCTCTTTTTCCTCTTTGAGAGAAAGAACTTAATTATTTATTTTTATGTATCTAAATTCTCATTGGACCCCTTTAAAACCTATCCAATAGCATTCAAGCACATCATGAGGGCCACATGTGGAGGATCATATTAACATATGTCTTTTATGCTTATTAAGTCATTTTGGTTTGAATTGAATACTTCAAGAACTTAGTCAATCAAGCATAGAAACATTGATGCCTCTTGAGAGTTTATCTTTGAATTGAACACTTCAAAAATCTTATTCATTTAAGCATGTGAGAAGCAACTCAAGCTTTTGGGAAAGGTTGTCACTAACACTTAGCAAGCATACAAGCACCTCATGCTTGGGTAAGATTCCCACCTCAAGGTCAGCCCTAGCTTGCCTAAGATCAAAGGACTTTTTAACACTAACTTTTGGAGGTATTTAATGAAGATAACCCTAAGGTCTTTAAGCTCCATTAGGTAGCATTGCTCTTTAACAGACCATCTCTCATTTGAACCCCTTTAACAGATCCATAAGCACATTCTATATTCTAACCCTTGTTCCCGTTTATTCTCCCACATTAAATGATCATTTTAATATGAGAAAATCATTTGGGTTGGTTAGATATTATATTTTATGACATTACCTACCTCTCAAAATCATAGCCGTCCTCGATTATGAGGTAGAAGAGATAAAGTCTTGGTCATTAGTCTACATTTCTTAGCAGGCATTAGGAGAAATATGAACTTTGCATGGGCCTTGTAAGGAATCCTAATTTTTAGGGATTAAGGCTAATGTTGTGTGGGGTTTAGGGGGCAAGGGCATTAAAGAAGGTAGTTTTGAGTAGGCTTTTCTAGCCTTTTTTTTAGACAAATGTAGGATGTGGACCTAAAGGGTTACTTTCTCTCTCTAGCTTTTTTTAAAGTGAAGGAAGCATAGGGGTGTGTCCACATCAGCAAAAACGTGGGTCATAAAGAGACAAAATTTGACTTTTTTTAAAAAAAAACATTTTTACTTATTTCTAACTTAAAACTCCCTCCCAACATATATACATATCCAAAAATCATTTTTTGACCCATTTTTTAACCCACAAGCTTAGAAAGTCCATTTTTTCAAAACTCTTTTCCCCCAAAAAGTAATAAACATTTTATTCTCTCCTCCTCCTCCCTCCTCCCTCCTCTCTCTCTCTCCCTCTCCTCTCCCTCCCTGTCCCTACCTTCCTCCTCCTCCCCAATCTCTCCCTCCCCCACCTCCCTCCTTCTCTCCTCCCATCTTCCTCTACCTCTCTACCCTTCCCCCTCTATCTTTTCATCATTTGCTTCCTCACGCAACAGCTTCCATGGTGCTCACGAACATCACAAATGGTTTGCTTCCACCACCACGTACTCCACACATCAAAAGCATACATATTCGCTTACCCACGGCATTTGCACCGAAGACCACTAGTGAAGGTGATCAAAGGTCATCACAGGAACGTCGCACCGCTTGTGAGACCAATGTTGACATTTGGGTGGATGGCCATTTGTACCCTTACGATCTTATAAGCCGCTTCCATCCACCGTTTAATAGCCTTTCCACATTTCTTCAATTTCTTGGGAGGGGAGAAGCAGGTTTGTTAGGCTATTGCAAGCAGTTATGTATGGGTGCAGGTGCTTCTTTACATATGTGGATGCACGAATGTCAAGCTCTTCACCTCAAGACGACGGCATTACAAGAGAGTGTTGCCTCTTCGGAGAGGATAGTTAAAACTCTTGAACAACAAATGCAAGAAAAGGAGTCCCACATCCAGAAGCTTACCAACACCATCACATACTTGAAAGAAACACCCCTTGGTGCAAGGGAACACAAACGCACGTATTCATCCATTGAAACTCTTGCACATTCGGGAGGAGCACGCAAACGACGAGTTACAGCCACAAGGTGATTTGGTCTTTAGTTGCATGATGCATTCTTACTTCACACTATTTTCTAACATTTATATTTATTTGTTGCTAGAAACTTCATCTAGGAGGCATGCGGTGGAACAAGCCAAGATGATCGAGTCAACCTTCTCAATAGTTGTTTCAATACCCAGGACGTGATTTCTATCTTACAATCACCTGGAGGTAAGCACATTAAAGATGCAGTCACCAAGGACCTTATGCGTAAATTAAGAAATGTGGTTAGTGATGATGACGTTCAACGAGCTTGTGATGAGGCTGGAATCAGCACCAAAGCATATCAGGCTATTTTCCAACTCCTAAAGGATGCCCTCAAAGAACATGGCATTGTGGAAAACCTATTTCCCGTTCCTCACAAGGTCAAGCTCGTAATGAAGGCCACAAACTAAGATGTGTTCTCCCGCATTGGGATATACCTACACATTGAGGACACAATGCCAACTTACCTTTATGCTTCGTGCACAACAAAGACGAGGGAAAAAGGTAAGAAACAATCCGTAAGACCTTCGGAGAAGGGATTTCCTTACACAATGTGGAACAATATTTTTGTGGATCTTAGAAGGCTTCAAGAAGCCATGCTTAGATTTTACGAGTTACCTGAAGAAGGTGACACACGTTACTTTTTTCTTTGGTATTATTCTTATCATAGACTCTGAAGTTTAAGGTCTTAGCACTATTTATTTTGTAGTGCTTGGCACAAAAGTCGCTTTTGTGCTAAAACTCGATGAGTGTCAAATAGTGAAAGGCCGAAGGTTAGAGAGGCTAAGTGTCACTCTAATGAACGAGGCCCTTCTGCAAACCAAGCGAAGGGATTCAGTCGAGCCATCTCCCACCCCATCTTTTAGCGTGTAATCAGAGAAAGACATTTGGTGGTTGGGTGCTATTGAGGTGCCCAAGGAGACCAATGGAGTACTTTCATGGATTTTTGAGAGAACTCCATGGATCACAAAAGTAATACACTCCCAAATTGCAGGTCAGAAGTTGGAGATTGAGGGTTTTGGTAGTTATGATGTGGAGTGGCACTTAGGTGGGGATTTGAAGACCATAAAGTGTTTGCTTGGCTGCAAACAAGGGGCTTCTTCTCTCATGCCTTGTCCATTTTGCACTCGAGGATACAAACCTAATGGAAAAAAATCACATAAGAGCACTGCAAATGCCGGATCCATGCTTCCATGGCAAGGGCATGGAGAACAAGGGTTAGATTGTCGTGATGTCGGAGATGAAGGTAGAGAATGGGAAGCGTCTATTCTGAGATGTCGGGCATGCTCAATGCCCCAGACCGTGATCAAAAGGACCACGCTTGGAATCCAATCTTTCGATTTCCTCTATCAAATCTACATTTTTGTACATTACACGCATTCATGCGCATTTTTAACAGGCTATTGAAGCTCCACATTGACTATGCTTTCACGATGAAACCGTTGGAAAAGTCCCAGGAAGCGATCGAAAGAGTGGAGGTACTCTTGAATTCCATTGGTTGTCACGGTGGAAATGTGTCTACCGTTGCTGCAAAGAACACAGGGGAGGCCCATGAAATTGCTCAACAAGTGTCAATGAGTGGACAAAAAGATAGACACTTTTTGAAGAAAGTTTCCCAAGGAAAGCCAAGTAGATATGATGCTCAAAACAGCTCCAACCAGCAGGCCGGTAACCTTTGGGAGCTTTGGAAGGAGTTATGCAAAGCTACTACCGATAATGATTCAAATGGCGAGCTTGCAAACAAGCGCAAGCAAGTTTGGGCACATTTTGATAAAATGGTCAAGCTTATGGGCCTTAATAGCACAACAGAAAAACAACGCCAATCATTTCAAGAAGCCTTGGCGGATTTTACCAAGGTCTTCACCCTGTCTTGGGGTGAAAATAACATCACACATTACATGGTAAGTCATTTTACATGGTGTATTCATTACAAGGGATTGTTTTTATTTAATAATGTGGATTGTTTACTCATGTGAACAACATATCTTGTTTGCGCATGGTGCATTTTTTATGCACAAGTATGGATCGCTTGAAATTTTTAGCACTCAAGGCATGGAGAAGTCCCATTATCGAGTAAGGGGAGTGTACTTCAAAAATACTCTACATGGTGGTGGAATGGTGCAATCCAATTATTTGGAGGAGATGTTCAATTGGTTTTTTTGCACAACATTTACTCGTAAGCTCACAATGGAGCGTGCACGACAATCCAAAATTGCTATTGAAGTGCGGAAATGGAGTCGTCAAGAGCATAGCAACAAGTGGCAAATGTCGCAAGGTCCCACCAAGCATGCTACATGGCGGCGATGTAGAGTGCGACAAGGATCAAAGTGGATACTGCGCGAGTCCCTAAACGTGAATGCAGGGTCCAAATCTTAGCGACATGTTTATTTTAAAAATAATACTTTTTAAAAAAAAATTAGTGTGAACAGGGCCCTTTTTAAATGGGCCCTTATAAATATTGCATGCTCTCATAAACCACTCATTTCTTAAGAACAGGTGAGCTCTTACCAACGAAATGGCGCACACAAAACAAACCGTGAAAGAGCATCCGCCTGCCAACAAAAACACCCTCGAAGGATGTGAGAATCCGTCATGGCTTAAAGGCACAAGAAAATGGCCACGAACGCCTAGCCGTTCTAGAAACTCATCTGGTAGTGGGCATGGTACTAGGGCACGAGAGTCATCGAGGACTGTTGAATCTCCACCTCCTCAAGATATAACACCTAGAAGGAGAATGAAGCAACGTGCCCAGCACTGGAGAGAGGAAGAGGGCCAGCAAACAACAGAGTCCAATACGGAGCAGCCGTCGCGCCACCAATCACAAGAAGGACCATCCAAGACTCGGGTGGTCCATACAGACACTGAATCAGAGAGTGAGCCACCATGGCAGCGAGAAAAAATACCACGCACACACCGGGTGGCCGTTGGGGGGAAGACATTGCCTGGAGGCCAGGGAGCTCTCCCCACACAACAAGATCGGCAGCCAAGGGAAGAGGAAGATCAGAAGAGGCTGCAGAACCAGCCCCTAAGCATGTAAACAGGCGCAAGTCTAAGTTTTTCAAGAAGCCTAAACGCCGCCTGCCAGGAATTGTGCAAGTGCCCCCAAGACAACCGCAGCGGCGCCGAAAAATAGCAAGGGCATTTGCAGAAATCCGCCACTACCATAAGATGACGGAGCTTTTGATTCGACGCGCCCCCTTTGCTCGCACTGTGAAGGAGGTGCTTCAAAGATATGGAAATCAGTATAGAATGCAAGCAATAGCGCTAGAGGCTATTCAAGAAGCTGCAGAGGCCCACATCATTTCGGTGTTGGAAGATACCAACCTATGCGCCATACATGCAAAGCGAGTGACAATACAACCAAAAGATATGCAGCTTGCACGTCGACTGCGACGAGACTTCGAGCATTAGCCGAAGTTACCCCTCTTTTTGTATTGCACACCCTTATCTTTGTAATGATTGAACTTTCCAATGACAATATGATCAACAGTTGTGTCTACTGTGTCTACTATCTTTGTAATGAAATGACTTTGTAATTTCAAGTTTTGTATGTAATTTCAATCAATTTCAGTAAATTTGTGTTTTTTAAGCACCCTTGGGGGTAGATAAGCCTATAAGGGGCAAAAAAAAGCCTGGCCACAAGGGCGTGCAAATGGCCCATCCATCAGTTTTGGATGGGCCATTTGCACGCCCTTGTGGCCAGGCTTTTTTTTGCCCCTTGTAGGCTTATCTACCCCCAAGGGTACTTAAAAAGCACAACTTTACTAAAACCTATTGGTTTTGCAACATTATTTTACATGGATCCTTGTGGACACCCTTTTTTGGCCATTTCAAGCTTTGAATTCCCTATAGGATATCAAAAAAAAAAAAAACATATTGTGAAACCAAGTGTCTATGCAACATTAATTTGGATTTTTCAAATGTCCAATGTAATTGGACTTTTTGGTGCAGGGGTGTACTAGGTAGAGCTAAAGCAGGTGATAGTGTGCTGGAAACTTCATTTCATAATTGATTTCACCTTTTTTAGTGTCCTTGAGTGTGAACATATGCTGGAATTGCCATAGAAAGGGTGCATCTAAATTAATGATGCAAAACCAATTCATTTCAATAAATTTGTTCTTTGTAAGTCTCCTAGGGGGTAGATAAGCCTAAAAGGGGCAAAATAAAGCCTGGCCACAAGGGCGCACAAATGGCCCATCCAAAACTAATGGATGGGCCATTTGCGCGCCCTTGTGGCCAGGCTTTTTTTGGCCCTTGGTAGACTTATCTACCCCCTAGGGAACATAAAATACCTAAATTTATTGAAATTGACTGAAACTACATACAGAACTTGAAATTACAAAGTCACTTATCAAAACAATTTTCATATCACCAATTGAAACAATTTTCAAGATTGACAAATCACATTCAAAAGAATTTGCAAGATAGAGAGACAATTTCAAATATTTTTTATTACTTCCAAAACGGTGATTTTACATCATGTATCTGAGGAGTTCATAATGTTTTTGACCATTTCCTTGGTGTCCTTGATAAAGGACCCAACCTGAAGGTGTGGTAAGCGAAGCTCCTCCAAATCAGGTTCCTCGCTCACCAAGAAGATAAATGTTGCGAGCCGAGAAAGGTACTTCACCCCCAACTTGCGCTTCTTGAGCGCTGACACCCCTGGGGCTTGCTCGTCCAAGTAATGGCCTGCATCGGTTGCAATTTCTTGGAATTGTTGCAACCGCTTGGAGAATGGGCGATCACCTTTGTGTATATAGCGCAAAAGATCGCAATGCACCCAGATCCCTACATGTGGGGGGATAGATACAGAATATTTTATGATGTGCTCCTCCATGAACGCAAAAATCTCGGCAAATGCATCCATGTGAAGGGCAACTATGGCATCAAGGTCAGGGAGACGACTAAAAAAGGTGTGGAGGTCCAACTTCCCTTTGTATTTGGTGTACTCGAGGAAGAGGATGAAGCATAACAAAGGGGTGGATGTGGCTGCAGATGCAGAGGCTGTGGAAGCATCCATGTTTAGCCTGGGGTGTAGACAGAGAGTGGAGGAGCTCAAGAGTTGCAAAAGTGAAAATAGTGAATGAGTTAGGTGGCCCCCCTTTTATAATGGACCCTTTTTTTAAGACATTAAGAAAAAGGCACTTTCACCAAAAAATGATTTCTCATCCCAATGAAAAAAATTATATTCAAAGGCATGATTTGCCGAAGCAAATCATGTTGATTACAACGGGGATCAGTTTGAAAATTGCAAGAGTTACAAAGTTATAAGATCGATAGCATAGTTCCATCCATCCCCCAGTCCTCCTCGACCTTCAGTTTGTCTTCCATTCTCTTCCCAGTCTGCGGACATTCATTACAATAAGCATCCAACGATCGACAAACCATGATGTATTAAAAATGTGGTGGAAGGATTCTCACCTTGTGACCTTGTAAACGAAATTGTGCTTGTTGAAGGGCCTCAAAACCCATAATAACCAAATGTTCTCGAACGTTATTGAGAGTCCAATGCTTGTTCACTTGGACTGCCTCCAAAGCATCGTTGGGCATCTTCACTGCAATGTCAAAGCTTGCAATAGCACCGTCTAAACTCTGTAAGAGAGTCCACACTCCAAGCTTGCACATCCAATGATCATAGTGAAATCATATGTACAAGGAGGTGCGGGATTTCAAATAGCGCATTCCAATACCTGAAGCTCCAACCTTACAACGGTACCGGTCCCCGTTGTGCATGCCCTCCACAAAACCCCAGTCCTCTTCTAAAAGCCTTCCTAATTCTTCGTAATGCGCATCTTTACATACAAGCATTGTGGTAGTCTCCACAAATCCAAACTCTTTAAAAATGTGCACAAAACAATGAATAGGCAAACACCAACTCAAGCCCACAGACCTAGAAGCTTTAGAGTATTTCAAAGAGTTTTGGACGTCCATTATCATCTTTTGCTTGAAAGATGCTACCAACCACAAATCTGGCACCGGCCACTCCATACTTAATAAGGAAGTTACTTTGATGGGTTCAAGCGTTCCAAACGCTTGTGTAGAAGTAGGGACAATATAGGAGTGAGAATAGAAGAAAATCCTTATTTGAACCAGTTTGGTTGGGCAAAGATGTGGAAACATTATTGCTCCAATATCCGCATGTATAGCATTGAATGTGCCAGAGAGACTATGTAGTGGCTGCTCCTTCACCAACGTGGATGGAAATATAACTATAAATGCATGACAAATCTTAAGTATGAATCCATAATAACATTACACTGTGATTTCACACCTAGCTTTGTATTCTCAAAACATGTACTTACAATGTGATGGAAATCGAGGTGGTTGTTGCAAATGCATGGTTGACATTGAGAAAACATGTTGCACAATGGCTACGGTCCCCTTGTCTTTGCGGTTCTTGAAGCCAAGGAGCTTTCCTTTCCAATGAAGATCCAAGTTTGCACGATTCCGCACACGATGAGGGCCAATAGCAGATGGTTGCATGTATACCCAAGCACCTTTGGTGAACTCTTGTGGCACCCACTCATCATCTACACCTCTAGTGTTGTGGCATGCAAGTGCTGTGACCTCATCCTTTGGCCGCCTTTGCGAAGTAGAGTTGGCCATGGTTGAGCAAAGAAAACTAGGAGGAGGAGAAGGACCTTGCTTGTTTCTACAATGTACAGAGGATAAAGTGATATGAGAAGGTGGATAACCCTTGTGGCAATGGGAGGAGAAGGTGGATAACCTTTGCTTGGTGTGGCAATGGAAGGTGGTAGGGGAGGAGAGAGGAGCTTCCTTGCTACAGCAATGGAGATGGTGTAGAGAGAGAGTGTGTTGGAGTAGAGGATGAGTGTGATGGTTGCAACCAAGGAGGGGTTGGAAAAGGGGGGTTCTAAAGAGAGAAAATCACTTTTTGCCTAAGAACTACTTTTGGGGGAGCTCTGGATAGCAAAAAAAGATTTTTCGACAGTTTTTTTAAAAATTTAAATTTTAGGGTTTTTGGGTGCACGTTTTGACTTTTTGAGGTCAAAAAAATTCTTTTTTGACCATAAAATAGTTTTAGGGGGGTTTTAAGAAGATGAAATTTGAGTTTTGAAAATTTTGAAAAATTTCAAATTTTTGGGATTTTTTCAAAACTGGATAAAAAAGGAGGGAAGTTGGAGGTTCCATATGGCCCACCCCCCCCCCCCCCCCCCCCCACCCCACCTTCTCACTAGGTAAGAGCCCATTTAAGAAGTGTAAGACTACTTTGTCCCCCTACATTTTTTAGGGCATAGAGTGTGTCCACCACCCTCTTCTCATTGGCTGGCCTCTAATTAACCTTAATCCCAAAGGGCCCCTAGAGGGTTCATATTTTTCCTAATGGTAGAGGATCCCTTTTCACCCTGGGACATCATTCTAGAATGGAGGACTAGTCCATTTGGTGCTTGGGAGATGTAGGTGCCGCAAGAATGTCTACTCTTTAGTCCATATCATACTCCCAAAGTAGAGTGACAAATTCTACTTGGTGTTTGAGTGACGTTGTCAGGAGTTTTTTTGGAAGAAATGATTGCGCACATCTACATACACATGCATGGTGCATAAAATAAAGGATTGTCCATTTTCCAGAGCCAGGTGGTTACGTGGGGCCCACATGTGTACAGTTAGGACAACATGTACATAGTGCATCGATTTTGACTATCACTAGTATCAGTGTGTTGTTTCTATAATAATGAGGAGTTGGTAGCACGTAAAAATTCTCGAGGAAGCTACCCGCGGGCCGATGACATGAGGTAAGCAGGTGCATCAGATGGCATCTAGTGGCGTCAGGAGGTCGAATGGGGTCAAGACTTGTACGAGGATAAGTACAGACACAACATGGGTGTTTTCTTGTGATAATTATGCAAAAAGGGTCATCATGAGGACTATATTTGGGGGCCACTTCACGTGGTTGCGGGATGCATTATTGAAAAAAGTTGAGTGCTAGGTGTACGGATGGATGTAGCAGGGTGACAACTATGCACTGCAAGGCCACTTTTTGGCCTGTTCGGGGTCCGTTGGAGGTCAACTGAAAGGCCAAAGGTGCCCAACTAAAAAAGCTAAGTGTGGGAACTAAAAAACCTGAGAGAAGACTAGAAAAAACGTGGAGAGAAGAGGAGAAACATCCGCAAGTGAGCTTTTGCTATTTTTGGACCCTGTTTTGGCTCATCTAAGGTCGGATTTGAGCACTTTGACATTGTAGACTGGGGTTTTGGGCCGTTCCAGATGCGATGGCGCTGTCCATTTTGCCAAATTTCTCACTATTTTTCTGTTGTTTGGCTGTGTAAGTTTCTCCTATGAGCGAAGCTTCTGCTCGAATTTGTGATTGTATTTGGCATATTTTACCCATATTGTGTGAGCTATTTGCCCCATTGGTGTTGGCCCAAGCTCAATTGTATCTAAACATTAGAAATTCTCCTCTTTTGAGCTGAGTTTTTTGGGTGTGTGTGTGTGTGTCTCTCTCTCTCTCTATGGAGTGGGCAAATGGATAGTCTCTCTCCTGTCACTCCATCAGTGTGTTCCCTATCTCGGCCAGGTGGGTTGTGTAATCCGAGTGGTGTGCCATAGTGTGTGTGTGTGTGTGTGTGTGTGTGTGTGTGTGTGTGTGTGTGTGTGTGTGTGTGTGTATCATCCCAAGAGTGTGTGTCGGATCATTATAAAGACGTTGTGTGCTTCCATCCCGCTCACATTCTTTTGGTGCCCCCACGGAGGAACTTCTTTGAGTACCTTCAACTTCAGGATTACAGGCTGCAGACTACAGGTTACAGGTTACAGGTTACAGGTTATAGGTTACAGGTTATAGGTTACAAGGTACAGATATAGGTATAGGTGATTCACACAAGTACAGGTAGCTGGAGTAGAGTGATACACTAGCAAGTGGGAGTCACTTGCAGTTTCCGTGGGTATGTATCACTTGGCACCTGTTTGAGCGCATTGTCTTGTATTGTACGTTACTTGTGGATACTGCCATTGTACGCCTTTGTGGAGCCATACTTGGTTTTATTTGGCAGTCCCAGTCATTTTTGAGACTTGGTCTGGAAGATAGTCATTTTTGAGACTTGACTATACGAGATTTGCATAAGCTTTCGTGAGAGGGTCGATAGCGTGAGGTTTTATTGAGCTGAGGGATTTTCAACTGTGAGATCCTTTCAGTGATACAGGTAGCTGAAGCACCCTTTTCGTGACCTCGCCATAGGCTATATACTAGTGATTCCTACATGATGCTCGGGTTCTATTGTTGGCAGGTTATGCATACACATACGATCTATATTTTGGGTTCTTACTGCTCTACTTCTTGGGAAACTCTACCAAAATTTTTCCAAGTTATGATGGCTGATTTTTTGGTCTTTTGAGCCATTTAGTTGTTATGCTACTGAAATTCTGGCAAAATCAGAGGATAAGTCAGGTGTGCTTTCTTGGGAGCTGCATGGTTGGATTTAATGGATGATCAAAATAGACCTCAATTCACTCCTTTCCATTTAACACAAAGAATCCAGATAAATGTTCATGTGTCCAGAAAGATTTTTTTCCAACAGCGCATAGTCTTTATGTTCAGGCCAAGAAGATTAAGAGAGACTAAAGACAAGCTCCATTGAAGTTTCTAGGTATTGAGTCAGTACAAAGTTTTGGATTCTTGCACCTTTGTTAGAAGGGGTTCTCAAAGAATCAAAACTTGGGTAGCCATGGCTTTCTCTTATCCGGAATTTCATGGAAGAAGTGATGAAGATGTGGAAGACTTTTTGGAAAAGATGGAGGTTGTCTGCATTAGCAATCAGATTCATGATCCTGCGCAGATGTTACGTCTTCTCCAAATCTGTTTGAAGAGTGATGCATGAGTTTGGTCCAAAGCATTTGAAGAGGAGTTTTGTGTTGTTGATCCACCTGTAAGATTGAATTGGGACAATTTAAGGCATGGATTGGAAGTGGAGTTTGTGAAGACAGAAGATCCTGACAAGGTGTGGCAAGAAGTACAGGGTTTGGTGCAAAAGGAAGGTGAGCCAGTAGATGCGTACATACGTAAGTTTTCATTGGCATGGGAGCGGATGTGCAAGGCCTTAGCACCACAGGTACCTCCACCTGACATGATGAAGAAGGACAGGTTTTTGGTTGGTCTTTGGGAGAATATACGTTGGAGAGTGGAGCTAAAGAAGCCTAGAGCATATGACGATGCATTGGAGGTAGCAGGAACAAAGAGTGGAAGCTGAGAAAAATGAGCCAGCTAGGGGTGGAGTCTTCGCCCAGGAGGTCTGAGTTTCAGCCTATGGACTCTTTACAAGGTTGCATGCCAGGGGTTCATCATGAACCAGTGGTCACCTTGGAGAAGAGAAAAAAGGAAAGACAAAAGTGTTAAGTGTAGTCACCTTGGAGAAGGCATCAAAGCTAGAGGATACATGAGTGATGCCTATTGGGAAGAGGACCACAGAGGAAAAGGAAGGAAGAAGTGCCCCAAGTCCTAGTAAGAAGAAGGGAAAGAGCCATGAAGACGAGGATGTCAAGGCCAAGAGGAAAATAAGGGCTCGTCGCAAGTTTCATGTTTCAGATTTTCCACTAGGGGATGGGCAATTAAGCTATGACTTCAAGGAGGATCTGACAAGTAGGAAGGCAGATGTTACTTTTGGGAAGCTTATAGAGATGGTGCCTAAGCTAAAGCGACAGTGGAAGAGGATGGTTAACCCAATGGAGAAAGAGCTAGAGAGAGGTTCAGTGAAGGTGTTGACAATGGACGAGCTACCAGAAATTTGCCCAATAGTAGATGTGTGGCACAAAAGAAAAAATCTAGGACAAGGTTATGTTGATGGCGGAGCCCAAATATGTGTGATAACACACTCATGCGTTGAGAAGATGGGTCTTACAGTGACTGGGGTGTGAGGTTTTCGGATCAGATTGGGAAACCATCAGAAAGTAAAACGTTTGGGTGTTGTCAAGAGCTTAGAAGTGGAGACGTATGATGCAAAGGCGGTGGTTGATTTTCATGTGATGCCAGCAGGGTTGGGAGCTGTTCAAGATTGGAGACGTGGTACAATTAGCGTCTATGGAAAGACAGGTGCCAAGAAGCTATATAATATGGACACAAGGAAACAATTGGAAGAGCTTTATGAAGATGAAGATGAGTCTAGTGATGAAGACTATTCCACAGTGACTGATGAGGACAGTGATAGTATTACCTGCAGTGATGAGAATGTTGATGTTGCATTTCTTTTGATGGACAAAGGAATCTAGGAGTCTGGTTTAGTTGCATTTGCAAATGAGGTTGAAGATGAAAGTGAAGGGCCTTATGAAGTGATTGAAGGGTTGATGCAAACCAAGGTTGAATTGTCAAAGAAGCAGGAATTCATGACACAAATGATTAGTGGAGACCTCTCAACTATGGAGAAGGAGATATATTTGCACATGCTAGCTAGTTTTCCTAATTTGTTCATTACTTCATATGAAGAGATTAGAGGGTTCAAGGGCAAAGAGATGCATATAGAGCTGAAAGAAGGTGCTAAGCCAGTGTGGCAAAGGCTTAGAAGGATGGGTCAAGAGCAGATGGTAGCCTTGCGGGAAGAGGTAGACAAGTTATTGAAGGCAGGGCTCATAGTCCCAGTGGAGACGACAGAATGGGTGAGTCTAGTAGTAGTCAGTCCAAAGAAGGATGGAAAGTGGAGGATTTGTGTAGATTTTAAACCCTTAAATGCAGCCACTAAGAAGAACCTATATCCTCTTCCATTCATTGATCAGATCTTGGATTCAGTGGGCAGGTTATGAGAGATACAGTGTGTGTGTGTGTGTGTGTGTGATGGTTTTTCAGTTTATTTTCAATTGAAGATTGCTCTTAAAGATCGAACAAAGACAACTTTCATTACGCCATGGGGCTATTATTGCTACATGGTATTGCCATTTGGGTTGACAAATGGACCTTCCTTCTATCAAGAGAGAGCAATTGGGTATTGGAACCTTTCATTGGTAGTTGTGTTAAAGCTTTTATGGACGACTTCTATGTCTACAGCAGTAGAGCTGAACACCATGAGAAGCTACAGATGGTATTGGCTCGATATGATGAATGTGGAGGACAACTAAATCCAAAGAAATGTCATCTAGCACACCCAAGGGTGAAGTTATTGGGCCATATGGTGTCAAAAAATGGCATTGAGGCTGATCTAGACAAGGTTAAGTCTATTATTCTTCTTCCATCACCTATGAGTACAAAGCAATTGGCAACCTTTATACACAAAGTAAAGTACATGGCACGGTTTATTCCATTTTCTTCGCAGCTCCTTTATCCATTACAATAAGTGGCAAAGCATGATCCATTGCAATGGGATGAAAAGTGTGAAGAAGTGTACCAAGAGGTGAAAGAAGTGTTAGGGGGGCTGTCAGCCATGAAGGCTCCTGATTGGGAGCAAGCATTTTATGTAAATCCATCAGTCGGGGATGATTCCATTGGAGCCATGCTATTGCAAAAAGGGAAGGGCAACCATTATATGAGGCCAGTGTATTGTGCAAGCCGAGTGAAGTTGGTAGCAGAGAGAAAATTCTCAGAAGTAGAGCTAGTGATAGCCAGTGTAATATTTGCTTGTCGACCATTTCGTCGTTACTTGCTACCACGACCTTTTGTTTTCTTGATGAGTTACGCCTTTTTGCCATAGTTAATTAATGGCACTAACATGTCAAATGTGGTGAAGAAATGGGTAATTGAGCTACAAGAGTTTGAGTTCTCTTTTTTAGTGGAAGATACTACAAGAGCTACCCTAGCCGATTTGTTGACCCACAAGGAGAATCCCCTTCTTGTTAAGGAAGAGGCGGGATTAGAAGGTTGAGCATAAAAGGTGATGCCTTGTTGGTTGTGAATCAAGTGTTGGGTGTTTGGAAGAGCAAGAACACCCCGTTGAAGGAAATGTGTTTCAGAATTAAAGGCCTGTTAAAAAAGTTCGAAGCATGGAACATCAAACACATAGAACGTGCTCTAAATGGAGAGGCACATGAAGCAACTCAAATCATGATTGGGGAGCTATTTGTGTTGAGGACCAATTTACCTCTTTATCATGGCCGGGAAAGTTTGGCTCAAGAAGAGGAGTTTTTGCTAACAAGAATCATTCCGAAGGACATTCACAAGTCTAAGAAGTATGGTTTTGTGCGTAGAGCATCCAGGTACAAATTGATTGGTGATCTCTTGTACATGAAAGGGGCTGATATCGTGTTGAGACGTGTACCTTGCCGGAGGAGCTTTACAGAGTGTTGGAAGAGAATCATGAAGGTGCATGTGGCGGCCATTTTGCTCTAAAGATCACCTTGCATAAGATCTTGCAAGAAGGGTATGTATGGCCTAGTTTTCACAAGGATGTTCACCATTCGTGTAGGTCTTGCAATAGGTGTCAAGCATTTGGGAAGAGAGTGTTGGAGCCAGAGCTATGAAAAACCATTATGGCGTTTGATGTGTTTGAAAAGTGGGGGATTGATGCAATAGGCCCATTACCTATCACAAGCAAGGGCAAAAGCTATATTTTGACTGCAGTGGACTATCTCTCTAGATGGGCAGAGGCTATAGCAGTAAAACAAATCACTGCAAAGGATATGGCAAAATTTGTGTATGATGAAATATGTTGCAAGTTTGGGGTGCCACTAGAGCTACTTTCTGATAAGGGGCCAGGATTTAGTGCTAAACTGCTAGACTTTTTATGCGTGAAGATGAAGATTAGGCACCAACATACCACTCCTTTGTTACCATATACATGTGGTAGTGATGTGTGTGAACACACTAGGACCGTCGGGGCATTTTTTCCCTCTTTAGGAGGTTTTTTCCCCCCTGCATTGTATATACGCCCATCACTCTAGCGCTATCCATCTTTCCATTGCACACTAAGTAACACACTCTCTATTGTGTGCCTTGAGCTTCCTTCATCTTCTCCAAGCTGTGTGTGTTTCTCTGCAACCCTGCACACGCCTACTCACTTTCTCCGATTTAACCCTGCACACGCCTACTCACTTTCTCCGATTTGGGCTCATTTCGGCCTCCGTTTCCACTACAGGCAGTACTGCACAAGCTATTTCGTCATTTTGTGCAGAATTTTTGTCAGTGCCATTTTCTGCATAACAGGTGCCTTATAGTCTTCTACGGTTTGTGCTATATAGCACAGGTTGTTCCCACTCCATTTCTCCTATTTTCGAGCAGTTTTCACATCAGGTGCAGCATTTACCATGGCTAACAACAACAACATAGATGTGTTCAAGATGTTTGCTGTTGAGGACAGGTTGGATGGGGACAACTACCCTATGTGGGCTTATATAATGCAACATGTTCTTGTGTCAAAGGGTGTCCGAAACATTGTGCAGGGCATTGATGTACGTCTTGGTTCTGAGGATGTAGGCGATGTTGAGGATGTTGCAGGTCTTGCTACAAGGATTGCAGTTGTTAGAGTTGTTTTGCCTACAACAGAACAAGCTCGTTGGGATGTTAAGGATGCGCAGGCTCATGCATTGATTGCGTTGTCTATGAAGCGCACCATTGTTCCTCACGTCCGTTGTCATAAAATCTAATATCTAATATCTAACCAACCCAAATGATTTTCTCATATTAAATTGATCACTTAATGTGGGAGAATAAACGGGAACAAGTGTTAAGATATAGACATGTGCTTATAGATCTATCTCAACACGGGGCCAATAGTAAAGGGGCCCAAATGAGAGATGGTCTATCAAAGAGCAAGGCTAACAAATGGAGCATAAGACCTTAGGGTTAGCTTCATTGAAGACCTCCAATAATGTGTGTAAAAGGCCTTTGACCTTAGGTAAGCTAGGGCTGAGCTTGAGGCGCAGGAACCCGACCCAGCTCAAGGTGCTTGTCCTGCTTGTCATGCTTGATGACTAAGGTGCTTGAGGTGCTTGATGATTGAGGTGCTTGAGGTGCTTAATAATTGAGATGCTTGACGTGCTTGACATGCTTGAGATGCTAGGGTTGCACTTGAGGTGAGAACCTAGCCCAAGCTTAAAGTGCTTATGAGCCAAGCTTGTGGTGGGAACTGGGCCTATGCATGAGGGCTTGAGGTGTCAAAAAGTCAAAGATTCAATCCCTACAAGGAGGGGGCGATCCCTACATGAGGGGGGATGAGAGAGAACACCCACACACTCAGACAAGGCATGCATGGTACAAAGAAAGCAAAAGGGACACTTGTCAAGTTCCTCCTCATGTTGCCCTCATGGTGTGCCTGAAGCCTATTGGTTGGCCACCCAAGGGGTCCAATAATAATTTAGGATATTTAATTAAATGATTTAGCATTTATCTAGCCCTCTCTCTCAAAGGGGAAAGGGGTACACTTGTCTCAAGGCTACCCTTGTTGTTTGTAATGCCTTAGCATTTAGCATTTATCTAGCCCTCTCTCTCAAAGGGGAAAGGGGGACACTTGTCTCAAGGCTACCCTTGCTGCTTGTAATGCCTCCTGCTTGTGATTGGCTAGGACTGGAGGGTTCCAATGAGCTTCAAGCATGAGCTACAAGGGGGGGTCGACCCAAGCAAGCTAGGGGGTTGCTTAGGGGGTATACTCACCCACACACACTCACAAACACTCTCATTGTGTGCTATGAAAAGTGCAAGATCTCCCTCTCCTTCTCCAAGCAAGTAGAGGTTGAGAGCCTACACCAACACTCTTGGATATGGAGTGCAAATCCAACCAAGATCCATGCTTCAATTCTTAAGCTTGCCATCTCCTTCTTCTTCATTACTATGCTATTATGTATGCTAGTAGCAAGAGTTATGATAAGTGAGGAACTAATTCTTTCTCCTACGAAATGTCTCTTCTTCCTCTTCCCTACCCTCATTCCCTGCTAGCTCTCTCCACCTTCGAAGGTGTTTGAGGTCTTGGGACTGAGGCTTGGGATAGTTAAAGCTTTCTTCAAGTTTATGTTATGTTTGTGATGCATGAATCTTTCCATCTTCATTGCCTCACCTAGGTCACAAGGAACACAAAGATTGTATTGTAACAAGTCTCTCTTAATGGAAGAAATCATAATACAAATGCCTATTGGAGGGGGGACCAGCTCCACATAAATCCGGTCCTCAACTGTTGTCATGTTCTCTAAATTCTCTCTCTTGCAAAAGTATTGTTCATGCCAAGTTAACTAATTGCTATGATTATGTTGCTATCTTCAATTATGTTCACCCGCTATGCTCACAAAGTCATTTCTCAAAAGTACTCTCATTAATTTCCGCTACTCTCAAATTAAATAGGCCAATTTCATTACATCCATTCAGCAAAATTTGCAAAACAGGCTTGGGATATTCTAGCAGGTCTTTATGCAAGCCGCAATGAGGCTAAAATTGCTTTGCTGCGTAAAGAGCTGGAGTCGAAGATTATGCATAAGGAAGATGATATGGACACTTTCCTTGCTAGTGTCAAGGATATCAATGAGCAACTTATTTCTGCAGGTGAAGTGATGTAAGACAGTTCTCTTGTGCATATTGTTCTGATGCCTTACCAGATTCCTACCATACTTTTGCTAGTACTTGGAGACTGATGACCCAAGGAAATCTTGAAGTTGTCAAGTTTGATGCATTGTGCACATTGCTATTGAAAGAGTCACTTTCTAGAAAAAACAGGACTAGGTAGCGTGCAGTTGAACATGCTTTTATTGCTTCTCAAAGAAAGGGTGGTAACAGTAATGCAACCACTTCTTATGGTTCTGCTGCGAGTGGAAAATTTTTTGTTCCTAATGCTTTTGCTGGCAGCACTTCGTCTGGCAATTTTGGTGATAAGGGCAAAAAGAAGATGCGTTGCCATTATTGTAAAGCCAATGATCACTTGATCAAGTCATGTCCTAAGTTGAAGGCCAAAGAGGCTAAGAAGAAAGAGGGTGGTTCCACTGCAAATGCTAGTTCCACTACAAATGCAGCCATTGTTGAGTCTTCTGTGAAAGGAGACTGTGTTGCTGATGTTGATGCAGAATGGGCTTTTAGCGCAGAGTGCACTTACAATCCTGCTATCCATGATGCATGCTTGTCAATTGCTGCAGTTTCACATGTGTGGTATTTTGACAGTGGTGCTACAAAGCACATTACCTTACATCGTGAATTGTTTACCTCTCTCGAGTCTGTCCCTCATGGGAATCCAGTCACTTGTGCCAACAACACCTCTTATCCAGTTCATGGAGTTGGAAAGATTGTGCTCAGTGCTTCTAATGGCAGTTCCTTCACACTTGTTGATGCACTTTATGTACCTGGGATCAAGAAGAATCTCTTATCTGTATCCGCACTTGCTAGACTTGGACTTGTAGTCAAATTTGTGGATGACAGATGTACAGTTCATGATCTCAGTTTTGGTGATGAAATTGTTGCATCTGGGCTTTTGTGTCATGGGTTGTATAAGATCACTTTGTATGACAAGTGTGGACAAAATTTTGCAAATGTTGTTGCAAATTCAAGGGCTATTTCAGATGCAAAACTTTGGCATGCACGTTTTGGTCATCTGAATTTTGCCAGTTTGCAGAAATCTGATATGGTTGCTTCTTTGCCGCCTCTTGAAGCACCTGTCAAACATGTTTGTGAAGGCTGTATTTTGGGTAAGATGCAGCGTTCTAAATTTCCAAAGGATGGTTCAGTTAGGGCCACATGCAGGTTGCAGCTTGTGCATAGAGATGTTTGTGGGCCCATGCAAACTCCGTCCTTGGGCAATTACCTGTACTTCGTGACTTTCATTGATGATTACTCCAGGCATGCATGGGTATTTCTGCTTAAAGCGAAGTCGGAAGTTTTTATGTGCTTCAAACAATTTTTGGCTATGGCTGAAAATGTCTCAAAATGTACTATGGGCACCCTCCGTTCCGATCGAGGGGGGGAGTATATGTCTCATGAATTTAACGCATTTCTGGCTAGTCATGGGATAAAACACCAATGTACAATGCCTTATACACCTCAGCAAAATGGTGTTGCTGAGAGGAAAAAAAGGTCACTGACGGAAATGACACGATGTATGGTCAAAAGTCAAGCTTTTCGGCATTCTTTTTGTCTTGAGGTCATCATGTGTTCCACTTATGTACTTAACAGGTGTCCTACGAAAGCTTTGCAGTCTATTACTCCATATGAAGCATGGCATGATAGAAAGCCTTCTATTGAGCACATGCGTATTTTTGGCTATTTGGCATATGCTTTGGTGCCACAAGTGCATCACAGAAAATTGGATGATAAGGTTGTCAAATGTATTTTTGTTGGTTATAGTGCTGAAAGCAAAGGTTACAGGTTGTATCATCTGCAAACAAAACGTATTCTGGTTTCTCGGGATGTAGTGTTTGTGGAAGATTCTATTCAGCCCTTGTTGTCATGTACTAGAGAAAGTAATGTAAGCTCACAGGACATTTATGACACTTTGTTGCCTCTTTTCAGTGGTGGAAATACAAATGTAAGTTCCAATGAGGCAAATGTGCAGCCTATGGGGGTTTCTAAAAATGTTTTAGATCAGCCTATTACTGATGCAGATGTACATGATGTACTTGATGAGGAAAAGGTTGAAAATGAGCAAGCTAGAGGTATGCCAAAATGGCTGGTGCATACTTTGCGTGACAATAAATTGGATGCACCTTTGTCTAGTCGTACTCGTTCAGGCTCTCGCCATGCATCTTATGCATCAGATTTTTATGCTTTGGCTGTGTCTAGCTTACATGATGTTGAGGAGACTCTGTCTTTTGATGAAGCACAGAATTCAGAAAATTGGATGGCTGCCATGCAATCAGAATATGATGCACTTATAGAAAATGACACATGGACTTTATGTGATTTTCCCTCTCGCAAAAAGGCCATTGGTACGAAGTGGGTTTACAAGTTGAAACGCAAGCCGGATGGTGAGATCGATTGCCATAAGGCTCGACTTGTTGCAAAAGGTTATGCACAGCAAAAAGGCATAGATTATGTAGAGACTTTTGCTCCCACTTGTCGTATGACTAATGTACGTTTTCTATGTGCATTGGCAGCTCATTTTGGTTGGGATGTACATCAATCAGACATTGTTACTGCTTTCTTGAATGGTGACATATTTGAGGAAGTTTATGTAACGCAACCTCACGATTTTGTCATAAAAGGACAAGAGGACAAAGTGTGCAAATGTAAGAAGGCTTTTCAAGGTTGAAGCAATCTCCTCGTGCTTGGTATGAGGAAGCTGACACTCATTGGGTTAAACGAGGCTTTCGTAACAGTCCAACAGAAAGCACATTGTATGTAAAGTGTGAGGGTGATGTACTTCTCATTGTGTTTCTTTATGTTGATGATTTGCTGATCACTGGACCAAATGAGAGACATATTGCTGAATTTAAGGCTGATTTGAATGCTATTTTGAAGATGAAAGATTTGGGGCTGTTGCATCATTACTTGGGTATACAGTTCAAGCAGTGTGATGGTGGTATTGCCTTGTGTCAGAAAAGTTACATAGAGACATTGCTATGTAAGTTTGGACTTGAGGATTGAAAACCTATTGCCACTCCCATGGAAATAGGTTTGAAGTTGAGTCTACATGATGCTGGTGATCCTGATGATGTCACTCTTTACCAAAATGCTGTTGGCTGCCTCATTTATGTATGCAACACGAGGCCAGATATTCAGTTTGTAGTCTCACAGGTCAGCAGATTTATGCATAGCCCAAGGTCTAAGCATTGGCAGACTGCCAAGAGAATTTTCCGCTACCTTAGTGGCACTTTACATCTTGGCTCGTTTTATCCCAAGGGGGATCCATTGCCGCCAGACTTACATGCTTTTTCAGACTCAGATTGGGCTGGTTGTTTTGACACGCAAGTGTCCACAAGTGGTTTTTGTTTCATGCTTGGCAGTTCATGTATATCATGGTTGAGCAAGAAGCAACCTACTGTGGCCACTTCGAGTTGTGAGGCTGAGTAGGGGCAGTCTTCGCAGCTACGGTTGAGTGTGTATGGCTCAGACGCCTTATGGCTGATTTGGGTGTTGGACAGGACATTGCCAACACTATCTACACTGACAATCAAAGCACATTGGCAGTTGTGAGGAACCTAGTTTTTCATGCTCGCACAAAGCACATTGAGGTGCATTACCACTATGTCAGGGAGAGGCTCTCAGCAGGAGAGATCAACTTGGCTTATGTGCCAACACAGGACAACCTTGCAGATCTTTTCACAAAGGCATTGTCTCGTGAGAAGCTTGAAGCTTTCCGCAAAGCTTTGGGCTTACTCCCCTTTGTGGACTGATCCTGTCCTCAGGGCATGGCACTTCCCTTTACTCATGTGCCAGCTCTCATTCACCGCATCACTCCAGGGGGGATTTGTTACCATATACATGTGGTAGTGATGTGTGTGAACACACTAGGACCGCCGGGGCATTTTTTCCCTCTTTAGAAGGTTTTTTCCCCCATGCATTGTGTATACGCCCATCACTCTAGGGCTATCCATCTTTCCATTGCACACTAAGTAACACTCTCTCTATTGTGTGCCTTCAGCTTCCTTCGTCTTCTCCAAGCTGTGTGTGTTTCTCTGCAACCCTAAATCCAACATCCTTATTACCCACAGTGTAATGGATTAAATGAAAGATTCAATGGTGAGTTCGTACAAATTCTTTCAAAAGTGACAGAGCACCAAGGAAGAATTGGGATTTGGAATTGCCTAGTGCATTATGGGCTAACCGTACTTCGGTGAAGATAGGCACATGGTTTACTCCTTTTCATTTGGTGTATGGAAAGGAAGCACTATTGCTTGTGGAAGTAGAGTTGCCTGCGGTCAAGATGTTAGAAAAGTTGCTTGGGCAGTCTAGTGATGCATTCAAAGAGAGGCTCTTAAAATTACAAGAGGTTCAGCTGGATAGGATGAGCGCATTGGAACATTATGGGCAGATGCAAGATAAGGCTTTAGCAAAGATAAATGAAAAGTTAAAAAGTAAGGGTATCAAGAAGCATGACTTGGTTTTGCGGTACAACAGTAAGCTGGACAACACCTTCCAAAAGAAGTTTCAAATTAAGTGGGAAGGCCCTTTCAAGGTAGTGGAGTGTTTTCCGAATGGTACTTATCAGTTGGCTAATCTGAATGGGATTCTACATAAGTCAAGGGTAAATGGATACCGTCTTAAATTGTATCATGCTAGATTGATGATGGTGGAGCAAGATGAGCTATCTGTGGAGCAAGTAATGTTGGTGAGGGATGAAGAGACTTGTGACGCGGAGAGTCGCATATCTCTTTTTGTTGCTGTTGATCATAAATGATCTAGCACGCTAGGGGATGGGCAAATTATGTTAGGAGTTTTTTGGAAGAAGTGATTACGCATGTACATACACATGCATGGTGCATAAAATAAAGGATTGCCCGTTTTCCAGAGCCAGGTGGTTACGTGGGGCTCACATGTGTAGAAGTAGGACATCATGTACATAGTGCATCGATTTTCACTATCACCAGTACCAGTGTGTTGTTTCTAACAATGAGGAGTTGGTAGTGTGTAAAAATTCTCGAGGAAACTACCCACGGGCCGATGACATGAGGTAAGCAGGTGCGTTAGATGGCATCTAGTGACGTCAGGAGGTCGAATGGGGTCAAGACTTGCACGAGGATAAGCACAGAAACAACGTGGGTGTTTTCTTGTGATAATTATGCAAAAAGGGTCATCATGAGACTATATTTGAGGGCAACTTCACGTGGTTGTGGGATGCATTATTGGAAAAAGTTGAGTGTGAGGTGTACGGATGGATGCAGCAGGGTGACAACTATGCACTGGAAGGCCACTTTTTGGCCTGTTCGGGGTCCGTTTGAGGTCAACTAAAAGGGCAAAGGTGCCCAAATAAAAAAGCTAAGTGTGGGAACTAAAAAACCTGAGAGAACACCAGAAAAAATGTGGAGAGAAGAGGAGGAACAGCTGCAAGTGAGGTTTTGCTGTTTTTGGAGCTTGTTTTGGCCATAAACTGCTCATCCGAGGTCAGATTTGAGCACTTTGACATTGTAGACTGGGGTTTTGGACCATTCCGGACGCAATGGCACTGTCCATTTTTCCAAATTACTCACTATTTTTTTTGCTGTTTTGGCTGTGTAAGTTTCTCCTATGAGCGAAGCTTCTGCTCCAATTTGTGATTGTATCTGGCTATTTGCCCCATTGGTGATCCATATTGTGTGAGCTATTTGCCCCATTGGTGTTGGCCCGAGCTCAATTGTATCTAAACATCAGAAATTCTCCTCTTTTGGGATGAGTTTTTTGGGTGTGTATGTGTGTGTGTCTCTCTCTCTGTGTGGAGTGGGCAAATGGATAGTCTCTCTCTTGTGACTCCATCGGTGTGTTCCTTGTCTCAGCCAGGTGGGTTGTGTAAGTCGAGTGGTGCCCCATAGTGTGTGTGTGTGTGTGTGTGTGTGTGTGTGTGTGTGTGTGTGTGTGTGTGTGTGTGTGTGTGTGTGTGTGTGTGTGTGTGTATCATCCCAAGAGTGTGTGTCGGGTCATTATAGAGGCATTGTGTGTGTTTCCATCCCGCTCACAACATCGTCATCACAAACATGATTCTAAGCATGCATACTATTTAAATTTGTGCACAAAAGAGGATTAGTCTTGACAAAAAAATTGTTCATTTAGAAAACCTTTACATTTGCTTACTCTAGAGCAGCATTGTAAGCATTGACAAGGTTCATACTATCCTTAAGTTGTATTCCTTGCATCCATCTAGCATCTTCAAATGGATAATTTTTGAACTTAATAAGATACCATCCGATAATATTACCATGCCGTAGTACCTTGTCTTCATGTCGAAGGATAGCTTCGGTTTGTAGCACCTCTTCTCGGTCTTCAATTTCTGGAGGGTCTTCAATAATTGGCTCTATTGGTGGCTCTCCTTTGTAGGGCTTACGTAGGCTCACATGAAAAGCATTGTGTATGAGCCAATGGTTGGGAAACTTGAGTTGATAAGCTATGTCATTGATTGGCTTCAAGATTTGTAGGCATCAATCTGTAGGAAAAACATCCCCAAGGTGTGATGAAGTTTATCTTCTTCTGATCTTCCTCCGCAATGCTAATCTGGAAGTATCCTGAGTAGCCATCTCATACTGTGTATCGCTCGTGACCTGCCACTTCATTGAGTATTTCATCCTGGAATGGGAGAGGAAAGTGGTCCCTCTTCATGGATGCATTGAGAGGTTTATAATCCACACAAACTCTCCACTTACCATTTTTTTTTGGTGTGACTACTACTGGGGAGACCCATTCTGAGTCTTCAACAGGGTACATGAAACCTGCTTGTAGCAAACTTCTCACTTCTTTAAGCAACGCCTCTTGTTGGATTACTCTAAGTCTTTTGAGCTTTTGTACTACGAGTTTACTGCCTTCCTTGAGCTTTATGTGGTGTTGTACTACTATAATACCTGTGATCTTATCATAGCCATCAATGAAAAAAGTAGTGAAGTTGCCTAGCACGGAGACGTACTCCTTCCTTTCTTCATTGGTTAACTCATTTCAAAGCATTTTTTGTAGCTTACCTGCATCCTCCAAGGACTGCATACCTGATGATCCCTCTTGGTTTTTTGAGGTTGTTTCAGATTGTGTTAATCTGCTCGGGTCTTTAAGAATGACCCCCATTACTTCGATGCTACTGTCACTTCCGTCGGTGGTGGTCGTCTCTTCTCCTGACGTAGACGAGTAGTCGTTGGTGGACTCATCTTCTGAAGCCTCCAAGATCATGTTGCGCTGCTTTTCAGTCCTCATGTCATAGAATATGGACTTCCCTTTAGCATCCTTCATCTGGATCATCCCAGTTCTCCAGTCTTATTTAGCTTCCATAGCCATAAGCCAAGGCCTCCCAAGAATGATGGGGTTGCCCTCCCCTTTGTGTGGTTTGACGAAGATTTCTACCTCCACTTCTGTATTGAGTGCTTTTACTTTGACCGCATTTACAATGCCTACGCATTTCACTCTTACATTGTTTGCCATCTTGGCTCGGCAGGGTGCCAGCCCACTTACCTCTAGACCTAGATGGTGCATCATCTTTTCACTCATGACGCATATTTGCGCGCCACCATCTATGTAGACGTTTGAAATTTGTTTCCCTTTGATGTCACTGTCCATGGTTGGCAGGATGTCATCGAAATCCCTCCTGGAGATTTCCCCAGCTATCCCGAGCCTTGATTTCCTAGTACTTACCATTTTTGTCCATTGCCCCTCATTCTGGGTGCAAGGTGGAGTAATTGGGCCCAAGTTATCTTCGGGCCTTGCATTAACACATCCTGAACTAAGTCATAGGGTTTTGCATACTCACCTAGTAAGAATTCCACGATGTCTATCTTTCGTCGCGGTTTAGCTGCTTGCTTGCTAAACTTGACCTTTCCTTTCATCTTCTCTTCTCTTTGAGATGCCTCCTCGTGCCTCGCACGCTTCACTCCCATAGAATCCACTTCTTCTACCTTCCATTTTCCTTTGTGCTTCTCTCGAGCTGATTCTTCTAGCTTCGCCTTCCCTTTAGCCTCCAAGCTAATAACACTCGCCGCTTGGTTCACAGCAGGTGGTGGGGGTAGTGGAGGAATGAGAGGTTGGGGTGGTGGTTACTGTTGTTCAGGTGGTCGAAGGATTTGGACCGGTGGGATTGGTCCTGGTTGCCTAGGTGGTGGTGGTGTTTCTCTTGGCGGAGAGATCTGATTCTGTCTCCCCCCTCTATTGAAATTCTGCCTCCTCGGGTGTGGGCAGTAGTACATTCCATGGCCATCTTTCCCACAGTTGTAACAGTGGTACTCTGGGTTCTGCCTTCGTTGTCCTCTTCCTTGTTCTGGTTTCCTGCCAGATGCATGCCATTGCTGCACCAGATGCACAAATAAACTATCTAGTTGGGTGGTGATGCGACTCAGTAGGTCTTGCTGCTCTTCTGATGCCTCCTACGGTTGGACTCTATGATTGGCTGTTGCAGCCACTGGGGTTGGTCGGGCCGAGCTTGTTTCCTCTGACTCGTTTACTCTTGCTTGCATGCGCGGCTTCTTGTCTTTAAGACGGGCTACTTCGACTCCCAACTCATATGTTGCAGGAAAGCTTCCTTTCACCTTCTCTCTAAGCGGCGACCATAGACCAGCAATGAAACGGTCCTTCTTTAGGAAATTAAGCGCTCCTTCGCCTTCCTCCAGTGAGGCAACCCATCTCTCCCATAAGTCCACAAATTTGGACTCGTAGGTGGCATACTCCAGCAGGCCTCCCTACTTTAATTCTATCAGTAGCTGCCATAGCTTCTCCGAGGTTGTGCCTCCACCAAACCTCTTTACAAAAGCAGCCCTTAACACTTCCCATGCATTCTTGGTAGCCTAGGGCAATGCATTATACCCTGACTTGGCCTCTACTTTCATCAGTAGAGAAAAAGTCTAAGTCGTGAAAGGTCGTCATCTTTGTTGGAGACGACACAAGCAATGTCGAAATCATTCAAAAAGTCGGTGGTGAGATCCTCTCCCTTCTTTCCACTGAACGTGGGAAAAGAAACACTTGCCATGGTAGTGACTCAGGAAATTACAAATCTCTTTTTCTTTTTTCTTTTTTCTCTCTTTTTTTTACATTACATTAACAGTAGCGGTTCATAGCGGCTTTTTATAGGGGTGGGTGGATAGGTTAAAACAGGATAAAGATAGAGACATTAAAGGAATGATGGTAATCTAATATGGGGACAATGATAGGGTTCGGGGAATTGAGGATTTCTCCTAGTACCGCCGCACCAAATAGGTGTACGATCTTCTGTTCGAAGAAGACTTTCCTATCTACATAAATATTCACATGCATATGCTGCAGGAATCTAAACGGGAATACCGTCGGCCCGTTTTCCATCATGCACAGAGGGTGGAATACTTACTCATACTCTTACCATGTCAGTGTTGATGAGTCGGCACATCCACAAGAGGTCGTCGCCTTTCATGGGTTCTACCTTTCCTTCGTTGCTCAGCATGTACGGGGTGATGGCGACGCGTCTGACCACTCCCAGCGTCTTGGCTAACAGCAATCGCAGGTAATTTCCGTAGTCCGCATGCTGCATGAATTCTACTCCATTCAGTTGCAACTCTCAGTTGCAACTCGTCCCCATCCCACTGGGTTTCACCCGTGGTAGAGAGCTTCTTCAGGATAAGTTGTACAGGGAGAGGAGGAAGATCCTCCACTAGCTTTCCAAAATAGCGAGAGCAGCAGCCGAACCACTCTTCTCTAGGACATGGGAATCTTCTTACCACTTCTTCTTCCGGATTGTCGAAGTGGATTGGTAGCACTCGCATGCATCGTGCAAATTGGTAGGCAACCTTCCACCGCTTAGCTTCGGATGACTTCCTCTTTGGCAAGCTGGATAGAACCCAGCTTTCTAAGCTTGAAGCACTTACTTGGCCAGATGCTTCTCCCTTCGGGGTCATGTGTTTCCAGAATGGCTTAACTCCCCTTTACCTTTGGCTCGAGCAACCCCTTTAGGCCACTTTGGAGTCATGACTTTGATTGCAGTTTCTTTCGGGAAAAGAGGCCTCACCGTTTTCTTTCCTTCCTTGTTGATGTCGATGACTTCTTCGCGATGAATGTCGAGGTAGATGATTTCAACCCTTTCGCTGCCTTCGTTGCTGGCACTCATTGACAGTGTGCCTTGGTTGAGAACAGTGATGGCACTTCACCGACCTCCCACTTGATGCCCTCAATTTATAGTTAGAATGAGCGACATGAGATGGAGAATTTACCTCTTGAATACTGACGGAACTGCAGCCTGGCAGTAACACCTCAATGAAGGCAGCTAGTGCCTCCTTCGCCTCCTCTTCTTCCGTCCTCCAGTTTTTCCTTCAACCATTCATCCATGATTGATAGTGGGTGTCACTTTTTGCATTGTAAACTGAAGGGTCTTAGAAAGCCCTTCTCCGTGGGGGCACCAAATGACGGACACAAAGCAGACCCCAAACCTCGACGGCCTCTAAAACGCCGGGATCCGAATGACGGGTCTTAGAAAGCCCTCCTCCGTGGGGGAACCAAATGACGGACGCAAACAGGACCCCGAACCCCGACCGACTCTAAAACGCCGGGATCCGAATGACACGCCTCGAGCCTACCACGGTAAAGCGAACAGGGGGGACCACCTAGCTTTGAGCGGCTAGGATGCAAACCACGATGATATGAACACCGCAAACTTACACACACAGAGCGAGAGAGAGAGAGAGAGAGAGAGAGAGAGAGAGAGAGAGAGAGAGAGATTTGCAAATGATGAAAACCCTCGCGGGGGTGTGAGGGTCAATTATTTCTGCAATGTCACGCCATGGTGGTAGAGAGGTAGGCAGAGGAGGTGGTGCAACCTACTTGGTGCATTCTCTAAGACGACTCCATGATTGTGAAACTTACATCCAAGAGCGTGTACACGTGTGTGCATCGACCATTGGAGTCGAGAGATGGATGTGGTTCCCTTTGCATGGTGCAATTCCCAAGGCAAACCCAACACACAAGCCCCCTCCCCGTGATGGTGATGGTGTCAATCCTTCCCACTACACTCTACCAAATGCTTGGCTCCTCATGAATTGCCCCCCCCCCCCGATAGTGACCTCTCACTGCCAATTTATAGGTGTTGGCTGCTTGGATTATGGTAATCCCAATGTGGTTAGGGTAAGCTTAATCGGGGAGACAAAGCAAGTGGTGGACCCGGTGTGGTTGACTCTTGCTTTGTTTTGGGAGGTTTATTAAAAGATGGGAATCTCTAGGTGGGCCTTTAGGACCATCACCTAGAGAGAGGATATTTACAAAAAAATGGGAATTTACAATGGCTCGGGTGAAAACTGAAGAAAATGATGAAAATAACTTATAAATTACTGGGATGGCGTCGTGGTTGCGTGCTGCCGGCGAATGGTGTGTTGTCGGTGCGTCGGTGTCGAGCGTACTTCTTTTCGGGGTCGGACGAGGCATGCCTTCGGTGCACTTCCTCTTTTTGTTGTTGGCGGCGCGTGCTTTGGATCCTTCATCTTTTCGTGGTTGTCATAGTTATGAAGTCCTTGGTTTTTTCCTGAATTCGTGGTGCGTATACACGTGTGTGTGTGTGTACGTATGTGCATGTGGGTGGATGTGTATGTATATATATATATATATATATATATATGGGTGTGTGTGCGTGAGTGCATGTGTGTATTTGTATGTGTGTGCGATCGTGCGGTGGGAACGGGGGGCTTATGTACATAATGTATATATGTTTTTTATATTTATTTTTTTTCTTCTCTGTTCGACGGCCAGCAGCATCTACGCAAGCTTGGGGTGGGGGGTGTGTGTGTGTGTGTGTGTGTGTGTGTGGTGTTGAGAGAGAGAGAGAGAGAACGCGTTGCGCCTGTACACGCCGAGAGGGAGAGAGAGCGGGAGGTCGGGCGGCTGCTGCCCAAACAGAGTGCGAGAGAGGGAGAGGGGGTTGCGGTTGTGTGTGTGTGAGTGTGAGGATGAGGGAGAGGGTGAGGATGAGGGTGAGTGTGTGGTGTATGAAGTCGTGGGCTCCATGGTTATGCGCGTTGCGCCTTCGGGCTTGAAACGGAAGAGAGAGAGAGAGAGAGAGAGAGAGAGAGAGAGAGAGAGAGAGAGAGAGAGAGAGAGAGAGAGAGAGAGAGAGAGAGAGAGAGAGAGAGAGAGAGAGAGAGAGAGAGAGAGAATGAGGCGGTGCTAGAGGGAGGGGGAATCTCCTAGGGCGGGTGTCCACCGTGGGGGGGGGGGGGGGGGGGGGGGGGGGAAAGAGAGTGTGTGAGAGGGGGGCGGGTGTTGTCTTATCCTCCGTTTTGTATGTTGTCTCAAGGATGAGGGGGGGTAGAAGTCAATGGTGTGGGGGGGATAGTGGGGATAGCGGGCCAAGGGAAGGGTGAGTGAAGCCGAGGGGAGGGTGAGGCAAGCGGGTGGAGAAGAGGGGGGAGGGGTTAGGGGAAGAATATTAGCGAGCCAGGGGGGGGGGGGGGGGGGGGGGGGGGGGGTTCCATGCGGCTCAACATAGAGGGAGCACGAGTGAGGGGTCGGGGTGAGTGCTCAAAGCTTGCGCCTGGCCGGGGGGTGGTAAATTTGGGAGAGAGAGAGAGAGAGAGAGGATATTAGAGAGAGGTATGTAGGGAAAATAAGAGAGAAAGAGAGGGGGTGTTATTTCATCCAATGCCCGTCGGGCGGGGAGGGGGGATAAACTACGGGGGGAGATTAAGGGTATCTGAAACCGAGGGCGACCGGTTAGGCTGGGGTATGTACCAACGGGGCTGAGGGTGACAAGGCCGGCAAATCGAAAAGGGGGGGGGGGGGGGGGGGGTGTCATGCCCGTAGGGGTGTTGGGAGGATTGACCAGGCGGTGCCGAGCCTTCCAACACTCTTGCCAAGGCTTCAATAGAGGAAAAATAAGTTTTTTTTTTCTTCTTTTTCTTTGATTTTCAAAAGTCGGCTATCAATGTATACAGATAAAACCTTTTGCTTGGTTAGGTCCACTACAATATCACACTAACAAATTTACTCGTAACATTTAAGGCCTATGACTAGAAAACTATATCTCAAACTGCTCAATTGACATAAAAAGATAAAAGATTGAGATAGGATGCATGTCAAGATCTACAATCTAGTGTGAGACTATTTTAAGATTTTTTATCACTCCCCCTTCAAAAAGACCCATTATTGTATTCTCCACAAACTTGTGGTCACCTAAAGAAGACTTACTATATATATCAATTGTTTGATTTCAAACATTGACTCGCTTGCACATAATTCTAAAAGCCAAGTTACACTTTTACAAGACAAAGCAGAATGGGTAGATTTTCTCGCATAGCATAGGTGGCATTCAGAAACACCAAGAGAATGCCTTTTGGAAATCCACACTAAAGAGTTCTTCTTTTTGCTACACATGTGTGCATCACATGTATGTGTTCTTTAGTGATCTATTTAGTGACAGTATTCAAAACCATTGATAGGGTTTGCTAGTTTGTACTCAAATCTAACAAAAGGTGCGTCCACTATTGAAGACCAAAATAGGTCTCTATAAGTGTATATGGGATTCACCTTTATGTACTTCAACAAAGAACATTTGCTATTGTCATAAATTTTCTACTTTGAAGTTGATCTTTTCAAGTTATTACACTATTTAGAAACATCTATGATTGTTATCATGTACATGGACTCAAGATATACGTGATACTTAACTCTAGACCATGATTTGTAAATTAATAAGTTTCAATATGCATTACAAATCTATAATTAGACCCAATGCATTAAATACAAGTCACCAATGTATATACTATAATTAGAACAAAAGATTTTTCATATACTAGTAATGAATCACCAAAACACTTAAGTCGAGAAAAAAGCATTAAGGCAACCTTTAATAAATACTTACTAAATATATCATGGTTTCTATAGTTGAATTTAAGACACATAAAATTCTTTTGGACTGGCAAGATAGGCATAAAGCCAAATATCATCTATGTATACACAACATATTGTAGTAACTTACATATTGAAGTGGAAAAATTATGACAATGATACCATAGATATTACTCATTGTAGAGATTTCCTTTACGTTCTTTGATATTCATGTACCTATACTAATCTTTTTAGCACTTCTTATGTCAACTTTCTCAAGCCAAGAAGTAATTAGTATTAAAGTTTTGAAATGCATGTGAAAGGCACTATGAAATATGTGTGTAGGGTATAAAATGCTCAATGGCTTGGGTTGTAGAAGCTCAATTGCTTCATGGCCAATATATTTGACTTGCACATAGAAGGTTTGGTTGTTGGCAAAAGATGCATATATTTTCAAACATGGCAAGGACCCTTCATAGCTCTATCTAGCAGAGATAGAGAGAGGCAAGGGATAGAGAATGTATTGAAGGATACTCATAAGATTCCTAGATACAATATTGTCCTAGATATCTTGTTGTCAATCCCAAATATGCACATCATCAAACTAAAAGGAATACAACATCAATATGTTCAATTATAACTTGAGCATTTTATCATTGAGCCATTGATTCTACTGATTACTATGGAAATCTATAGCCTGCAAGTTTTGCAGGACCTTATACTATGACTAAATGTGCACCTCATTTGAATGAAATTCTTATCCTACAAAGCCTTTGCATTTTATTGAAGGAAAAAGACCTAGGACTAACAATGCTGTCAACTTTCTTATTGGAGGGCAATGCAAACAATTTTGGGGGGGGACGTGAATGAGGGAGGTGGGGTGGGGAGACAAGGTACAAATTACACCTACTTTCATTGTTTTTCTCATAAAAATATCTTCATCGTTGTGCTCACAAAATTAGTACCACCATAGAGCTCCATTGATGGGTCCGAGTCTTTTGCTAGAAAGCATTTAAAATTAGCCATGTGATTAAAGCTTGAAATCTAGAACTTTTGTGCTTACTTTTCAAGCAATTTGACAAGGGTGGTATTGGGAAACTTGAGATCTCAAGACTAAAATTTATTTGTTGTTAACTCAATAAGAATAGTATTTAATGGGGCATATTTATGTGAGGTTATCTCATGGGCCACCAGGGAAAAACTTGAGAGTGCAACATTAAGTTTGTCTAAAGTCATTGAGCCCCCCAATCTTGCAAAACTCAAAGTGAACATGTCTCAAACTTGACAATATGAATTAAGTTTTGACTTAATTTTTTAGCATCCTAATACAAAACTCAAAATGAACATATTTCATTCAAATTTAATGTGTGTCCTAGGAAGCCTCTAGATTAGACTGCGAGGCTAAAACTTATCTCTTCCAAGAGGACTTTATTTGAAATACAGAACTTCTTGAGTGAGTGTGTGAGTGAGAGAGAGAGAATTGGGGGGGGGGGGGGGGGGGGGGAGGGAGGGAGGGAGAGAGAAAGAGGGGGCAATAGGCATGTAAAGCCTCTAACTTTTGGCTATGTGGAAAAAGTTTTACATGTT
The DNA here is from genome assembly GCF_014529385.1 of Adiantum capillus-veneris. Lineage (NCBI taxonomy): Eukaryota > Viridiplantae > Streptophyta > Polypodiopsida > Polypodiales > Pteridaceae > Adiantum > Adiantum capillus-veneris. Next base: position 78,145,078 of record NC_140940.1, read on the forward strand.
AAAAGACAAGCCCGCTTCAACTTCAATTATCATTTTCTTGTTGTTTGCATTGCAAAATGGACATGCCTTGTTTGAATCTACTACTTGAATTTAAAGACTCTAGAGTTTTGAAATGAATAAAAACATTTTCTTGACAATGCAACAAGCTCAAAGAAAGAAAGAGAGAGAGAGAGAGAGAGAGAGAGAGAGAGAGAGAGAATTAGGGATCCATGAAGCAAAATAATATGTTGAGATAAGCTCAACTTGTGATGACTAAGTGGTGCCTAGCTATGAAACTTGTATAAAATGGCTAGATTGGAGGTCCTTAACACCTTAAGGTTTTGCTGATCACTTTGTGGAGCATCGCAGATAATTAAATATGCTCAAAAATGCTACTCAGATGGATGATCTTCCAAGAAGTCATGACCCTTAGACCTACAACTAGTATTAGAGCCATGGTTGAGAGCCCAACATCTGTGTCCATGGAAAAAGTACATGCTCATGGTGATGTCAGTTTTTGACCCTAGAAACAATGGAAACAGTTTGATGCTTAGGGACTCAAAGTCGTAAGTTGGGCTTAAAAGGACCGTTGTGGGGGTCCCAACTTGTGATAACTAAGTGATGCCTTGCTATGAGGCTTGCATAAATTGGCTAGGACAAAGGTCATTAACACCTTAAGCTTCCGGGGTCTAGATGGCTAGATCAATATGTGGGATACAACAGTTAATCAATATGCATAGGAATAGTACTCAAATGGGTGACCTCCAAAGAAGTTGTGCCCTCCGGACCTACATAACACAAACAATGTTCCTGGCCCAAAGAGAGATATATGAGAAAGATAAAAAGGGGAGATAGAGATAGAGAGATTATAATGTTTAAAAAACAATAAGTAGAATGGAGACTTGGGAAATTAAAAGCTTCAAAAAATTTGGAGATGTGTGTCTTAGTTTTGAATTCCTTGTTCACACTAGAGTGTGGTAGCGGAAGAATGAGGAAGCCATTAACAAGCAGAGAGAGAGAGAGAGAGAGAGAGAGAGAGAGAGAGAGAGAGAGAGAGAGAGAGAGAGAGAGAGGAGAGAGAGAGAGAGAGAGAGAGAGAGAGAGGGGGGGGGGGGGGGGGTAGGGAGGGGGAATAGAGACAAACAAAAAGAGAAAGAGGAATAGAGAGAGAGAGAGAGAGAGAGAGAGAAGGAGAGAGAGGACCAATTCCAATCATTTAGAGAGAGCTAGGAGAAACAACATGACTGAAGTTTTGACCAAGTGAACAAACCTAAGACGTGAGAGAGAGAGAGAGAGAGAGAGAGAGAGATAGAGAGAGAGAGAGAGAGAGAGAGAGAGAGAGACACAGAGGTAGGGAGGGGGAATAGACAAAAACCAAAAGAGAGAGAGAGGGATAGAGGAAGGGAGGGGGGGGGGGGGAGAGAGAGAGAGAGAGAGGAGATGCATATTCTCTGAAGATTTGACCAAGTGGACAAAACTAAGTGTTGGAGGGGGAGGGTGCAAGAGAAGGTAGAGAATAAAGAGGACACACACACACACACACACACACACACACAGAGCGAGACAGAGAGGGAGAGGTAGATAGAGACATGACCAAATTCACTCATCCAAGAAGAGCTAGGAGAAAAAATGAAACTAAAGTTTTGACCGTTTGAACAAAACAAAGACATGGAGGGAGGCATCACACACACACACACACACACACACACACACACACACACACACACAGAGGAGATGCATACTCTAAAGATATGACCAAGTGGACAAAACTAAAAGTTGGAGGGGGAGGGAGAACTAAACTCCATCATTTTTAGTGAGCTAGGAGAAGGCCGGTTAAAGTTGTGAACATGTGAGCAAATCTCAAAGATTGAGGGAGAGAGAATCAGAGCAACACACACACACACACACACACACACACACACAGGAGAGATGCATACTCTAAAGATATGACCAAGTGGACAAAACTACAGGTTGGAGGAGGAGGGAGAACTAAACACCATCATTTTTAGTAAGTTAGGAGAAGTCCGACTAAAGTTGTGACCATATGAGCAAAATGCAAAGATGAGGGACAGAGAATTAGAGCAACATAGAGAGAGAGAGAGAGAGAGAGAGAGAGAGAGAGAGAGAGAGAGAGGAGATGCATACTCTAAAGATATGACCAAGTGGACAAAACTAAAGGTTGGAGGGGGAGAAAGAACTAAACTCTATCATTTTTAGTGAGCTAGGAGAAGGTCGGCTAAAGTTGTGACCATGTGAGCAAAACTCAAAGATTGAGGGAGAGAGAATCAGAGCAACATAGAGAGAGAGAGAGAGAGAGATTGAATTATCATCCACGGAATTCCTATATGGCCTATGGGATAGAAAGTAAAACATTACAAAGGGTTTGAGATTGTTAGATACATCTCAGTCATGGACTGAGGGTCCAACTAGGTGTGAGAGAAGAAAATATGAAAAGCTAAAGAGGGGTGGGTAAGAGGGAAGCTAGTTTGAGAGTTTGGAACTCCTGGATAATGGCTTTGCCTCCTCGGTAAACTGCAAATTTTCATGACGCGTGTGCTTCTCGCATATTTTGTAATTTTGCCTTCTTTTGTTTGAGTTGGACGGGTGTAAGGTCTTCTACAAATCAAATTTTAATGTCCTTGAGAATGCTCGATTGCTTAAAGAGTTTGATTCGGTCCACCTTGGTCTTGAAAGTAAGGATTGCATGGTTGGTGTGATGCTCGTATGTAAGAGAGGTAATTGTTGTTAGATCTCATTGTATCATGTGGGTTGTTGTTGTTTGGATGCGAGTAAGGGACACGAGGAACTTGAGGTCCCCTCCCCTTTCCAATCGCTTGGAAGCATGACAATGTGAACATTGAGGGCGATATCCTCCTGTCTTTGTTGTTCCCGTAGCATGGATGCCGGCTTCAACTTTGTTAGAGATGACCTCTTGCACTTGATTCTTGATAGCCTTTGTGAGGGTGGTTTCTACATCTACCTTTCTTTTGTTGAGCTTGGCTTTCATCTTCTCTATCTCTTCCTTCTTTTCTTTCTCCGTTGTGGTGCGCCAAAGCTCGATGGAAGCGATTCTTTGTTTCAGCTCATCGTTCTCCTTGCATAGCCTTTCAACTTCACTTTGGAGGTGGGTAGTGTTGTCTAGCTTTGAGGGCGTTGCCACAACCCCTGCGAGAACGTGAGTTTGTTGTCGGACGAAACTCTAATAGCCATGCTCAGGTGTTTGTGGCTTCTTATGGTGTGACTCAAGGCTGATGTTAGAGATTGAGGCTCACTTTGGGGCCAATGTGTGAATCACTTTACGGCTAGCAGAAGCAGACAGTCTCCCACAGGTCAGGTCAGTGCTGGAGAGTGGGGACAAGGAATTTCACAACCACGTTGAGGCTAGAGAGTAGGAGGCCGACTGGAAGGCACTCAAAGAGGCCAAGAGTTGTAGTAGCGATGAAGGGAATGGCTGGTGGGTAGGGGTTGTGCGTCTGGATGGGGCATAGCTTATGCATTCGCTTCCTTCTTCCCACAAACGGCCCCTCGCCGAGGGGGAGGTTGGAGAGGATGACCCGCAGAGAAGGCTAGAGAGAGAGAGAGAGAGAGAGAGAGAGAGAGAGAGAGAGAGAGAGAGAGAGAGAGAGAGAGAGAGAGAGAGAGAGAGAGAGAGAGAGAGATGCATATTCTAAAGATATGACCAAGTGGACAAGACTAAAGGTTGGAGGGGGAGGGAGAAGTAAACTCCATCATTTTTAGTGAGCTAGGAGAAGGCCGACTAAAGTTGTGACCATGTCAGCAAAACTCAAAGATTGAGGGAGAGAGAATCAAAGCAACATAGAGAGAGAGAGAGAGAGAGAGAGAGAGAGGAGATGCATACTCTAAAGATATGACCAAGTGGACAAAACTAAAGGTTGGAGGTGGAGGGAGAACAAAACTCCATCATTTTTAGTGAGCTAGGAGAAGGCCGACTAACGTTGTGAACATGTGAGCAAAACTCAAAGATTGAGGGAGAGAGAATTAGAGCAACACACACACAGAGAGGAGATGCATACTCTAAAGATATGGCCAAGTGGACAAAACTAAAGGTTGGAGGGGGAGGGAGAAATAAACACCATCATTTTTTGTGAGCTAGGAGAAGGCCCCGACTAAAGTTGTGACCATGTGAGCAAAACTTAAAGATTGAGGGAGAGACAATCAGAGCAACATAGAGAGAGATAGAGAGATAGAGAGATAGAGAGAGATGCATACTCTAAAGATATGAACAAGTGGACAAGACTAAAGGTTGCAGGGGGAGGGAGAACTGTGACTCCATCATTTTTAGTGAGCTAGGAGAAGGCCGACTAGAGTTGTGACCATGTGAGCAAAACTCAAAGATTGAGGGAGAGAGAATCAAAGAAACATAGAGAGAGAGAGAGAGACGGGGGGGGGGGGGGGGGGGGGGGGGGGGGGAGAAAGAGAGAGAGAGAGAGAGAGAGAGGAGATGCATACTCTAAAGATATGACCAAGTGGAAAAAACTAAATGTTGGAGGGGGAGGGAGAACTAAACTCCATCAAATTTACTGAGCTAGGAGAAGGCCGACTAAAGTTGTGACCATGTGAGCAAAACTTAAAGATTGAGGGAGAGAGAATCAGAGCAAGAGAGAGAGAGAGAGAGAGAGAGAGAGAGAGAGAGAGAGAGAGAGAGAGAGAGGAGATCCATACTCTAAAGATATGAGCAAGTGGACAAAATTAAAGGTTGGAGGGGGAGGGAGAACTAAATTCCATCATTTCTAGTGAGCTAGGAGAAGGCTGACTAAATTTGTGACCATGTGAGCAAAACTCAAAGATTGAAGGAGAGAGAATCAGAGCAACATAGATAGAGAGAGAGAGAGAGAGGAGAGATTCATACTCTAAAGATATGAGCATGGGGACAAAACTAAAGGATGGCAGGGGAGGGAGAACTAAACTCCATCATCTTTAGTGAGCTAGGAGAAGGCTGACTAAAGCTGTGACCATGTGAGAAAAACTCAAAGTTTGAGGGAGAGAAAAGCAGAGCATTAGAGAGAGAGAGAGAGAGAGAGAGAGAGAGAGAGAGAGAGAGAGAGAGAGAGAGGAAACCAAGAATGTGGACAAAACACAAGAATTGAGAGATTGAGGCAAGGGGGGAGAGAGAGAGAGATTGAGAGAGAAGGGGGCCCGAGAGAGAGAGAGAGAGAGAGAGAGAGAGCGGGGGGGGGGGGGGGGGGGGGGCGTGGGGGGGGAGGAAACTTTGTAGGTTTAGTGTCTTATGAGGCCCCAACTTTGTAAGTTTGGTGTCTTACACGCCCCCAGATTTTTTTCATGTCAACAAAAAGAATTTGTTTAGCTTGAATACTAGAGAGATGAGATTGAGATAGCGAAAGAGAGACAAGGGCAAGGCAAGGAAAGCTCTATAGTTTTGATGTATGCCATTTGTGTCCTACAACACCCAAACATTTGTCCTTGTGGATAAAATCTAGCAACCCAAAGCTAGGCCATCAATCTCTTGCTTGTCATGCATGGCCTCTAGATTTGTGCATGTGGAAAAAAGTCAAACTAGAGCATTGAATTGTTGGAAACTATTGCCAATGAATGAGAGAGAGAGGGAGAGAGAGAGAGAGAGAGACATTAACGCAAGTGAGCCTCAAGATTTTGCATGGGTGTAATTCTTTTAAAATGCCTCCAGGTTTTTCAAGGTGGACAAAACCTAAAACCCTGAAAACTAGGTCTTCAATTTCTTGCTAGTGACAGGAGCAAAGCGAACCCCAAACCCCGACGGCCTCTAAAACACTGGGGGCCAAATGGCACGCTTCGAGCCTGTCATCATAGTAAAGCAAACATGGGGCACCACCTAGCTTTAAGCGGCTAGGACGCTAACTAGGATGATATGAACACCGCGAACTTATAGAGAGAGAGAGAGAGAGAGAGAGAGAGAGAGAGAGAGAGAGAGAGATTTGCAAATGATGAAAACCCTCGGGGATGTGAGGGAGAATTATTTCTGCACTATTTACAAATGGCACGCCGTGGTGGTAGAGAGGTAGGGAGAGGAGGTGGTGCAAACTACTTGGTGTGTTCTCTAAGACGACTCAATGATTGTGAAGCTTGCTACCAAGAGCGTGTATACGTGTGTGCATCGACCATTGGAGTCGAGAGATGGACGTGGTTCCCTTCACATGGTGCAATTCCCAAGGCAAACCCAACACACAAGCCTCCTCCCCGTGATGGTGATAGTGTCAACTCTTCCCACTACACTCTACCAAGTGTTGACTTCTCATGGATTGCCCCCCCCCCCTGATAGTGACCTCTCAGTGCAATTTATAGGTGTTGGTTGCTTGGATTATGGTAATTCCGGTGTGATTAGGGTAAGCTTAATTGGGGAGACAAAGCAAGTGGTGGGCCCGGTGTGGTTGACCCTTGCTTTGTTTTGGGAGGTTATTAAAAGATGAGAATCTCTAGGTGGGCCTTTGTGACCATCACCTAGAGAGAGGATATTTACAAAAAATGGGAATTTTACAATGGCTCGGGTGAAAACTGAAGAAATGATGAAAATAACCTAAAAATTACTGAAATTGGCATTGTGGTTGCGTGTTGTCGGCGAATGGTGTGTTGCCGGTGCGTCATTGTCGAGCGTACTTCTTTTCGAGGTCAGCCGGGGCATGCCTTCGGCGCATTTCCTCTTTTCGTTGTTGGCGGCACGTGCTTTGGGTCCTTTTTCTTTTTCGTGGTGGTCATAGTCGTGGAGTCCTTCGTTTTCTTTGTATTTGTAGTGTGTATATGCGTGTGTGTGTGTGTGTGTACGTATGTGCATGTGTGTGCATGTGTATATATATATGTATATGGGTGTGTGCGTGAGTGCGTGTGTGTGTATTTGTATGCGTGTGCAAGCATGCGGTGGGAATGGGGGCTTATGTACATAATGTATATATTATATATATGTTTTTAATATTATTTTTCTTCTGTGTTTGGCGGCCCTGCGGCAGCTACGCGTGCTTGGGGTGGGGGGGATGGCGTGTGTGTGTGTGTGCATAGAGAGAGAGAGAGAGAGAGAGAGAGAGAGAGAGAGAGAGAGAGAGGAGAGAGAGAGAGAGGAGAGAGAGAGAGAAACGTCTTGCGCCTGTACAGGCCGAGAGGGAGAGAGAGAGATATGGCACGCCGGCGAAACAGAGCGCAAGAGAGGGAGAGGGGATTGGGGGTGTGTGTGTGAGTGTGAGGATGAGGGTGTGAGTGTGTGGTGCGGAGGGAGAGTGGGCTCCGGCTCCGCGCACTACGCCTTCGGGCTGAAACGGAAGAGAGAGGGAGAGAGGATGAGGTGGCGCTAGAGGGAGGGGGAATCCATAGGGCGGGTGCCCACCGTGGGGGGGGAAAGAGAGTGTGTGAGGGGGGGGGGGGGGGGGGGGGGGGGGTGTCTTATCCTCTATCTTGCATGCTGTCTCAAGGATGAGAGGAGGGGAAGAAGTCAATGGTGTGGAGGGGATAGAGGGTGGGGATAGCGGGCCAAGGGAAGGGTGAGTGAGGCCGAGGGGAGGGTGAGGCGAGTGGGTGGGGAAGAGGGGAGGGAATAATATTAGCGGGCCAAGGGGGGGGGGGGGGGGGGGGGTAATGAGAGGGGGTGGGGGGGGGGGGCGAAGTGTGTGAGAGAGGGAGAGGGTGAGTGTAAGAATACGGGAAAGAGGGGGTTCACATGCGGCTCGACACAGAGGAGGCACGAGAGGAAAAACGAGAGAGGGGTCGGGGTGAGTGATCAAGGCTTGCGCGTGGCTAAGGGTGGCCAGTAAGGGGGGGGGGAATTGAGAGAGAGAGAGAGAGGATACTAGAGAGAGGTATGTAGGGAAAATGAGAGAGAGAGAGGGGAGGGGGGGTTATTTCATCCGATGCCCGCCGGGAGGGGGAATAAACTACGGGTGGAAAGAGAGAAGGGGTATCTGAAACCCAGGGCGGTTGGTTAGGCTCGGGTATAGACAAGCGGGGGCCAGAGGGGGGTGTGCCATGCCCGTCGAGGTGTCGTGGGATTTACCAGGCGGTGTCCAACAAAGGAAAAATGAGTTTTTTTCTTTTTTTTTCTTTGATTTTCAAAAATCGGCCATCATTAGCTCTCTCCCTTTGGCTAGAGGCATTCATGCTTCTAGCCCGTCTTTTGCTTCTTCAGCTGTGGAGTTAGAGGGTTCTCCCTCTTCTAGAATGTCTAGCATGAATTCTGGATCAAACCTAAGAAAATACCTTTTCAGTCTCCATCCATTGACCCTAGTCTTGTGAATTCTCCCAACTGCTTCCATCAGCTTATGGCTACCGTTGTCATAGCGTTTCTTGATGATGAATGGCCCTTCCCATCTAGGTTGAAATTTTTTGTCGTTTCTAGTGTCAAATCTGTTGTCGTATCTCAGCACTAACATACCTTTTTCACGTCCCTTTTCTTTAATCCCTTGATTGAAAGTGAGCCGACGTCGTTTTGCCTGCGCTGCGTAGTGATTGATTGCTTCTTCCCTATCTAGTTGGAGTCTCTCCAGATCCAAGATGTGGTTTCGGAGATTTACAATCGGACGATGTATCTGGCTAGCCAAAACTCGTAAGCTGGCTATTTGTACCTCAATGGGTATAATTGCCTCCTTCCCATAAACTAGATGGAAAGGGGTGAAACCTAGTGATGTTCGGAACATTGTTTTGTAGGCCCAAAGAGCTGCCATGAGATGTTTATCCCAATCCCCTGTGTGATTGTTCACCTGCTTTGTGATGATTTTGCAAATCATTCCGTTTACCTTCTCTACCAGACCATTGCATTGTGGGTAGTATGGTGTGGAATGCCAGTGTCAGGAGTTTTTTGGAGCAAGGGATTGCGCATATGTACATACACATGCATGGTGCATCGAATAAAGGATTGCCCAATTTCCATAGCCAGGTGGTTACGTGGGGCCCACGTGTGTACAGGTAGGACAGGGTGTACATAGTGCAACGATTTTCACTATTATCAGTACTAGTGTGTTTTTTCTACAATAAGGACGAGTTGGTAGCGCGTAAAACTTCTCGAGGAAGCTATCCGCGGGCCGACGACATGAGGTCAGCAGGTGCGTCAGATGGCATCTAGTGGCGTCAGGAGGGCGAACGAGGTCAATATTTGCACGCGGATGAGGACGGACACAACGTGGGTGTTTTCTTGTGAGAGTTATGCAGAAAGGTCATCATTAGGACCACTTTTTGGGGCCACTTCACGTGGTGGCGAGATGCATTATTGGAAAAAAGCTGAGTGCCAGGTGTGCGAATGATGCAAAAAGGTGACAACTATGCACTGCGAGGTCAGTTTATGGCCTGTTCGGGGTCCGTTTGAGGTCATCTAAAAGGCCAAGGGTGCCCAAGTAATAAAGCTAAGTTTGGGAACTGAAAAACAAGAGAGAAGAACAGAAAAAAAGTAGAGAAGAGAGGAGGAACAGCCGCAGGTGTGTTTTTGCTCATTTTGGAGCCTATTTTGGCCGTAAACTGCTCATCCGAGGTCGGATTTGAGCACTTTGACATTGTAGACTGGGGTTTTGGGCCGTTCTGGACGCGATAGCGCTGTCCATTTTGCCAAATTCCTCACTCTTTTCCTGCTATTTTTCTGTGTAAGTTTCTCCTATGAGCGAAGTTTCTGCTCTAGTTTGTGATTGTATCTGGCTTATTTTACCTATATTGTGTGAGCTATTTGCCCCATTGGTGTTGGCCCAAGCTCAATTGTATCTAAACATCAAAAATTCTTCTCTTTTGAGCTGAGTTTTTTGGGTGTGTGTGTGTGTGTCTGTGTGGAGTGGGCAAGTGGATAGTCTCTCTCCTCTCACTCCAGAGGTGTGTTCCCTGTCTCGGCCAGGTGTGTTGAATAAGCCGAGTGGTGCCCCATAGTGTGTGTGTGTATCTTCCCAAGAGTGTGTGTTGGGTCGTTATAGAGGCGCTGTGTGTGTTTTCATCCCGCTCACACTGGCGTGTGATGCCCAACTTCTTCATCAGTTCTCCCACCAAATCACCTCTGAATCCTGGTCCTCTATCAGACATTATCTCAAGAGGAGTGCCAAAACGGCAACAGATATGCTCAAAAATGAACTTTGCTACGTCTTGGGCTGTAATGTGGGTGATGGATGTTGCTTCTGCCTATCGAGTCATGTAGTCTACACCCACTATTATGTACAGTTTACCTGATTGGGCCCTTGGTAAAGGACCGATTGCATCTATTCCTCATTTCTCAAATGGACCATATGAGATGATAGGAGTTTGTGGCTCGTAGGTTAATGTTCGATCACTGGCCACTTGGCAGGCCTTACATGTTTTACACCAATGGTGTACATCCCTGTTCAACTAGGCCAAGAGTATCCCACTTGTAGAATCTTCCTACTGGTGACGTCTAGAGCAAAATGACCGCCGCAGACGCCATCATGGCAACTTGAAATTACCTCTGTGATCTCACTGGAGGTTGGCACCCGCCTGTGAATTTGATCCTTGCCCTTACAATACAAGTGGTCGTTTACAAGGCGGTACCTAGTAGCCTTTCTTACCGGCCACTGTTTTTGGCCTTTGGTGTATCCTGCTGGACATTCTCCTTTATCTAAAAAACTGATGACATCAGGCATAGCATCACTACCTTGAAAGAGGGGTAGCTTTAGTTTGATTGCCCCTACGGAAACGTCTTGTATTCTTTCTTTGGTTAGAGCATCTGCCTCCTGATTTTCTTCTCTGAGGACATGAAATAGTTTCATTGCATCAAACTTCTTTAGAAGGCCCTTAACTTGGCGAAGTTGGCCAAGTAAAACCTGATTCTTACAATCCCAGCTGCCATTTATCTGCCTTATCAAAAGCAAAGCATTGCCAAACACATTTAAGCGCTGAATTCCTTGTGAAATACATTGTTCCAACCCAAGAATTAGGGCTGCATATTCTGCTTCATTGTTGGAGTGGGAGTGTAATAACTGCCCGATGGAGAACACTCTTTCTTGTTTTTCATTGAAAATGACTATGCCTGCTTCTGCAGACTGATCCATTGTTCTCTTGTATGCTCCATCAAAGAAAAGAGAGTGAGCTCTTTCTAGACTAGGACTTTCTACCATTGGTGTTTCTTCCTTTGCTTCCGTGTTGACCTTCAGCTTCTTCTCATAATGGCGATGAGTGAGAATTCCCACTAAACTAGCCCTGGTGGAGTTTTGTACTTGCATGGTGTAGTCAAACTCTTGTAATATAATCAACAACTTTGAGATCCTAGATGAGACATCCATGTGTTGCATTACATATGGGAAAACCTCTTCCATTGTCAGGATTACAAAGGGTCTACGCAGGAGATAGGAGCGAAACTTTGTGGTAGCAAACATTAGTGCCAGAACCATGTGTTCTACTTCGGTAAATCCCTTTTCTGACGGAGTCATGACCCGACTAGAGAAGTAAATAGGACGCATGAAAGAAGTTTGGGGGTCCTTTTGCATTAGCACGGCTCCGAGTGTATCACTTCCCACACTAGGGTTGACATAAAATGGCTCGTCCCACTTAGGAGGTGAACTAGTGGGAAGCTTAGCTAGGATTTGCTTTACCTCAGTAAACTGCTGCTCATTCTCTTCACTCCATGAGAAGATATCCCTCTGGGTGAGTTGTTGTAGGGGAAGGACCACTTGAGATAGCATGTGAATGAACATGCTTAAGTATCTTACCTTATGAAGGAAAGAAACCAGTTGCTTAGCGGTGGTGGGTGGTGATAAAGATACCAGGGCCTGAATCTTGCTAGCCTCGATCCCTTTTGCTAAAATTACATGACCAAGGAGAGTGACTTTGCTTTCACCAATGTGACACTTATCCACGTTGAGTTGGACACCCAAGGTTTGCAATATGGTTAAGCCATCATAGACATTGCTTAAATGAAGGGCTCGTGAGCTATAGATGCAAAAAATCATCTATGAACACCCTTATTGATGTTCCAAAGTAGGGTTGGAAAACAAAAGTCACATAACGTTGAAATGTAGCCGGGGCATTAGTGAGGCCAAATGGCATCACTCTGTAGGAAAAACATCCCCAAGGTGTGATGAAAGTTGTCTTCTTCTGATCTTCCTCCGCAATGCTAATCTAGAAGTATCCTGAGTAGCCATCGCACACTGTGTATCGCTCGTGACCTGCCACTTCATTGAGTATTTCATCCTGGAATGGGAGGGGAAAGTGATCCCTCTTCGTGGCTACATTGAGAGGTTTATAATCCACACAGACACTTCACTTACCATTATTTTTTTTGTGACTACTACTGGGGAGACCCATTCCGAGTCCTTGACAGGGTAGATGAAACCTGCTTGTAGCAAACTTTTCACTTCTTTAAGCAGTGCGTCTTGTTGGATTACTCCAAGTCTTCTGAGATTTTGTACTACGGGTTTACTGCCTTCCTTAACCTTTATGTGGTGTTGTACTACTATAATTCCTGTGATCTTATCATAGCCATCAATGAACAAAGTAGTGAAGTTACCTAGCATGGAGACGTACTCCTTCGTTTCTTCATTGGTTAACTCATTTGAGAGCATTTTTTGTAACTTACCTGCATCCTCCAAGGACTGCATTCCTGATGATCCCTCTTGGTTTGTCCAAGATGCTTCAGATTGTGTCAATCTGTTTGGGTCTTTAAGAATGAACCCCATCACTTCGATGCTATTGTCACTTCCGTCGGTGGTGGTCGTCTCTTCTCCTAAGGTAGACGAGTAGTCGCTGGTGGACTCATCTTCTGAAGCCTCCAAGATCATGTTGCGCTGCTTTCCAGTCTTCATGTCCTAGAATATGGACTTCCCTTTAGCGTCCTTCATCTGAATCATCCCGGTGCTCCAGTCTTGTTTAGCTTCCATGGCCATAATCCAAGGCCTCCCAAGAATGATGGGGTAGCCCTCCCCTTTGTGTGGCATGACGAAGATGTCTACCTCCACTTTTGTATTGAATGCTTTTACCTTGACCACATTTACAATGCCTACGCATTTCACTCTTACATTGTTTCCAATCTTGGTTTGGCAAGGTGCCGGCCTACTTACCTCTAGACCTAGATGGTGCATCATCTTTTCACTCATGACGCATATTTGCGCGCCACCATCTATGTATACATTTGAGATTCGTTGCCCCTTTATGTGGGCGTCCATGGTTGGTAGGATGTCGTCGAGATCCCTTCCAGAGATAGCCCCAGCTATCCTGGGCCTTGATTTCCTGGTACTTACCATTTTGTCCATTGCCTCCTCATTCTGGGTGAAAGGTGGAGTAATTGGGGCCAAGTTATCTTCGGGCCCTGCATTAACACATCCTGAACTAAGTCATAGGGTTTTGCATACTCACTTAGTGAGAAGTCCACGATCTCTATCTTCCACCACCGTTTAGCTGCTTGCTTGCTAGACTCGGCCTTCCCTTTCATCTTCTCTTCTCTTTGAGATGCTTCCTTGTGCCTCGCACGCTTCACTCCCATAGCATCCACTTCTTCTAACTTCGCTTTTCCTTTGTGTTTCTCTCGAATTGATTCTTCTACCTTTTCCTTCCCTTTAGCCTCCAAGTCACCGCTTGGTTCACAGCAGGTGGTGGGGGTAGTGGCGGAATGAGAGGTTGGGGTGGTGGTTGCTGTTGTACAGGTGGTCAAAGGATTTGGACAGGTGGGATCGGTCCTGGTTACCTAGGTGGTGGTGGTCTTGCTCTTGGCGGAGAGATCTAATTCTGTCTCCCCCCTCTATTGAAATTCTGCCTCCTTGGGTGTGGGCAGTAGTAAATTCCATGGCCATCTTCCCCGCAGTTGTAACAGTGGTACTCTTGGTTCTGCCTTCGTTTTCCTCTTCCTTGTTCTGGATTTCTACCAGGTGCATGCCTTGTTGCACCAGATGCACAGATAAAATCTGTAGTTGGGTGGTGATGCGACTCAGCAGGTCTTGCTGCTCTTCTGATGCCTCCTGCGGTTGGACTCTATGATTGGCTGTTGCAGTCACTGGGGTTGGTTGGGCCGAGCTTGTTTCCTCTGACTCGTTTACTCTTGCTTGAATGCGTAGCTTCTTGTCTTTAAGGCGGGCTACTTCGACTGCCAACTCATATGTTGCAGGAAACCTTCCCTTCACCTTCTCTCTAAGCGGCGACCATAGACTAGCAATGAAACGGTCCTTCTTTAGGAAATTAGGCGCTCCTTCGCCTTCCTCCAGTGAGGCAACCCATCTCTCCCATAAGTCCACAAATTTGGACTCGTAGGTGGAATAATCCAGCAGACCTCCCTGCTTTAACTTTGTCAGTATCTGCCATAGCTTCTCCGAGGTTGTGCCTCCTTCAAACCTCTTTACAAAAGCAGCCCTTAACACATCCCATGCATTCTTGGGGGCCTGGGGCAATGCATTATACCAGGACTTGGCCTGTACTTTCATCACCAAAGGAAAAATTCTAAATCGTGAAGCATCGTCATCTTTGTTGGAGACGACACAAGCAATGTCAAAATCATCCAAAAAGTCGGTGGTGAGATCCTCTCCCTTCTTTCCACTAAACGTGGGGAAAGAAACACTTGCCATGGTAGTGACTCAAGAAATTACAAACCTTTTTTTTGTTTTTACATTAACAACAGTAGTGGCTTATAGCGGCTTTTTAATGGGCTGGGTAGATAGGTTAAAACAGGATAAATATAGAGACATTAAAGGAATGATGGTAATGCAATATGGGGAGAATGATAGGGTTCGGGGAATTGAGGATTTCTCCTAGTACCGCCGCACCGAATAGGTATATGATCTTCTGTTGGTAGAAGACTTTCCTATCTACATAGATATTCACATGCATATGCTGCAGGAATCTGAACAGGAATGCCGTCGGCTCGACACAGGGGAGGCACGAGAGGAAAAACGAGGAGAGTGGTCGGGGTGAGTGATCAAGGATTGCACCTGGCTAAGGGTGGCAGTAAGGGGGGGGGGGGGGGGGGGGGGGGGGGGGATGGATAGAGAGAGAGAGAGAGAGAGAGGAGAGAGAGAGGAGAGAGAGAGAGAGAGAGAGGAGGGGCGGGGGGGGGGGGGGGGGGGGGGGGGGGTTATTTCATCGAATGCCTGCCGGAGGGGGGGGGGGAATCATAACTACGGGGGGAAAGAGAGAAGGGGTATCTGAAACCGAGGGCGGCCGGCTAGGCTGGGGTATAGACAAGCGGGGGCCTGAGGTGATAAGGCCGGCCAATCAAAAGGGGGGGGGGGGGGGGGGGGGGGGGGGTGGGGGGTGTGCCATGCCCGTAGAGGTGTCGTGAGGTTTACCAGGCGGTGCCGAGCCTTCCAACAGTGTCGCCAAGGCTCCAGCAGAGGAAAAATGAGTTTTTTTCTTTTTTTCTCTTTGATTTTCAAAAATCGGCCATCACTAGCTAGCAAGGCCTAACAAAGAGAGAGGGAGATATAGAGGGAGTGAGAGACAATAAAGTATGTGATCCTCTAGATTTTGTACTTGTAAAATGCTTGTCTTACCTCGTCTCTAGATATGATCAGGTACATAAAACATAAAACCTTGAAAACTAGATTGTCAACTTCTTGCCAACTATGGCCTATCGCTAAGAGAGAGCAAGGGAGGCATGAGAGAGCCATGTAGGTTTGGTACAGATGAACTTGTGTTTTGCGACGTTTTAACATTTTTTTAGATGGACAAAACCCAAGATTTTTAGACTAGGTCACCCACGTGTATTGAGGTTTTATCAACTGCGATCTTGTCTTGAAAGGCCTCTAGATTTGTCCATGCGGACAAATCTCAAAAACCTAAGACCCAAAGCTAGCTCATGAAGGGTTTGCAAACCACCATCAACTCGAAATAAGAATGATATATTTTGAAGAAGAGTGACATTGAACCACTGCTAAAAAAATGCAAATTTAGTATAATCGCGCTTCCTATTTTTCAAAATCACCTATAAAAAATATTTTTTCAAAGTATCAAAACCTACAAAATTAGGAAATTATAGTGTCTTTTTGTCAAAACACCTTCAAATTTCCTCAAAGAACCTCCAAATTCTCACTTGTAAGTTTTCCAAGTATCTAGAAAAAAAACTTTTTTGAGCAGTCCATTGAACTTAATGAAAATTTTAAGACTCTACCAAAAGAAAATCCAGAAGCCTCAAATGCATGTAAGGCTTGTCCTACAAATTCAAGATTTGACCAAGCGGCAAAACCTTAAGATCTTGCATGAGAGAGAGAGAGAGAGAGAGAGAGAGAGAGAGATTGACCTTTTATAAGAGTGGATCAAAGGGTAGCCATGAATTCATGAGCCTTTCACCCCCATCAATATTAGACATCTGTGTGAGAGAGAGAGCGAGAGAGAGTTGGTCATGGTTTGATTGTACACATCACACACACACACACACACACACACACACACACAGTGGTTTTTTCCTCGTGGCATCATAGCTTCTCTGGCTAGGCCTTCGTACTTACAAAAAATTTATCGCACATACAAATTATTAACAGAGTGCTACGACTACCTTGTGGAAGACATCCCATAGAATGTGCCAAAGGTATTGCAAGCTCAGTTGGGCTTGTCTTGTGATTCTCCAAAAAGGTCTTGGATGACAACACATCATTGTACTTC